>NW_020447519.1:1500838-1633978 GCF_003343035.1 Apteryx rowi | reverse complement strand
GGGGGCTGTGGATGCGGGAGGAGGAAGGGGTGGGAATTTGAGGAGGAGACTACCCTCTGATTATTATTTTTAATTTTTTTTAAATCGTTATTATTTTCGCCGTGCAAGGAGGACGCTCGGAATTCACCGGCTTGTCGGCTCCCGAGAGGGACCCGGGGATTGTGCCGTCGCTTTTTTTTTTCTTTTTCCTTTGGTTGGTTGGTTTGTTTGTTTTGATTTGGGTTTTTTTCTTTTCATTATTATTATTATTTTCCCTTTTCCGCTGAGCAGCGGCGGCGGCAGCAGCAATATGGCTGGTGATGGGTTTTTTGGGGGGCGCTGGCGGCGGGAGGAGCTCTCGGAAGCCCCTGCGCGCCCGGCTCGCTGTTAGCTATGGCAAATGGCAGCGGCGGCGGCGGCGGCGGCGTTAGAATGAGTAACAATATCAACGCGAACAATCTCAACACAGACTCGTCCTCTTCCCCCGTCAATGTGCCCAAGATGGATGCGCTCATCATCCCGGTGACCATGGAGGTGCCCTGCGATAGCCGCGGACAGCGCATGTGGTGGGCTTTCCTCGCCTCGTCCATGGTCACTTTCTTTGGGGGACTGTTTATCATCCTGCTGTGGAGGACCCTCAAGTACCTGTGGACTGTCTGCTGCCACTGCGGGGTCAAAAACAAGGTAACCTCCCCCCCGCCCCTTCCCCTTCGGGTGCGGCGGTGGCTCGGTGTGGTGGCAAGTGGGCTCCCGGCCGCCTAGGTCAGGGCACCTCGGAGCGGTGGCACTGGAGGAGATGCCGGGTGGCTGTTGCTGGCTTTCAGGTGGCCCTGGCACTGCTCTGGGGGCAGCATGGCTGGAGGGGTGCCAGGGCCTGCCGAGTGCCCCCCGCCTCCCGTTCTGCCACCACCCCGCGCAGAGGCTCTTCAGTCTCGGAGGGCAGGAAAGTTGTGCCTGCTGTCCACTCGCCAGCTCCGCGAGGTGCAYGCTGACACGTTGGGATGGTGCGGTTCAGAAGTTGGTACGCACCCCCCGGGAACTGTGTCTGATGGGGAAGGGTATTTGGGGGGGGGGGTTATTTGCTGAACTAAGCTGTCAGTTCTCCTATGAAATGACAAACTTTGGCAAAATTAGAGAGATAAACTTCTCAATTGAGTAAATCTTTTAAAAGGTAGTTCCACTCCCTTAGAATTGCTCTTAGATTTCTGTTTGGTAAATTAAATGTACATACATATATGAATGCATTTACTGGATTCATAAGTAACACGCTAGATCAATATTCTTCTAAGTGCAAAATCTTTGAGACAAACTCTCTGCCCCTTATTTTTTTGTGTATTATCCTCTGGAATGAAGCGTAGTACGTGAAGTAAGGTAGGCTCCTGGTTTGAAAGATCTCCTTCAAAGCTAAGAACTTGGTCAGGTCCAGACTCTCATTTCTGTTCAAGATGAATGGGATAGAAAGTGTTAAGACTCTGTATTTGTGAAAGTGGATTTTGACAGGCAATTTTAGGACCCCAAAATAGACCAGCAGCTGGAGTTTCTCCCCTTCCCTTTTTGCATTTTTTGGATTACAAATGGAATAATATCTGCTTCAGTTATTCCTGGCACACAGACACCCACAAAAACACACACACCTTTTAATATATGGTTGCTAGGTTGCTGACTTGCTTTGACGTACAGTGAGCTGTCTTCCCCTTTCTCCTATCCCCTCCCCCTAAACACACTTGATATAGCATAACCCAGCTGTACAAAGGAACTAACACTTACGGGAAACCAGAAAAAAAGTTACAGAGTTTGAGAAGTTTGGGTACCTTTATTTCATTGTGTTTAGCTAAATATCAAATTAAGATTACCTACAAGAACCTATATGTTACAAATGGAAGTAGAATAGTTGTAATAAACTTGGCCTATCAGTGGAAGAAATGATTGTTAGAAATACAGAATAAATGGAAACTTTCGACTCGACTTTTAAATTTCAGGAAACATACCTGGCAATATTTCTTCTCTAGAGACATTTTTTATTTCATTCAAAACCAAAACCAAACCTGAACTTTCTCAGAGACATATTAGCCAGGTGTGATGGTAAAGCTCAAATGAATTTGTGATAATAAACATGTTTTGTAAAATACTGTTTCCTATAATAGTACAAGGAAATTCTTAAGAAGGGAGGGGGGGTAGCTATGATTTGTCTTCAGTTTCTTCTGTGTACATTTAGCATTTTCTTCTGCTTGTGATGAGACAAATCTGCAAGGACTGTAAGAGATCCCAAAGAAAAAGGAAATCCTACAGGCCATCACCTGCTACTTTGCTTGAGAGAATTAAAATTAGAGTTAGCCACTTCTACACAGACTTCCCATGCATGATGTCTTCATGGATATCTTCAGTCTGATAGTCCATTCATGAGAAATAGTCAGTAAAGCAGATCATACATCTCTTAAACAGTACAGAAAGGCATATCCAAGTTGTCTTTAAAACATTTCAGACAAGCTAAATGAATCATTTAGCTAAATAACAGGTGTCATCAAGGGATCCCAGCACTCCTAGTTTGAATGATTTGACAGAGTACAGTTATGTGAGAATGTAAGAGTTATTTCATGTTTGATACCTAAAGTAGCTATGTCCATGAATATTCCCTGGGGCAGGAGGATGGAGGACTCTGCAGGTAGGGGGAGATATATGTCCCTTTTTAGATTATGTCTATTACACTGGTAAGGTGTTCAAGCCTTTAGTGAAGAATAACTTCCAAGGTCTGATTCTTTCACACTAAAATGGGGAATCAGAGGGAGTTCTGCATGTGTAACGAGTAACTAGTTTTTGCAGAACACTTTTCTTGTGTTTAGGGTACACAGACTAACTGAAGTAAAAACTGAAAATGCTTTAAACTTTGCTATTACTGAACACATGCTTTGTGCTGCATGACAACTTGGGAAAGGTTGCCAAAGCTGCAGGTGAAAAATATGAATGAGCATTTGTGCTATGTCTGCTATGTTGGACCTCCCAGCAAAAGTAATTTTACAAGAAGTGGTTCCTCCTGCTGTGGAACTGAAGAAGTTTTTTGCATGTTAGGACCTTTTCTTCCCTCTCCTTCTGCTCCGCAGTTCGTAGTAGAGTTGGGTTATCCACTACCCTCTCATCACCTACATGAAGAGCAGTCCCAGTGAGTGAGCTAAAAGAACTCTCTCATGTCTGCTTTCTGTGGCTTCTTACTAAATAATTTGCGCATATACTAAAAGGCACAGGGTTGCTCTTAACAGCTGTGTTCATGTATGTTATTACAATGAGCTGAAAAAAAATTCATTTTTTCTCTGCTATATTCTTAGGATAAAGCTGTGTTTCTCAGGTTAGTAGGTGATTGTCAACTTTATTTTGTGTATGTAACTCTTTTTAATGGCTTCATAGAAGGATTTAGAATACTTTTTTTCTCTTTAACTTATTGAGTTTAAGGTTGGTTTTTGGATTTTTAAAACCTGATATTAACACTCTGTTTAACACTTGGTGGTACGAAATTTCATTACAGTATTTCATTTTTCTTGGAGAGGTGTACTGAAAGTCAAAAGAGTATGAAAACTTCTGATAGCAGAATGATAACATTGCCTCTTAAAATTCCAGATCCAATTTATGTCATTGTATACTAACAGGACATTAATATGACAAAAAAAGATTGCTGAAGTTATAGGATATTTTATTTGCCATACTTCCTTTATAAGATGGCATTTTTTAAAATCTGCCAGAAAGAAAAATATAAATCTTGATCTATGTTACATCAGTGTTTCATATAATATGAGCGGCATTACAATTGAAGCCCATATTTTTTCTTTATCTAATGTGGTATATACTTTAAGATTTAATTCTTGCAAAATTAACTGCAGTCATTTTGTAGAGACTTAAATATGCTCTTTGTTCCTCAGTTTGCATCTGCATTTTAAGAAATGTTTAGGTTTTGTTGAAGAACTTGTCTTCAGTTTGCTTCCCCCCCCCCAACTCATTCCTAACTTTGTGTATTAAAAGTAGAAAGTGAGAATGAAATTAAATGGGCTGGACTCTAATACCATTAGTTGCTCTTGTTTATGGGAATAACAGAAAAAGAAAATAAATGTCTCATGAAATGTGAAGTTACACATAGCGGCTAAATACATATTATAAAATCTGTAGTTCTTTTGATTATATGGATCTGTTATTCTATTTTTCCRTGTTCCTGAAGGGCATTTTCTACAGACATTACATGATACTATGTTTTGGCTTTGAATAAGCTCTTAAACAAGGAAAAGGTGCAGTGGAATGAGAAAGCACAAGTGCGGCACAACAGGCTCCAGAAGCTGGCCAGGTGCAGAATGCAGTGAAACTCGCACCCTTTTGAAGAGTGTGATACCGGACCCTGTGTTGCTGCTCCTTGGTTCCCCGGAGAGCAGAACTCATTATTCACCTCATGCCTTTAAGGGTACCTAGTAGGTACAGGGCATTTTTATCACTATACTCATGTTGGAGCGTTTTCAGTTTGTTGAAGACTTTTTTTTCCTGCAACATGGGACTCATGTATCTATCARATGAAACTCTGTTATGATTATAGGTGGCAATTGCTTGCCTGAAATGACTCACCATAATAGTCTTCTTTGATATGAGGCTACATATTTCAGAAGTTTAATAAATTATAAAGTGCTAGATATGGTCAGTTTCTGTTAACATTCCTGTTTATTTTGAATATAAAAACTGAAATTTTAGTGGAAGTAAAATATTTGCAGAAATTTCCTTTGAGAAATTAAGACTTTTCATCCAAGCCTCTGAAGCCTGGGAGAGTTTGTAAGGGGGAAAATGGCAGCCTTCTATAGGAGGAGAAGTGTTTCTACCAAACTGGCTCTCATATAGCCAGATTTGTTGGATTTCCTAGGAATACCTGTAGAAATCTCCTCTCCTAATAAAAAGAAACAAACCCAAAACAAAGCACTGTATATTCAGAGAAGTATGAGAATACATTCAAGGGCACGTACGGACATATAATGTAGGAGATGCCTGCATTTAAATTTTTGTGTAGCAATCTCACCTAGACTCTCTCTAAGATGTACTGAACAGAAGCACAGCAACAACTGGAAGGCTCAAGAGATTAGTAGTGGACTGCGATGCATTTTGCTCCTTAGTCACATGCTCAATCTGGCTCAAGAAATTGAATCGCTACTGTCTCATGGCTATCAGGTGGTCTGTGTGTAATTACTCCATGAGCCTCCCACTAGACAGGTTGCCAACTGAGATATGGGCATGTTCGAGAGGTCAAGGACTGAAAAGGCTGTGAAAGAAAAGGCACTTACAGTTCTCTTCAGATGGTCCTTCTACAAGTGCAAAAGGCACAGATATGGAGAGGTGTATGCTGCTGTGTGTCATGCTACTGGTCTTCTGTGAAGAAGATGACATTTTCAGTTCTCTGAAGCTCATAATGGATTTCACGTTTTATAAACACATGATGAAATTGATTATGTATGCAGAAAAGAAAAGGTATGGACAAGGATTTAAGCTTTAAACTGAAAAATCTTGACAGAAATGTTATTTTGATGCAGTATCATACTTACTTTCAAGGCTTTGCAACACATACATTTAAGGAGGAAATCTGTCCTCAGAAAGAATTTGCAGCTCTCACACATTTGCAGATCTGTAAGTGCTGGTTGGAAACCATTGGATTTCACAATGTTTTCCAGTTTAGCACAAGAGAAGAAATGTCTGTACTAGGGGACAAAAGGCTTTTTAGTAACAATGATCCATGTACTCAATTTTGATGCTCTGGGACTTCTGAATGCAGAAGGAGGGCAGTATACAGCCTCAGATATAGAAACACTGTGAAAATTTAGAGGACACTAGTCCTAAGTATAATCTCTTCAGGGACAGGATCTAATGAATATAATTAAAAAAAAACAGTGGTGCTTCATGTCTGTCCTGCACTATTGCAGGAAAGTGGATCGTGAATTTTAGTCATTGAATGTCCTTCCTAGGACAAATCTTAAAAAGACACAGTGTTCTGCAGTCAACAGGCAAACCACAGAACAATTTTCAATGTTCCTCCCAAATGGATTTTCACAGATTGGCTCTGTTATTCTGTGAAATTTAACTCACTTTAACGAGAATTTATGTGAATTTCAGGGTTGGCTGGTAATAATTCCTCTGCAAGGTCAGGGTCTAATTCAGAAGCAGTGACGCATTCTAGAGTGTTAAATTATAGGACAGAAATTCCAGATAACCTAATGAGACAGAAAATAATTCTAGAAGGAACTGGGGAATGGGGTATCCTTTCAGTTCGCTTAAGCATACCTAAGATAGTGACACTGCATAAAACTATATATTTTACATATATGAAAATTATCAGACTCCTGGGAGAAGTCTGAGTGGACACAATGAACACAGCTCAAGTGGAGTTCTTCTAAGGGAAAGATTACTGAAACAGTATGTGTGGGTGTTAATGGCTAAAAATACATTTTTATCCCCCACATATCGGTTCAGTAACACAAGGATAGGGGCTACAATTGAAAGAGCTGTCATAAATGATGCATTTCTGTACAGAGATCATATGCTGCTAGATAGTTGAATACTTACTGTCTGACTCTTGTACCCCTGTGAGAAGTAAATGCAAAACTCTACAATACCACAAGACTAGAGTGGCATTTATACCAACTTTACACAGGGCTAAATACACATATTGCAGACTAGGCCTCATGGTGTGTAAGTGGCAAGTACATTTTTATCTTTTTAAGGCATATAGGTCTAAAAAAGATATTCTTGGGTTTCAGGAGAAGGTGGAAATGCAGTAGGGGGTTCTGTTAGCACTTTTGCCAATAATACAGCTGGATGAATAACTGAAAAGGAAAGATACCTTTTTTTCAAGTCTGTCAAGATGTGTTGGTCAGGAAAGGCCCATTTTGAATCCTGATGATATTAATAGCCTGAGAATAGCTTGGGTTTGGATCTTTGAAAGGAGCACTTTATTCCCATATATAGTATGCATGGTTCTGTTTAAATGAACGTGCTGTCAGTGTAATGTGTTGAGTTCAGTTTGCTTTGAGATGATGTATTGCATGTATTTGTCAGTTTGAGAGTTACAGAAACTGAGAGCCTTATCCAAAGCCTGTTGAAATAGAGGGAAACAATCTTAATAACTTCAGTGGTTTTGGATTCAGGCCTAGATGTTCGCAGTGTTCTAGATGAATCAGATATTTTTTTCAAACGAATCTTATGTTAACATTTTAAGTTTTTAAAAACTTTTATTGTAGTGACATATAGTTACCTGGCTCATGGCCGTTATGTCTGCGATTTCAACGTTAGAAACATAATTTCAAAAAATCACGCAAAGAATGTTTCTATTCCAGTTAAGACCTGAAGCTTCTTCCTGGCCCCCTTAGAAATCAAAATTTGGGTGCTTGAACTACTGACATTTTCCTATCATGGCTTCTATCCTGCAAGCTGATATGCAAGGGCAAGTATTGGCTCTTTTTTAGAGGCAGAGTAAACACATATTTAATGGAACAGGCAAAGGTCCCTTGTCACATAGATCACTTGCAGGATAGAGATGCATTTGCAGCTTCAGCCCCAAGTCCTGGAAGTCCCTTTTGCATGTGCTTAACTTCGCTACCTAATTTAAAATAGATGCACAAACAATACCAGGACTGCTAACCTATAGCAGCGTAAAAAAAAGAACCTCATTACCAGGTCAGAGAGCTGTTGAGAAGATCTGGTAACGTAATAAACAACTGTAGCATAATAAACAATTGGTGTAGAATTTGAGTGTCTTGTCTGTATAACTATTAGATACAGCTTTACTGTGTTGCATTTTTATTACATTTTAGGTATTGAGGAATACATTTATAATATAGTTTTATTCCCCTTTGTCCAAGCAAATGCTGACTGAATATTTGGCATTTTCTTTCATGTTATATTTTATTCATTTTTACATTTTTACATAGTGTTTTATCACTTATTTGTTCAACTAAGAAGATGACTTGCTCTAAATTTGCTATTAAAAATGAGACTAACCTTAGATGATTGACACTGTGTTTATTTTCCATTTAAGTAAAGAGGAAGAGCATTATTATAGATATGTCTTTTTAAGAAACTATTTCTAAGTCATGACCTTTATATTACAACAATAAAGTGAAATATATTAGAGTATGATCCTTTGTTTATGCATCCTAAAATTGTAATTTTTCCTGTTATGAACTCTCTAATTCATTTTAGCTGTGATTATGCACTGGTATTCTACTGGACATAAATTATTTGAAACTGATTACTAGCTTCTTTGACCTATATTGGTCATAGTTGGTATAGAACGCTGCTCAGATATCAAGGTGAATCCTTTGTCCTCAAGTGATTTGAGGTCACTTTTTTGAAAGTGAGTTTGCTGATCAACAGGTAGATGTTGTGTGATGTTTTTATGTTTTCTAGGTTACAAAACTGTAAATGCTGTTTCATAAGTAAACTGATGAAGTGTGCTTGGGTTTTAAGGAGGGGAGGAAAAAAAACCTCTCCTTTTTTCCTTTTCCTTTCAATCACTCAGAGCAAAAAACAGTCTATTCAGGAGAAAATATTGCAGGGTCTGGCCTTTAAATTGTGTGTGGTACAAACATATTTTCCTTTTTTAGGTAGATACTTATTTCCTACATTTCCTAGGTGGGAAATTTTCCCCATATGGGAATTTTTTTTAAAGCTTTTTATACAATTCTGATAAATTGATTTTATTATGTGGGAAGTTTTTAACAGTTTTTTGTGTTAGTTTTCTTCTATTCCCAATACATTTATATCTGAAAACTCCAGATTCCATCAGCATCAGAAATAGTGGACTGCTGTTAGTTACAATCAGATTATTTTCATATCACTTAAGGCTCTCAGCAGTAATGTATCCTTGTTTCCTTGACTTCTCTATTGTAGTCTTATTTTTCTCCTCTTGTAGGATAAGGTTATAGTCACCATTTGTTCTATTGTGCTTTTTGAGAGAGATGTTGGATTACACACTTAAGGAGTGAAGTATTCCATTGAGAGAGGGTCTGTTTTTTGATTTAAGGACATACAAAATTTTAGCTGGCTAAATGCTACTTTTCCTCCTCTGACTCCTTCTTATATGTGTAAATAGTGGTATTGTCTTTTCATGAGTGCTAAGAGCAGGATTCATATTATGTATCTGTTTTCCCCCCAAAAAATCACTCAACACTTCATGGTTTTGATGTTTGCAAAAATTGTCTTAATTGCTTTTCTGGAATGTGTCCCTGGGATAGAATAAAGCTTTCATTTGCTTAAAGTGGAAAATGCTGTCCAAAGTATGGAGGTTTGACTCTGCCTGAATGATTTAGATGATTAAATTTTTATCTTAACTTAAATGATATCTAATATAGGAAATCCTCAGTATCTTTGAGTTGCCAACTGAATTATAAGATTTGATTTTAGGAGCAGAATAAAAAAAGCATTTGATTCTTCTGATTTCCGGTTGAGGACATTCATGTTTGTTACTAAACTATGCATTATTTTTTAAGAATATTCACATTACACAGCAACTATTTGGAGTAATATGTGAAAATTGTCAACACTTGCACAAAGCAACTGTTTAGACACCAGAATTCATTTTTAAGATCTGAATAAGCGGTTTGATTTTCAGAGATAGTGATAATTTCAGACAGCTTACGAAAGGGGTGTTGTTAAGCTGTCCTTGAAAACTTATTTCCATATGTAGATTTTTGTTAAGGAATGTAACAGCTGAAATTGAAATAACATTTTCTTTTAATGCTGACCTTATGCAGCATATTCTGGACTTGAACTTGAATAACGTCTACCTAATCCTCTTGGCTTCTTCTCTTTATGTGTATAAAGAGGAGAAGGTACTGCAGTGTTTGTGAATTTACACACACTTTTAAAGCTCTTTAAAGCAGTAGTCTTTTGCATTAACATTTGATACTCTAATTTTAATTTTCTTTTAACAAAGAGATAGATACACAGCTCCTAAACAAAAATATCTATTTCCAGCCAATTAATTTTAGAAATTACTTTAATAATAGAAAAGTGAAAAACAAATTTTTGATGCTCCCATATTGCAATTGTGGGGAATATTCAGAACATGTTATCATTTCTATGACTACCTATCTATAAAGCTATATGTGAACTTGTTCCTTTACTGACCATACATGTGACTATTCCTCTTTAGGCTTATGTTGTTTAAGGTGCTTGAGAGAAATGCTGATTTCTTTAAGTGAATAAATCTTAATCTTACTCTTGTGTCAGCTGTGTACAAAAGTAAAATGCATCCTTAAAATTGTTACATAAAGTATTCAGAAACATTCTTTTTTCATTAAAGAGTGGTAGAGGGACAGAATGGGTATTCCTAGTTTGTAGAGGTGGAAAGTAGTTAAAGGTCTGCAGTGGAGAAACATATACATATACATATAACCACAAGGTAAAACTCAGAATTTCGTGGGGCTGTCTGTTTGCTTCATATATACAGAGAAATAGAATATTAAGTTTTGAAAAACCTAATGCCTCTCTCTGAAACAGCTCAAGGGTACTGCAGAAAAGACTGCAGACTTGCAATGTGTGCAATAAAAGAGTAAACCTGTTGAGTTACTAAATTGTTAAAATCCTTCACTCAAGTTCAGCTAGAGTGTTGTTGAGTCTTGTTAACAGGTGGCTCAAATTACACAGTGAGCTGCTTTATAGGGTGTGGGGTAATTTAGTAGACAGATTTTGAGGCTGTTGTCTGTGTGCTCCTGAGATTGCAAGGCATTACAAATTTGGTCTGTAGTATGCCTGATTGCGTGATTATGTCTGTCAAGGTGTCTAAACTGTGTGAGGTGGGGTTTACATCAGCTTTATGACTTGGTACGAAGTGAAAGTGATGTAGACTGTATTTGATTTGTTGTAATGTCTGTTGAAGCTAAGTCACAGCACTTAAAACTTTTTTGAAAAGCAAACTTAATCTACCAGAGCAAGTGAAATGTTTTGTGGCTATAATATTTTGATTAAATCTTCTAAGACTGGATTTATCATCTTGAGGTCATTGTTTGATAGCACTGAAAAGTCTAAACTTCAGTGTTTGGGAGAATACTCCCTGCAAGGTATCTGAGCTGTGTTGAGGACAAGTTGTGACTGTCAAGCAGTAGTAGCTCCTGATCCTAAATTGTCATAAGTGTTTATAGGTATTTTTACTGAGCAGAAGGGGTTTTTGGCATGGGTAATATTTGAATGTAGAAAAGTTTTAAGAGTGGGGTGCTTTCATTGTTAGACAGTGTGCTAAACATTAATTCAGTTGCATCCTTTGGTGAATATGGTTTTGTTCACTTCAGCATTTTAGCGGGATAAGGAAGGCACTTTGAAGGTAAATTCCACCTTGTCCAGAATGGCTAAGTGGATTCCCTTCAGATGAAACTAAATGGGAAGATCAGCTCTAGGAGCTCACCTGATATACTGCAAGTGCTAATTGGTGTTTTGTCGGCAGAGCTAGGCTGGAGTGAGTTGTGAGGGTATAAATCCTGAAGCATATACAATGTATAGTTCTTGCACTCTTCTGGAGAGTGGATCTTGCTCCTTGCAAATGCAGAGTTAGCCTCTGACTGTGTTTTTGGGGAAAATCCCAGTTGAGGCTTTTGGCAAGCTTGTGGCTTTGTTTTCCTTCCTTCTTATTGATGTAGGTTTTTTTTTTTTGTTTGTTAGTTTTTAACTGTACAACATATGTAGAGTTTCCTACAGTATATCTTCCAGGAAGCCCTTTCTCTTACTGTGCTGTAAGACTCTGTGTTTGGAGTTCAGCTTGCTCTTGTGGGCTTCTCTGTGTCTTGATTGCTCTGGCCCTGGCAGTTGGTGTCAGGCTGGCTGGCTACTGGGCATACCTCTGCGGATGTAAGGATGAGCTAGCTGGCTGGCAAAGATGATGGTAAGACCTGTGACTTTGGATGACACCTTACTATCTTGAAATGTCACAAGTGTTGGACTGTGACAGAACTACTGATTAATTTCAGTATAGCTATTCCAAAATGACCTTTTATTTTTATTGATCCTCTGAGAAACTTGGAGAACATGTGAAGGCTGTATGGATAAAGATATTATATGGTCTGGCTGAGGAGAAAAGAAATTGTTCTGAGACAGACTGTTTGAAACAATTGTTGCCTATTTGATCTAGAAAAGAAAGGACTATAACCTGAGATAACAGGTGGTGGAACTTAATGTCCAAACTCTTTTCTGTTTGAGTAAAGTCAATGGAGAGCTGTTTCCCCCTCTCTCCCTCCAGTGCGTTTCCCATATCGCTGGAAACTTGAACTCTGGAGCTTTTATTTTCAAAACATTTAACAGAAATGGAGTAGAAGGTAATGATAACTTTAATCAAAGGTAGAAGTTCTAGAAAAGCTTCCTGGAATATAAACAGAATTCTGAAGGTAGTGTCTCATGCGGTATTTATATTCCATCAGCTCAGTTAAAGCAATTTTTGTGGATGAGAAATAAAGACATCATTCAAAATATGGCCTTTTTTTTTTTTCTTTTGTTTCCCCACAATTATGTTTTTCTGATTGAATTGTCTTTCTCTTGGAAACAAATATTGTTGGTCCTGGACATGGATTGTCTTCAGCAGGGGATGTTTGACTGTATTTTCTGTTGGTCTGTTAAATGCTCCTTGGATTTTAAATAGTATATAAATGTAGGCTATTATGTAACTCCCATAGAAAAAACACAGTGGCTGCATCTTTTAAAACTGGTGGATCTAATTGTTGTAGGTAAATGAGAATCTGCTATGAGAGCTGATGGAAATGACAATTCTGCCTAAAAAGCTCAAAATGAATTATGTATTTTTAAAAAAACAAACAAAAAACCCCACCACCACCCTACAGCCATGTTTTAGCCATTACTATCAGTTAAGGTAGAGGGTTGTTTACCCCTGTAATTAAATTGGTGTTGGCTCTTGGATGTCTGCTTTGATTTGATCAGGTTATTTTGGCTTACTTAGGCTCATTTCTAATAGATTAAAAGAGTATCAAGCTAAACTTAAGTAAGTATAAGATCATTCTTTTCTAAAAATTCAATGATTTAAAATTGTGATATAATTCAGTGCAGATTCTTCTGTAGACAATGCTACAGTAATGACAAGTATTCAAAAATCATTAGTTTTTTCAGCATTAAATTGTAGGTTCTTTTTGTTTGTCTTCTGACTTCAGGCTTTTTATTAGGTTACATAGTCTTGAATTCACACTTTTAAAGCATGTCACCAGAATTCTGAGGGTGGAAAACTTGAGGTTCTTATGCAGTTGTGTGTCATTAAGAGCTAAAACTTTATGAAAATGACTTAATATCAGGAGGACTGCAGTAGAGCTATTATGGAGACAAAATTTGGAGACGTAGCAGCCTGGGTGGTCAGCCAGTCTGTGTTTTGTATTGATATGTTTGAAGTAAAACTCATTCTTGTACTGTAGGTCAACACTTCTGCCCCATTTAAGCTCTCTTTAGAGGGCTGACAGACTTATGAATCTTGCAGTGTTTTCTGCAAGTGAGAAAATCTGCTACTAGGGCTCTAGGATATTGGTTTAAAATGTTCCGCTCTATACAAGGAGCACAGTGTCTTTAAAATTGCTCTTAGCAACTTAAAAGGTCCATCAAAATACGCAAAGAAGAGTCTGAATGCTTTTTTTATTACTRTAGTGTTCAGAGGCCTCACAGTTTTGCAGACTCATTTATGCCAGATCCTGTTACCTGTTTCAACAAAGGGGCAATCCTCTGCTGTGCACATCTTATGTTCTGAAAGTAAATAATTAGAGAGACAAAGGAGGAAGAGGGCTGTAAAGTATTGGTTTGCCCAAGTCCATACAGCAACCTAGTGATCAAGATAAGAGCAGAAGACTTCATTGATATACATCCACTCAGACCATAACACTAGTCCATTGGTTAGATTTACAAAGGGAGCATGGTTTGCAATTCCATTATGCCAGTTACTATTTCTGAGGAACTGTAGGGGGTTAAAACTTGCTGTGCCATACCAAGTTCCCTTCTTCATGATTTATTTTGTATGTAAGAAGAGAATAAAAGCATTACAAAACTCTATTTTGGTTGAAACGCAATTTTAGTTGGAGTGGGAATTTGTAAGAATTGCCAAATAACATGATGGATGGAAGGAGGATGTACAACAAGAAGAGAGTATGTGTTGTACAGTATGCATGGTGAATGGTATTCACTCTATCTGTATACAGGTATTTTGATGAATGTGCTTGCTCCATTGCCATAATAAAAATTTTGAGTACTCATATTCACACCGGCTGTAAAGAATAACATTACTTTTAGAATCCAGGAGGGTTCCCAGTTAAACATATGCTTGTTGATTGTACTATTTTTAGCTTCTTTGAACAACACGTGCTCTCTTCAGATATTTATTTGTGAATGTTGTATTTTGTTCTTAAAAGGAAAATCTCTGAGTGTCAAGATTCTTTTTCTGTAACCAAGAAAGGAGAGAACCAGGGTTCTTGTCAGTGCTTTACTTCTTTGAAATCCTAGGAGATGGGGGTAGATCAGTTAAATCTAAAATGGACCCATCTGGTAGTGCTAGCAATGAGGAGAGAAGAACAGGTGAAAGATTCTGAGCTATAATCAACATATACTGCATTATGTAACTCATAATTTGTGCCACAGCACAAGCAGAAGACTGATATTCATGTCAGATTGTTCAATTTTTGTTTAGACCATCCTTTTTAAGTCAAAAGGTTCATGGAACAGTTTACTTGGAAGACTTGTTATTTCTGTTGCTAATAACTTAAATATTTTTCTCATTATTAATGAAACAGAGGTATTTAATCCATCCTATAAACAAGACACAATTCCATGTATGAGAAGTGAATTATACTAGAAAAGAAATAGCAATGAAGAGATTAAAGGAAGGTATCTATTTGCAATGCAGTGTTTCTAATTTGTCAGGGTTCTTTAACACTCCTTCTCCCTTTCTTTTATGGCACGAGTTAGACATGATTTCTGTGTCGTTGCCTATATTATGCAATATATGTTTGACAGAGGACTTCTCATGCACGGTCTTTTGGGAAATGGGTTTCATGAGGGCAGAGCAGGTGCCTAGGCCTTTTGGCATGATATTTAAAGAAATGAAGTAAGTCATAGAGCTTTTTGTGAACTTAGGAGCTCAGTAATTACATCTTTATCCAGTTTAAAAAAAAAAAAAAAAAGAAATCCTTACTTGCCTTTAAGTCCATTCCCAGGATATGGTGCTCTGTGTGTGGCTAATTCTTATATAAACAATTACACTGAAGTTAGGTGTTTTCACAATGTGTTGTATCAGAATAATGGTGTTTTATGCTTATTTTCATTGCTGCAATAGATTGCAGAAAGCATGAAGGAAAAGGCAATTTGGTATGTTTCTCATTTGTGGAGGTATAAATTCTACATAATCCCTCAAATAAATTTATTAGATGACAAGAAAGGATTTAGCAGCTAAATGACTGTAAAAGCTGTGGTCTGCCATTTAATATGTTGCATTGGTTTTTAATAATTCTTTTGTTTCCCTATCATCATAGATTTGTTAGGAATTTTATGTGGTGTATTTGTTTAAATAGCTATTATAGCGTAGATGCATAAGTATGTTGTAACTGGCATACTTACTGAATGATGGTCCCTTGGGAAATTTAACACAACTTTCAAGCCTGGGATGAAAGAAAGAAGTGGCAAGATGAGAGCAATATACATCACAAGTAGTTGGCCTGCAACAGTGAAGAGAGAATGTTGATTATTGCATAATTTTTTTAAAAGTGCTTGGTCCATTCAAGCCTTCCTAGGCCATTCCTGTGCTGCTTTTTTTTATTGGTGTCTATTGCAGTTCACTTTCCTTAACTCTTCAGTGCCAGTGTTTTTGCGTTTGGCTCTTTAAGTCTCTGCTTTCAACACAGAATGAAGTATTCATGACAATAAATTACATAGCAATTATCATTCCATGTTTGGAAACTGTTTTTCCAGAGGTGAACATCATGAACGTGGAGGCCTATTGCTATAGCAAGTGTGCTTTATAGTTCCTAGTTAGTGTCAGAATTTTGGCAAGAGTGATTACCAGAAGTCAGAATTTGATGCTGTTTGTATATGTTTACATGAGACAGAGACTGATATCCCAGACTATGCTACTTTGTAGGGACAAGTCCAAAATAGTCATTTGCAACGTATATGGCAGAGTAATGCTTATAATGTTACTCAAAAGCATTGCTACTCCATTGTGGTGGTCATTGGAAACTACATGGTATGTGAAGTCACAATATAATGCAGCAGACTTACTTCTAAGATATGCAGCTTCAATCTTTTCCACAAGAAAATAAAAACCTCCTTTCAGTGGTGTGGGGTTTTTTTGTTTGCTTGTGTTTGTAGCCCACTCATGAGTACGCCAGCCTGAGCTGATTTAGCCCGGGAAGGAGGCTTCCAGATTGGAGCTGACTGACCAATGTAGCAGAAATAAGCAATGTGCAACACTTTAAAGAAGCTCTAAAGTCTTGAGGTTTTTAAGTATGCTGAGAAGTCTGCAGTCCGACTTCAGCTGAAGCTGCGAGTGCTCAGTATTAGTAAGAAATTGCACCTTAGCAACTTTTTTTTTTCTTAGTTTATCCAGATGACTTTCTGATTACCTTGGTGCTGTAAGATGTGATCCTTTATCCTGTTTGAAAGATTAAACTCTTTCTATGGAACTTAATTTTAAGAAGTAAAACATTTCTTGTTTAGATACTTAAAATACAGCTTAATGACCAGATAATGGTTAAAACAGAAGTTCTGTACTGTTATTCTTTCCTGACTAGGTAAAAAGAATTGAGGCTAACCATATTTCTATAGTAATTTTACACACTGATAGTTGTAGCAAAAATTTTAAAAAGTTAATGATTTCTGTCTTAATATAGTTATTAGTGGTAATTGATTTTTAGAAACCATCAACAAATAGATTTTGGTCATTTCAAATAAAAGGAAAATTTAATCAAATTCTTGACTGCCCCACATGTGGTTGGGTGGAAGAAAAATAATGATAGATAATAGAGGGCTGTGATAACAATTGATAAAATTTTCTAATCATACTTCATGAGTATGTATTGTATTAGTTACTTGACAGGTAACCTTTCCTCAGATGTCAGAGAGTACTTGGATTATGTTCTTAGTTAAGACTTGTGCAAGTAGTCTGTATCCTTTTTTTTAAAAAAAAAAGAACACTTATTACTTACTTTCACACTGCACATGCTAAGTATATGGGTCCATTTTATTTCAGATACAAAATCTTAGTCTCTGTTCTGTCTTTAAAAGCCCTCATTTACTAGAAAGGTTTATAAAGCGTCTCTGGTAACACCATGTTGGAGAAATAGAGGGAAATGTTACTTGGGGATCACCAGAACCAATTAAGTTCAGACTGACTCTAATTTCAGGAGTTCTCTAGAAGACCAGTAACTCTGATAGCTTTTAGAAAACTTCCAAGAAGTCCAGTATTATATTTACATTGTCTGCTACTGTGACTGCCTGCTTCAGGGTAAAAAAACGACAAGAAATGTATGATACAATCAAGCTTTCTCGCAAGCTTGGGAGCTTATTTAGATTGGAGGCTGTTTCTATCAATTTAGAGTAAAATTTACAAAGATATCCACATAGTCGGATGCCACTGAAAAACTTAATGTTCAATAGTATTACCTAGAGTGACTTATATTCTTAAATACTTTTTGAGGTTTTATCCACAGAGCCTAGTGCAGTCGTAGTTGGAATCGTTGTGTGTAGCATTTATACAAATGTGACTGGTAAATGTACAATCAAAAAAAAAATTCAGAGGACTAGAGTAGTGCAGATAGTAATACATGCTTTTTTTGTTGTGCTTTCTTCTTTCATCTATGTTATAGTACTGTGATACAGTGCACTAAAAGATGCCTTATGAAAAGTTGTACTGTATTGCTTTTGTTCATCAGTTCCTAGCAGCTTTATTTTTCCATTTTAATGGCTAAACAGTTCTATTTTTGTTTGATTCATTTTTCAATAAAATACTTATGTCATCATAGACTTAAAATCCCCACTGTTTGTGCAGCCAAGCATCAATTAGGTTACCCATTCTTTTCCTCTCTTCACCCCCCTCCCCTGCCCTGTTCCTTTTGCAAAGAGGAGCCATTCTGTGGCTTAATATAAATACCTTGTTCTAGTGCATCTTCTCTGGATTTTTTTGAGTGAGTATCACAGAAGCTAGAGCTGGTGCATTCTCAAAGCAATCTATTATAACGGGCTCCTTAGTGCCAGTGCAGAGTTGTGTACAGGTTCTCCTGGGGTTCTTATAAAGCTGTTGGAACTCTGGGGGTAATGGATAGGTGACAGTTAATGCATGCATCGTATATGAATCAGAATAAAGGAATTTCCCCTGCAGTGCCATACTGTGTAGTTGTGGAGATCCATGTAGCCTACAGTGCATCTTCCTTGGCAGCCCAAATACTACTTTGCTGAAAAAGTTATAGGGACTCTATTTTTCTTTGTTTCTTCAATCGTTACTTTGTCAAGCCTGTAGTTAATTCAGTGACCCCTTGGTATGAACTCTTATTATATCTGTGTAATCATTTCCCCAACAGTTCTCAGGCTGAAGTTCAGCTCTGGGCAGGTTTCAGTAGGGGAGTCCTGCAGCAGTGCTCTGTGTTGGGCTGACTGTAGCTGCCCATGCGATCTGAAACTGGGAGAGATTTTCACCACCTTCTGGCCAGATGTTATGGAGCTATGTGAAATGTGGCAAGCAAGGGCAAAGCTGATTATCCGTGAAACTGAAACTAAGTGGTCTCTCCGCTTGCTTATGGCTCTGTGGACTTGTTTTGAACGAATGTCAACCTCTGTTTCCTGTATCTGAGCATTACTTTCACTGTAGAGGAAATCTTAGTTTGTTGGTGTATGCGATGTAAAAGAACTGCATATATTTTATGATAGTACAGCTCTTCTGGTACTGCTCCCTTAGAATTTTTCTGGATCTTTCACTTAATGAGTATCTCATCTTCTCTAGTTTTTTTTGCCATCCTCTGAATTATGCCTTGCTGCATAAAAGTTGTCTCCTAAATTCTCTGGCTGTACAATTCCAATTTAAATTCAGTGGAAAAGTTTCTGCTGTAAAACAAAGATCTAAGGAAGAAACAAGTTGCTTTCTGTTAAAGGTGTTTAAATGGGTAATTAGTACTTTGAAGATCCTTTATGGGAAGTGGAGGTGGCAGAGGCTAACTGACGCATCTTTTTCATTACTGAAGAGAAATAACGTTCTGTATGTTAGGTTATCCCTTTTTTTTTTTTAGTGCATTTTGATCTTGTTAAGACTGAAACACTCATTCCATGTTATTCTGAGAACTCTTGGTTCGTATTGAAGTCAGTGACAATTGAGATTCTTAAATCAGTATGAAATTCTTAGCTGTATAATTTATTAATGTTATTGATAGAAATGGGCCAGTGCCAAAGCCTCAAATCCAAATACTGGGATTCAGGACCCAGTCCAAGAATTCAATGTAAACCCAGCAAATCCTTGGCCAGAACTGGCGACATTCCAGCATGTGTACTCTAGGTCCAAAGCCATTCATTGTCGTCTCAGTGAGCTGTTGGTAACGGCTTTGTAAGGAGGTTAAAGAGTTTAAAAACAGAAGAATGTCAGGAATTCTGTGATACCCTGAGTAGACCATTTCCAGAGACGAAATCTTCTTTTTAAAATAAAGAGAATCTCAGACCAACTAAAATGTGCCACCAAAATTCATAATTAAAGAAGAAAATAAATCAAAACACAAGTACTAAATATGCCTTGCAGGGACTCATATTCTGTAGCACCAGAAATTACTGTAACTCAGTGTTTTATTTTTAGCATCCTAAGGAGCCCAGAGGGTTATGGAGGATTATATGATGTTGGAATCTTTATTTTAAATTTGAGATTTCATATTGAGCTCTGATATCTTTTCCTGTATTTTCCTTTAAAGAATTTCATATTGAAACAAGAAAATGTCTCCTATAAATTTGAGAGACATCTAAAATTTTGTTCCTGTAACTGTTCCTGTGTGTATATATATATAAAAGTGTGTGCGTGTGTATATATATATATTTTAGGTTTTATATATACATGCATATAGAGAAATTTTAGAGAGTCCCTGTTAAATGAAAATTTGTTTGAGATTTCTTACGTGTTCTAGGATCACTATAAAGTATATATAAAAGACATTTAAATATAATGCAACAGCAGTCACCAAAATGCTAGTGTGTTGCATTGGAATAGGAAGTCAATAAAAGAGCTGGGCAACAATAGATCTTGGGGAAAAGTGTGTATGGATGTGAAGGATATCAGCTGTCAGTGGAGTGTAGCAGTGGTGTAAGAGCACGTGAAAGCATTATACAGAAGAAAGAGGAACAAGCAATATTATATTCAACTAAAATTTAGCATCAGGTATTCAAAGGTGATTACCCAAAATAAAACTTGGCAAGAATCTCAGAATTAAACTTACCTCAAACATGAATACACAAAAATATTTGAGAGTTCTAGGTGGACCTAGAAAATCAGAAACCAGTTTCATATTTTAATGGAAAGTTGAATTTTAGAGAATACAAAGAGAAGAAATTTCTGAGCACGTAAGAGTCAAAGCAACATAGTGTTCGTTCTTCACTTCTCTGCCCCTGTTTTATGCCTGGTCTTCTCTGTGGCCTGTAAACTCTGCCCATTCAGCTTCTGTTGAGGCTTTCTTTGTCTACCATATGCAAGGGAGATCACATTTCTTTGGTGTTCCTGTGTCTGGAATTGCTTTTCTGAAGGTGTGTACTATGCAAGTTTCCTCAAGAAGAGGAAACAACAAAAATTTAACTACAAAAAGCCAAGATCCAAGAGCAAAGGAGATCCAAAGCAGAGTATGAAAGTCACACAGGTAGAGTGTGGATGATCAGAAAATGAAGGGATACCATAGCTGTGTTGGAGGATGAAGAATGCTCTGGCCTTATAAAGGGAAAGCAGAGTACTGAAAGGGCATCGCAGGGAATGGCCTAAAAATATTTGTTAAACTTCAATAAACTCAACAACATTAGAAATAATATTAGACATATAGTCAGTGAACTGATTTATAGAAAGGCGGTGTGTAATAGAGAAGTTTAGGAGCTTTCATTCTTGCTGCCTCTGAGAAGGAGCAGATCAAAACTTCAGTGGGAACAAAGAATAGCTGCCACGTGGTGGAATATTTTCGTTAGAGTATTTTGTCCTAAAAGATGAAGAGCAGAGAGGGGAGAAAAACAGCAGGTACCACATCGTTCAGGATGACTAATTGCAGTAAAGAGGGTGGGAGACTTGGACAGACTGTAGGAAGCTTGTTGCTAGAAAAAGAAACTTTTACATTTGCTTGGTCAGTGTCCAGTGCCCTGTTTTTATCCAGTGTAAATAGGAAAAGCTTGTGGTATGTCACTATTAGTCTCAGTTTATCATCCCAACCCTTCTTTTACTGACTTTAGTGGGAATTTTCCATGCTAACCAAAATCAAAATATGTCTCCCTGGCCTTTGAAAAACACTTTCTTAAACAGATTGCCAGTTATACTTTGCTAGAGTGTTTCAAGACCATGGACTGCTGGAAAAGTTCCTATTTTTTTAGACAGGCCTGGAATATTAAAGGAAACAAATCTCATATATGGTCAAATGAGGATAATTCATGTTCACATCACCAAGATGTTGTAAGATATAGCAAAATAAGCAGTGATTTACTTTACCTCCAGCTGGACTTCCTCAAATTGGTTCATGATTTATGAATGGCTATTTCTGTTACTCAAAAAAATTGGTGGAAGTCTTTTAAAAATCCAGTCAGTACAGTTAATAATACATGAAAACAAGGATAACTGACTGATATTTGTCAGCAGTACTGACAAGCTTATTTAAACCACCTTCTGTTTAGAAAGGAAAATGCAACTGTAATATTGGCAATACCCAGAACTGAAGAAGTTGTGAGATTTTTAGGAGTAATATGCTTTCATTTATTTATGGAATTCTGTTTGTTTTTGCCCCTTCATAGATTCACATTTCAGTKTTTTTCCATAACAATCGGAACCAGAAATTTACTCTTTAAAAATTAAAGGTGAAATTACTTATCATATGTTTTTGGAAATGCAAATTTTTTTATGTGACACTTCTTAAACCCTTTGAAGGGGAAACAGTACAAGTAGGACTCTGTTAGTTTCTTTTTAATGAAAGAGCTTCCTAAATACAAATGACCTATGTAAATTCCAAAATACAAGCATGCAGCAAATAGATTGTTTTTGTTTAAGCTTTGGAAAAGAAGTTAAGAATCCAGTACTGTGTTGGCATGCAAAGCAGAGAAACTGGTATGATACCAGAGTATATTTATGCTCCTAACTGCAAGCTATACCAGTTCTCACTTAGTTTTACTAGGCGATTGGACTTAAAATGGAAGTAGATAAGCTTGATGCAGCTGTGATCCCACACTGAAATATAAGCATCACAGTATCTTTTTTTCTTTCTTAATCATAAATGTCAATGCCTTACTTGCTTTTTCTCTCAAGCAAGGTAATTAGGAAGTCTGGTATGCCTATTGATTCATCACCTTTTTTGGTAACTAGTAAGTTGAAGCTACATAACCTAATGTCTTTTTTGTGCCAGATTTCCACTTGTTTCTATGGATCTGCCACCAGTATCATTCAGATAAAAAGTGAAGTGTGAATGCAAATATTAAATAAAATCCTGGCCCTTGCTTAGGAAGATGCTTTAAGTCTTTAAAGCATTGTGCTCTAAGAGATGAAAGGTGAATGATACATTCTAAAGAAGTCTCTGGTGCCATGGAAAATTTTTGAGTAAAAAGTCTTTACAAAACCCACCTTGTAGAGTCAGCATATGGAAATTCTTGGGTCACAGTGTGGAGGCAGTTCAGATACTGCAGCTGTGGAATGATGCAAAAATACAGAGATGAGATTTATGTCTTAGTATTCTTGAGAGTTTACTTTTTCTGAGTGAATCGCAAATGTTGATGGCACTCCCAAGTCCATTTAAGGTTCTGAGCAGGGAAACTAAGTGTGTGTGCATGTGTTTGCATGACATCGTGTTTTGCCTTTGCTGTGTCCAGCTTAGGGAATTGCTCTGGAATGCTCCCTGTGTGACAACTGGCCCTGTGTAAATGGAAGTTTATCTACCATACTGACTCCAGGTGGTGCAGCATGAATAAAGGGAAAATAGTTCGGTATCTCGCTTAGGTTTATTCTACATTGGAAGATGTTAGCTCAAAACCTGAGAACTGTAGAGATGGTTTTCAGTAGAATTTTTGAAACTAGGAATCTCTTTAAAAATAATCTGTTCAATACATCTATTGACTTTGAAAAATATTATCTCTGAAAGGGCATGTATCAGCAATATTAATATTTAAACAAGGCTTTTCTTGTCACAGTCCTGCTGTTGCTTTATGGTTGACTTTACAGTGAAATCATAATATTGTTACTGGGAAAGCACAGGCATAAGGTTAAATATTTTCAGGATGTAGGTGCAGCTATAATGCAGGAACTGCTGGATTATCTGGTTTATTGTGCACAAGGATGTTTGATAATCTAAATTCTAGCCAGAGAATTTTATCTAAGCATGTCAACATTTGATGATCTTAGATATGCACAAATTGTATGTTACTGATCATATTTTGAATTCTTTCTATTTTTAAAATGGAATCCAAACAAATTCTGACATTATAATTGTCATTCTGTTTATGCTGTCTCTACTTGCATTTTTTTCAACTACAGTAGAAACTCTGGAGAAGTTAAACTTTCTTAGGAGGTGTCTTTAAAATGCCTAGTGTACTACAGAATATGTTAAATATTGTCCTTTCACTCTGATAAACCTGACTACAAAGCATAGCTTCTCTCTGGCCCTGAAGAGATGCATGTGTATAACTTTTTCAAGCAAGATTACAAAAACAGTCTTCAGAGTCTGATCTGTTGTTGGTATTGTCTGATATTCCTTTTTGTGTTTTTAATCATATCTTTTTTTGCCATCTTTATGTAGGAAAATAACTATTTATGATGGATTACTGACTAGTAAATGAAATATGATGTTATTTCTGTGGCTGCTGTTTATGATATCATAAACACAGGTTTATGGCTTCCCTGCAGGAACCTGGAAGGATGTTTCTTGGCTTGGAACCACATGCACGTTCTGTACTTGTAGTAACTAACAGCAGGGATGGAGTGGAAGGGGTGAGCATTGCGACAGCAAACACTCAAAGCTGGCTTACTTGGGATTGCCATTTTGATATAGCGACTTACACTGTGCTTTAAGTTCCTGTCAGTTCTTATGTGAAAGACTTTAAGCCTGTCATCAAAATACTGGAGGCTCACACAAGTATCTTTGCTTCCAGAGAAGAAAGATGCATCTTGTAGATATTTAAACACTACACGAGTGTTAACTCATCTGAGTTTTGCTTTTAAGTACAAATTGTTTAGACTGAAGTGAAAACTTTCCAACTCTGCTTCACAAATTTTGTTGGCTAYGTCTTTCAAGTCTGAAAGCTGCCTCTGTTAGCATTTAGTGAATTGTACATATTTGGAAGATCTCTCCAGCACTGAGAGATGGCTCACATAGTTCATCTTTTCAAAGTTTACTTGGAAAGACTAATTTATTTTAGATGAACAAAATACCCCCTTTTCCATTTATCTGTTCACTATGGAAGCATTTTTAAGCACTTGCACACTCCTGAATTGACCCAGTATGAAGAGACAGCTTGTCTTTGAACAAAGGCAAAGCCACTGCAGTGCATCTTGGCCACATAATTGTCTATGGTGCGTAGCCATCCTTCTTCATAAATCCTTCTTCATTTAARGATTTATTCTTTTACTTAAATGTGTTGTATATTGTTTGATATTACCTGAGTAAATTGAAAGCACCTTTAGGGAGAAGTTTTAAACACACTAAAACTACACCAGGCAAAGTACAACAGATGGACAAGCTTAGGGATACCTGTATATCTCACTAAAGAGAATCATTTTTTGTCAAAGAAAGATACATGTGCCCATGGAGACTCAATCTGCAGGACAGGTGCAGTAAACCCTCTATGTTGCCCTACAGGGCTGAAATTGTACATAAATTTTAAGGACTGAATTTACTTAGTGTAGTCTAACTATAAATTGTGAACTAAATCAGTTCTGGTATACAATGCATTTTGAGGTTCTCACATACTTTGTTTAGTAATGTTTGCCAAAACATGGCAGACAAGCAGCAGTAGCTTAAACAGCCATAAATTATAAGATTTAAACCTAATAGCATGGAAGGAAAGGTAAAATTCCAGAAAGATCAAATATTGGAGAAACCTTTTGAGTGTACATAATTCAAACTGTTTTTCTCAAGAACTRTGATATTCTTGCAGGCAAATACAGTAAGCATGAATATTTGTGTCTTGGAAGAGAAACCTTACTGTTTTTCTGCAGTTATGATTGTGTTGGGTATGTGCATATATGCAGAGATCTTTATTTTGTAGGRGTCGAAGCACATCAGACCATCTTTGAAAACTCTTAGAATGAAGTCCTAGTTTTGTTGGAGTCATATTTTAATAACAGCAGAGAAAAGAATTTTTTTTTTCTTTTTAACCTTTGGTTTGCATCTTTGTGCCCATACTGCATTTGCAGCTGTTTAAACTGTGAAAGAAACAGAGCTGGAGGTCTGCGCTGCCTAGTCTGTCAATACAATTTCATGTTCACTTTGCTGAAGTGTCAGTGACTAGGGAATGGCATTTGCTGTTGGGACTATCAGAGAATGGCAGGCTACGGGATTCGCACTGCTGCCTAATGAAAATTCTAAAATGTTCTGAGCTGTTTTAAAATGCATCACTGAAATTCCCTGTTCAGCTTATGCAGTTGTGAGGAAATAAATGTAATTGTCTACAAAGAAGGATTAAACAAAATACTGAGAGTTGCATTTACAAATTATATTAATACAATATGTTACTCTGTCATGGCCTATGCTTAAAAGGATTGAATACTGTTTACTGGCAGGCTCCCTTCCTCCTCCTGCCCCCTTTTTAAATTATTCTGTATATTCTACTCTAAAATCCTTTCTATTTTATCCTTCTACCTTTGGAAAAAAAAAACCTAATTTCTTCTATTACTGCTTCCAAAATTCAGAACAGACAATGCTGCCATTGGTTATATGATGTAGTAGAAGGGTGTATCTCATACTACAGGTGCTGTTGCCAATTCTTGAGAATTTTGTGCCTTTAACTACCCAGTAGCTAAAGGCAATTTCAGGAAGAAAGATCTGTATGGAGGACAATATATAGATATATATAAAGGGGAGTGTGACAAACCCTAGGCTTCTCTCCCACTAGGAGAGAAAAAGGATTTTGGTGACATCAGCTGATTTGATGATGAAAGGGATTTGAATTGAGGGGGAAATGCAGTAGCTGAAGCAGGAGTAATACTGAGAATGCCTGCTAGTACTGGAGAAACTGAAGAGAAAAAAGTGACAGAATAGTGTGAGCTTGATTTTTTTTTTTTTTTTTTTTTTTTTTTTTTTGAGGCAGGGGAGAGTAAAATGGCTAACACAGTAAGTAATATTGAGGGAGGGTTCTTCAGAGTTTGCCAGTACTGCAGGGCAAGTGCAAACAGATGTATGGAAATGCAGACAAGGGTGGGAAGCTGGGCAGGGAGAAGATGTCTGAGAAATGGGGTGATTTTTGCAGTTGATATGCAGATATGCTGGGTAAAGCTATGAAAACGAAGTAGTGGGTGATACAGGGCTGCCTTTTTGTGTGTGTGGTCTGCTTCTATGTGTGCTAAATGGAAAATTTTCATATACTTCTTGGAAATTCCTATGTAATTCCAGATGAGGAATTCTTGCCCAGAATGTTGCACTAGGTGCTATTTGTTTGGTTTTTTTCTTAGTTACATGAATATCTAATGGGAACATAAAATAACCCAACACACAAAGAAGTAACTAGATGGAAATAATAAAAAAAAAAAAAAGCCCCATTTGATTTACTATTTTACTCAAGGAGGGGGAACGTTTTAAAGAGTATCTACATATATCTATTTTATGCTTTAAAATTAGAGGTTAAAACTAGGTGTTCTAGCTTCTGAAATTCCATATTCAGAAAAAAGATGTCAAAATAATGTAGAATTTACTCATAGTAAATCACCAGTATGACTATTCAGCTGCTTTTGAATATTAACACATGGGAATCTGGTCTGAGAGCAGAATCAGACATAGGAATGTCAACAAAGAAAGATAAATTAATAGTAGTCTAATGAAAACTGTAAAAATAATAATTAGAAACTATGTTTTTAAATGTTGGCTAGAATTTACCAGGTTTCATACATGAAGTGCAATTGTGGATGTTTGGTAGCTGGCTGGTGAATGAAAAAGGAAAAACATGCTGAATGAAGTGGGACTTGTTGCTTTGTTGCATGTACTTAKGCTACAGTCATGTCTATGCGAGTTGTTTCTGTAAGTATGCGGGTATTACAGGGGTGTTTTTTCCCTTTCCTTCTGCACACGTCTGGCAGTAGAATATATGTAGACAAAGCACAACTTTCTTAGTACTGTCTAGGGACAAATTTGTATTTTTCTGAGGTTTTTATTGTTGTTCTGTCATGCTTCTGAGAACAGAATTTGGTTATATGCAGTGTTGCACATATCTCAGGCTCTTTGTGTAAATTCTTTCCTGGTCAGGCAAGCCATTTGATTGTGTCGTCCAAATTATGGATTGACTGAAATAATAGGTGACTTCCAGGTAACGACGTTCATGACCTGTCAATAATAAATGTTTCTATGCTATGGCTATTGGGGGCTTGGTGGATTACAGGGGTAAGTTCATTAGCATTGGTACTGGAAGAAGGAAGTATGAATATAGCAGGGGATTTATGCTTGGATAAACACGTAAGAATTGATCTTGATGCGTTAATGTAGATGTCTTGTGCTATTGTTGATGCTGGGGATCATCCCAGGATAGTCATGCAGGCCTCACAGAGGTCCTRTGAAGCCTATGGGAGACCTATGCCTTTTGGAGCAGCAGCTGGATACTAAAAGAATATCCTAAAACAAATAAAGTGGTACTAGTCACCAGTGTTCAGGGGCACTGTCAGTGTTGCCACTGGGTTGCAAGTGCTCGCCGTTGTGTTAAAAGGCTTCACTTTCTCTTGTTGTTGTTAGTTGCTAATGTGTCTGCAAGTTGCAGGATGGTGGAAGAGAGTCCTCTTGCMAGGCTTGTAGGTAAAGCAATGCTGCCTCCAGCTCTGGATGCAATTGTCACAAATATTTCCTGTATGATTGCAGCTTTCTGAGTCCTACCCTGTGGGTCTAAAGCTAAAACAAAATGTATTTGCATGGGATGGACTAACAACATTGATGGTTTACTCATCTACTTCACACTACTGGAAAGCACATCTACTCTGGCATGGGTTTGGGGGAGGATGAGGAATGCCATATGGGCTCACATCCTGGTGAGGTTTATGAGTAATTGATTGAGAATTCGCAGCTTGCTTCTTTCTTACACTTGAGGTGGGTACTTGGTGTATTCATCCTTTTCCGTTAGATTTCAGTTTGAGTCAGAGGGTGTACACAGAAATGTTTGCTATGATCTTTTTTCGGAGACAAATAGGCTGTACAAGTTCTTGCTCTGCATTTCCTATCTGTTATCTTAATGCATATTTTCCAGTTGCAGCCTACTGTAGTTAGTTTTTTTTTTTTTGTGCACTGTGGATCCTTATTTTCATCTTTCCCGTTCCTGGAGTTATCCATTGCCTAATTCTTAAGAGATTTCCAAGTCTTCTGTTAGATGACAAGTCTGTAGGAAAAGGCACTTTTGGATGGTGAGCTCTTTCAGGTACAACATGAAGACATATTCCATGGAGAGTATGGAAAAAGCTTTATGGAGAAAATTCCCTTTTCCTCTTGTCTGAGGAATAGTTTTATTGATCTCTGTTCTCCATGCCATTGATTTCTTGCTTCTGTGCTGCATCTCTGTGGTCATACTGCTCACAGCCTCTTTGCTGTCTGTATAGCTGAATTGTTAATCCATTCAGCCTCCAAGGTGGAGTGATTGGCTCTACTGAACTGGAAGATGGATTTGGATACACAGATGCTACTCTGGATGCACTGCAGAAACCACCCCCAGCACTGTGATCAACAAAACACAAAAAACACCCTCACACACTTAAAAATCCTCCTTCCCTATGTGCATATTCTTTTTCCTGTGTCAAAGTGATAGTATGATAGTGCAGCATGCTCATTTGGCTATGTATTTTTTTTGCCTTTTTTTTTTTTTTTTAATTTGTAGATCAGTAATTTTGAAGACATAGGTACAGACTTACAAGGAAAGAAACTATAGGAACAGTTTGGACTACTTGTAAATGAATTATTTCTTTCTAAAAATCATGAAAGGCACAAACTTTGGAATTTTTGCTGACAGCACCCAATTCTGTCTGCTTTTCTGGCTAGTCAAATTATTGGATACAAACTGGAATTGAAAGTTTTTAAGAGAAAGTCATAGCATTTCGAGTCAGAAGATGGTTCAGATCAGTATTGGTGTGTAGGAACAAGACTAATGGCCTGGTGACAGAGCAGCATATTAAAAAAAAATGGAAGTTGAGAGTTGGCTAAAGATGGAACTGTAAAGAAAGCTTAGTGTACTGATTAACCTAATTGATAAAATTCCTGCTTCAYGAAAGTTTTAGACATGACACCCACAAGTGTAAGTAATTGCTAATCTAAGCTGTGAGTGATTGGCGGGGGAGGGAAAAGTGCTGTTCTTTAGTGAAAAATTCATGGTATTTTAGTAACTGAAGTACATAAGAGGGACCACAAGCAAAGTCATATGACATAACTATATATGCTTCTGGGACTTCTATTAAATGTGTACCTGCCATATAGGTCTTTACCACTGATAGCACCTCAATAAAAGAATACCACCTGTTTAGACTTTTTTTTCATTGAGTAAATGAGCAAAGAATAAGATGAGAACTGATGACTGGTGGTTGTAATCTAAAATACCATAGAATATGAAATGGGGTTTTAGAAATATAATCGATAGTCCCACTTTAGCAACTGAGGTAAAAACAAACAACAATATATCATAGGTAACTATTTATCAAAAGCATTTTTTGAAAATATCTAATATTTCTAAAGCATTAATATGAAACAATAAAACCTGCATCTTCAATTCATTTATCCTTTATGATGGCCATTTGGAAACTCACAGGGCAAGGGGAAAGCTAGTGGTAACAGGAAATGTGAGAAGGAAAGTGAGCTCTACTATTAAATTTTTGTGTGTCCTAAGAATCTTCCCTGCACATATTAGTAACTGTCACTACAGGCCTATTTCTCTCTTCCATTCTGGAGTTTTCAACACCTTTGTTTTCAAATAGTTGACCAGTTTAAACAATCTGGGGGAATAATCCTCCATGATAGTAGCGATGTTAGTTATAAACAGTATAATAATTCCTTGTAACATGCAGATACCTATGTAATCATATTAAACATGGCTGGCAGCACCTCTTGGATTTGGATGTTTTCATGTGCTCTATTTGTGTGCTCTATGCTTCTGCCTCTTCAGAACTATTCCTGGTTTTCCCCTGGGACAGGTTCTTGGAGAACTTTCCCAGAGGATTGCTGCTAGAAAATGTTCCTGGGCTCTACATTAAGATTCCTTCCTACTGCCTTGCATTGCAGTTATTCCCTCATAGATAAATAGGAGGAATCTGTGCTAGGGTTAAACCCCTGGCCAGTGAGCACCCAATGTGTATTGCTGGACTTCTAGTTAGTATCGTTAACTTCGTAATGTTTTAGCGAAGATATTCTTTATTCCTGGTGCTGGGATTCAGCCTAACTGATGTGCAATTGAACCGGCTGCCTTGAAATGAAATGGCCTCATAATGCTGTTGGTCTTCTGAAGTGTTCCTTTGGCTAGTTATCTATCAAACTGGGAGATTATTTTTTGGCAGTAGAGTGTGGATTTTGGTGTGGCCTGTGTGAAAATTGAGGCAAGGTGTTGAGTAGCCCCCAGAAGCAGTAGGTCAAGTGAAAACTCAGAATAATATCAGGAAGGACCAGACTTAGGGGAATGTTGGTGCAAAAACTCTGTGTTTAGAGCCATATTAGAGGTAAGAACTGGTAGCTCATATTAGAGATATGAACTGATGCAGAAGACTCACTTAGTTAGCAAAAGTCACAATGTAGTTATTTGGTGAATTGCTTGAGTTTAAATGACTAGCCATGCATCAATGAATCACCRAGGGACTACCCATGATGATGCGGAAGAAAGTGTGTTGGAGGTGAGTCACAAGGGCCCCACCAACAAACGTTTCCAATGAATGGAAAGTGTGCATGTGGTGGTGAATCACCAAGAACTCCACCAAAAGGCTGTGTGTGCTTGTTTCAGTGTTTGTGGAATGATGAGTATTGGTAATGAAAACCTCAGCTAATATAAATCAAGAGATCTCTATAGAATAGACTGAAAGGTTCTGGGCTAATGTTTTTGAACTTGGCAATTTTCTTCTGTCCAGCTAGAAGAAAATATAAGAGGCATACAACTTTGCTTTTTAATTCTTAAGACTTCTTTTGAAGAGTTATAGTATTTATTTCAAATGCTGGCCAGGTTCCAGCCTGGTAAAGGCCCTTCTGCAGGATGCATGAAATTTGAAGCTTGAAAGTAATCTGGGACTTTTCGTATGCAAGGTGCTGTAGAAATATAACAGGGTGACTTACTGGCCTTTGGAGAAAGGGTGGGGAGAGAGAGGAAGCCAATTTCCATCCTGTATCTCTTTAGTTAGTGGAATAAATCAAAGGTGGTATACTAAGTTTTTGCTCTTAGAAATTTTTCTAGAAGATCAGTAGGAAACTAGACTAGATGACACTAATCTTCACATAAATCTGCATCAAAATCAGTAATAGACTTGGCTACAAGAATTTACTAAATAAAGATAGACTTATACAGATAAATATATACCTGCAACTTGTTTGCCCTCTCTAATTCAGAGGGCAGCAGCATTGCCTCCGTAACAGTGTTGCTTCTCCCTTGTCCTATTCAGTGGGAATCTTCCACTATTGTATGGGCTTGGCCAGTAAGGAGAATGTTTCCTATCTCTTTGCAATCTTTCTTCATGGTGGTTTCCAAATTTTTAACATGGAAACATATCTGAAATCTGTAAGAACATTTACTTGGTAGAGTTCCAAAGATTCTGCAGGGGAGTGTACTGGACTTGTTTCTAAGGAGTGACAACACTGACGCTTTTTTCTGTTTCTAAGGAAGCTTTCCTATAGTGTGTTAAATGGGATGTTGATGCAAGTTAGCCACTTATAATGTAAAAGAAACTAATACAAGAGTTTTGGGGTTTTCCTTACTGTGAGATGGAAGGTCTTGGACATRTGAAACATCAAATATGTCCATTAACTACTGTTAAAATTTAATAGGCCTTCTTTAACTTCTGTATCTACTGATCTTCCTCAAAAGAGATGATTCAATGTTATTAGAAAATCTATGCATGCTCCACAATGTTTGCTTCAGGAGGAAAAACTAAGATTGTCCTTAAAAAGAGGAATGTTTTTATATATGCTTGTATTTTATTTTAGCTAACAAAACTTTTCTAGCAGGAAATTCATTCTACTAAAACTGTGTTTACAAGTCTATATATAGTTTCATTAATTAAAATCAAAAAGAACCAAGAAAAAGAAAAGCTGCAGCTTGCGGGGTTGCTTGTAGGGCCAGAATGATGCTTCCTTCAAGAGCAGTGTGCTTATTATCAAAGAGAAAAGATCAGCTCTTTTGCTCTTGGGAATTGTTCTTGGAGCATGGTGGAGGATGCAAGGACTTTAGGAATGTGTAGAAAATTGGAAAGGAAGGAAGGAATTGGGTTTTCCTCAGATTATGAAGAAGTCAACTCCAAAATGCATTTGAAGACAAGTCACTGTGGTAGTGAACGGTCAGTGTTACACAGGAGGGTTTCTGATAAACTTAGAGACTTCATAGCATTATGTTCTGGCAATTAGTGTGTGTGTCCTGCTTGATTCAAAGAGAAAGTCAGTGTGACAGTCTTACGACTTTAACTTTTCTGTGAAGGCTGCCATGAAGGCAGGCTGTTACATTTTTAACTGTGGGGAATCATGAAGATATATTCATGAAACATGCTGCATCTTAGCCAGACATATGGCATATGTTCTAATAAAAGTGAGCTCAGTATCTAGATGACAGTAGTGGTGATTTTCTTGCATGTGTGCAATGTGCCAAATAGTACTTTGCATCACTTGGATGGAAGCCCCTTTCATCTTGAAAGTAACCTGTTTCAGTAGCAGCCAGGTAATGCTTCCAGCTCCTTCAGCATCTGTGAGCTTGTGAAAAGTGATTCTGGTTTGAAACATTTAGCCAAAATAATTAGTAGAGACTTTCTGGCTCTCCTCACATCTGGCAAGTGAATTACAGTTTAGAACAAGTTGACCCGCTCTCCCTGTCTCAGTAACTATTTGCCTCAAAATGAGGAATTGGGAGACTGACAGAATTACTTTACTCTAAGTTTCTTTAAGGTGATTCTGCAAATGTGGGACTCTTGTTTTAGCTGTTTTTAATACTTGAGTAGTGACCCTCAAATAATTGCCTATATATATATGTGTATTTTATATACATCTTTATATATATATCTTTATATATAAAAAAATAAATGTAATGCAGTGAATTCTTTCTAATTCTAATGAAAGGTATTCTTTTTTAAATTTATTTTTTAATAAAGAGAAGAGTTAATCTTATTAAGTGTGCTTAGCTTCTTCTGACTTGGGATTTTTTTGAATCTTTTGGGGAAGAAAAGGCTGAAGAAAGACTTTCTAATTGCTTTTTTTTTTTTTTAACACAGTTGTACACAGTAAAGACAATTGCTTACAAATAAAGGGGAAAAAAAGAAGCAAAGTCACAAATGCACTTTTTCACTTTACTACTTTTCAATGATCACAGCTCAACTTTCTGGAATTTTAAAGAGCTCATTTAAAATACCTGCTGCCTTTGTGACTGACTAGTCTAATAATTCTTGAGCACTGTATATCAGAAGAAAATATGATTTGGGAAAACCACAGGAAATGTAACTGTGAATCTTTTCCAGTGATTTTGGTGTTTAAATGCATATTTTGGGGGGGGGACGAAGTATTCTTTCTAATAAAAGTTCATTTCAACACATACAAGATAGAAGGAGAATGGAAGAGTGGATGTCATTTCTCTACACTTCCAGTGTCATGTGGAGCTTTCATTTTGTGAAGGAAAAAAAAAAAAAAACTTCACTGAAGTCTTTGCAGCAAATTAGGCTTGCAACATAAAGGTTTTTTCTAATAGTAGGCTTTTTCTTGTAATGGTGGTCCAGGCCAAAACTCATCATGTACAATTGGCAAATTAGCATTTGTGTTCTTGCTGCATAAGTTCTATTAAAAATATATGAAGGCCGAATGAAAAGCTCTTTCAGGAGCCCTCAAGAAGAAGGATAAAGGGAAATACTGGCATGTGCTTTAAACAATTCCTGCATGTGGCCTTTTCAGTTACACTTAGAACTCTTCTCTGAAGTGTGTTGTGTGGGTGTGGTTTTTTTTTTTTTTTTKYKYWTATATATATATWTWTATWTATATWTTTTTTTAAGTGAAGCAATGGCAGTTGTTTCAGGAAAGTAATTTTGCAATTTATGTTCTTCTCTGGGCTTCAACATAGGTGCAAGATGGGAACATTAGAAGATGAAAACTACTGGAACTACTATTTGTGTGGGCRCATGTCCATCTAGGACCACAGTAAAACTACCAGCATATGTCATACAGACTACCAAGTGGCAGATGTCAGATAATGATTGTCATTTGTTGCTGCTAGATTTGAACTGATAAATTAGTTTTGATCATATTTAGAGAGTCCTCAATCATATCTTTTGGAGCATGACTGCTTTTTAATTCACTTTACTGTTCTGAAAAAGTGAATGATATAAGAGACCAGAAGGATATTATGAATTTAAAACAAAATGAGCAAATTTAGTTTACAGTTTTAAATAAATTTTATGTCTAATGTTGATTAAAGAATTTAAGCTTTCCACTGTTAAATAGAAATGATAATTTTTTTTTTTGTGTGTGTGTGCCTAAAATGCATCCAGGTTGGATTCTTATCTTAATCCAGCTCACTTTTACACTTTTAACTCTGTTAGCTTAATTTAATTTTGTTCAAAGTACAACTTAAGTAATTATATCCCCAGTATCCTACTTTGGGGTTACTATAAATAGGATGTTTGCCACCAGTGCAAATGCCTTCCCTGTCTTTTCACTCCACTGATTTAGTTCTCGAGGGTGCAGGATAAGCTGGGGCACAGGATCTTCTCCATAGTCCCCATTATTTTTAGTTTCCTACTGAGAACTGGTGATTCTAAAGTTGACCAGAAGTTTGGGTAAAAGCACTTGGGGGGGGGGTCCTTTTTAGAAGAAAACATGTAAATAGTACAGAATCCCCTCGCTGGAAGAGCCAAACTAACAGAGGAGTTGCTGTAATTTATTCCTTCCTTGACAAAGTACTGTATAGCAAGGAATATTGTCCTCTTCTGTGGTTTTATTAGTTGTTTCAGTGCCTTGGTTCAGCACAGCTGTACATCTTAGGTCACCATGTATCAGATCAAATTGGTTGCCCTTTGGGTGCTGCTTTGATATTATGACAAGTTTGTTTGCAGTGGGGCCCTTCTGTTTAGTTTATCATACTGTCTTTCAGTAGATCTTAGGATAGRAACATAAGTCAGGAATGTAAGGTCAGTTCAGTTACCAGTGCTGCCATAAAATTTCTTCTTTTCATTCTTAGATGTAAGATAATAATACTTAAAAGTATAATGATACATCAAGAATGTTTTTCTTTTCAGATGCTGAGGAATGAGAAAGGTATACGTGGGTCTTTGGTGTTGGTCCCTTACTTGCATTTATTCTAGCTAGTATTTCAATATGAGATGTAATGAAAATAGTGAAAAAAGTATGAAATAGTCATTCAGAATGAATAACCCCTCCCAAATCCAACAGATAAAGCACAAAATAAAGTCTGTATCTGTGTTGCCACATGACTATATTTAGGAAGGAAAGGAAGTTGCACAGTGTAACCATCCTCTGCATCTGATGTGTCCTTTAAAGAATTACTAGATCTGATATGCTGGCTGGGTTGCATATGCTGGCTGGGTTGCATATGCTTACAAAAATTATCAGACAATATAAACAGTATGATTCAATAGGCCAAATTCTTGTTGTCAAGAGCATGCCTTGTTATAGACTCATAACTTCATAAATTATAAGATACCAGTTTGTACTGGTGGGCTTGTATCATGAGAGTGGTTGTGCAAAAATGGGTGTGAATGTGAGTTACCTCTGAGAGGTGAGGAAAGTGAATGCATACTTGTAAAACTGGAATTTGATCAGGATTTAATCAGGTCCAAATGAATTAACTATATATTAATAAGAGAAAAGGAGCTTACAGTTCTGTTAGGGCAAAATGAAGTGCTCCTTTCTTCTGTGAGTTTGGGCTTGTTAATGACTGTGCTGTCAAGGAACTAGTCTTGGATGAGGGTCATGCTGTATCCTTTGGAGCATTGATCATTGTCACTCTTTGAAGAGATGAGCCTAAAACATGCTGATTGATTTGTTGTTKAAACTTTCAGATCAGGTTTTTAAATATTGTTACTTGGCTGATTTTCTGTGATGTTGCAGCTTACCAACATTTCAACACTCTGCTTCTCCAGGTATCTCCTTCTCCAAAATACCAATATACAAAATACTGCTTTAGGTTAACAGTTCCTGGAAAGGAGTATTTGATCCAATATTACTGATGGAGTGGATGTGGAGGTGAAGTTACTCTCCAGCATAGTGGCTATAGAAAAATCTTTGTGCTGTGCTGGTTGCCTTCAGTTGATTCTCTAGACTATGGCATTTCTTTAYATGCATGATTACTGCGAAAGCAAATCATCTCTGAGCACCAAAAGGCTAACTCTTTGTTATTTCTGAAAGACAATGCCTGAGCAGCTAATACGGGAAGCATACAGAAATATTCTGAATTATCATTGTGGGTTATTTGTAAAGCATTTTATTGAGAATAGGACAGATTATATGTCCTAAGATGATCTCTTCCTTATAACTGTTGATAGCAGGCATATTTGAGGATGGATTTGGCCCAGCTCTTGCATTCAGATTGATTAGAAGAGGAGGATTCCTAATTGTCTGTCAAGCTGGTCCTGTTTGACTGCACTCTGCGAGTTAAAGCCTCCAGCACAATAATTGGTGCTTGCTCTAAGCTCAACTCCCCAGAATAGCTGCCTGCCAATCAAAAAGACTGCTTTGGCAGCCTTTGCCCTTTCCAACTCAGACACCATKGAGAAATTCAACCAGAGTTATCAGTCCCATATATAATGTATGTCAGGACAGAGAAACATCCAGATATTCTGAAATGATATTGTTACAGAAAGGTACATCATCAAAGAATATTTTAGAAGTGTTAGAATATTATTTAGGGTTTAGTTTTGGCTAATATATTATACTGTGTTAGTAGGAGTGCTTGAAATAAGACTCTTATCTAAAAATCTAGCCAGCTTTAACACAACCCTATCATAGCAGCAATGCCAACTTTCTCAAGAGTTGGCAATGAATAGCCAACCATCACCACCACAGGAACACTTAAATGCTGTTGCCTGAATATCAGAAGACTATTAATAAAGTCAGAAATACCATTTTTGAAAAGATCACTTTCAGCGACCTACTCTTTGTACATCTTATGAATCATTACTACTTGAACTGAAAGGTAAGGTTATCTTTATGGAAAAATAGGGAAGATTGATCTGAAGAGAGAAAGACAGTAAACTAATTTGAGAAACAAAACTGCTGCTATTAAGGATATAGGTTTAAAAATATTTCTACTGATACTGCTTCTTTCCATTTAAGTTGAAAAATATATGTGTGTGTGCGTATATTTACATGGAATCTAATAGCAGCACTTTTATGGAAGTTTTCAAGTGATAGTCTAATCAGTGCACAAAAACTTTATATTAAATGTCAGTCTGCCCAGAAGAGCTTATGGTCTAAATGGGGTAAGCAGACACAACATAGAGGAAAAGATATGACAGATTGGAACGGATAGTGGGATTGCAGGCAAGTGGGGTGTTACTGCCACTTCATTTGAATTTTGGACCAGATTTGTTTAGGAGAGGATAAGCTGAGCAGGAGGAAAAAGTATGAGGAGAAATTAAAAGGCAAGAGGTCTGTCAGACCACATTGGAGAAGAGAAACAGCACCTGAGTATTAGTTTCTGGATACTGTGATTCAAGGCTTTTGCTGTCTCAGGGGTGAAAGGCTAGAGATGGGCCAGGGCTTGGTGGCGTGTGCTGGGCACAAGGAGAGGAGAAACCTAGAAGGGAGAGCTGCGGAGTAGACTAGCACTGCTGACGCTGGCAAAAGAGCAGGGTCAGAGCAGTGACTTCTGCTTCTTGGCTCTTGGCAATAGTTGCTGCCCTCTGTTCTTGAACCTTTTTGTCACAGTAATGGACAGCAGTGGCAGCCTAGTTTTGTGAATGCTCTCTTCAGCTTTAGAGGGTTCTCTCCTTGGTTGAAGGAGAAGGCTGAAAGAGAAAAAACACCTTTCTGAGTCACAGTGGGAATGGCTGAAGAAAATACTTAGGGCAAAAAATAATAACAAAAGGTGATTACAGTTAGGCTACCTTGCTGTTTCACTGTGTTAGAATCCAAACTAGATTTGTGACACTACCAGAGGCCCATTGATAACATGCTAAATAGGAGATGGAAGCATGATAGGTCTGTTTTGAAAGAGTGCAGATCCTTCTATGTTAGAAGCCATAAAAGGATTAAAAATGGGAAATCTTTTAACTGTTGTATAGTATGTGTAACATGGTTGCTGCTCCTGGAGTTTGAGCATAAAATGCTGATGATAGTGTGACCAAGAATATATTTAAAGTATTATATAAAGGTTAAGAATAGAACTTGTTAATGTAAGTTTCTTAAAGTAAAAAAAAAAAAAAAAGTTTTAAAATTCAGGCAACTTGATATCTAAGTAATCCTGTTTTTCTGATAGTATGCCACTTTCAGACCACTGGGGGGATTTTTTTACTCTTATGGCAGACTAGAAAACTCTGTTGTGGCAAACTATAAAATACAGGCTGGGTGAGTGAAAAAGTAATAAATTTTCTTCCATCTTAAGGCCTGCCATTTCATACTGAATGTGATATAGTGAACCCAAGCCGAGAACATGGTGATTGCACCTTCTTTCAATTGAATTCTTATTTGATTCTGGATAAGAGATTATATTGCCTTATCTGCTTCTAGTTTCAGTCAGCTGTATAACACTTTTACCTGTTGGGAAAGTGCTCTTGACTAATGAGGTAAGTGTGTACATGCAACAGCAACCCACACCAGCATTTTGTTGATACTTTCTTGTTGTGCACATCTGTCTCAATCTTTGGTGCCCTAATGCAGGTAACCTAAACCAGAAATGTAACCAGTCCGGCAGGAGACCAACTGAGGCAATAAACATCATCATCAGATAATTATATAATGCTGCCACAATAATGATAAAACCTTAGCTCTCTGACTTAGCTCCTTGCATGGCACATAGATATTTTTTTTTCTGCATTATGTGAAATTAGAAGTAACAAAACCTGAAACAAAAAGCTGCTTATCAGCTCTTGTTCTGCAGAGATAGAAATAAATACTATGTAAATATTGGCTATGTTTCAGTATCCTGTTCTACAAAACATGTCATATGAAGTTGTACAGGTAGATTGAATATGGCATCACACATTTACTTGAAACACTAGAGGACTGAAGGAAGAGGCCTGGCTCTGCAAGTGTGCCTATGGGGTGCACCCAGACCCATCAGCCTGATGTGCGACCCGCTGCTCAGCCTGCTCTTTCCTTTRTGTTGTACCCTTTTGTGACTGTTTTGAACTTTCTGATGATCAGCAGTCCAGCTCTTGGTTTTTCAGGTCTTAAATAAATACTACCTGCTCCCCTCTTTCTGAAAGTATGGTCTTAATGAATTTTAATGTACTGCTTGTTTATCATGAAGGAGCTTTCAGAGAGGATTTGGATTAATGCATAGCTGTCAAATCAAAGATAAAAATAACAGTTTAGGAAGTTAGATTAGATGAAATTGCTAACTAGGAAGTTAGTATTTTAACACTGTCCTGTTAAAGTCTACTAATAGATTTGCATTTGTTGGGATACAGAGTTTCTGAGCAGTGCTAACAGTTGTTGGGGTCTCTGGGGTTCATGCACTGTAATGGTACTGGAAGTGATGACCTTGAGCATGTGAATCTAATAAAATTTCTTTCTGCCATTACATAGAAATATAATTGTTTGTGAAGTGTGTGCTAGTAACTTTTATCTTGAAGGTTCTGTGTGAACGTAGGATRTTTTAAAATTGGGAAAGTCAGGCTTTCACTTTTTTCACTTTTTTGGAGTTTGAATAGAATTCTTGAAGGCAACTAGAATTAATAAGGGTAAAAGGAGCTAGGCCTATGGACCAGATCCTACTTTAAATGGAAGCTATAGGTGGGGATACAATAAAACAAGAATAGCCCCAGGCCTGATTGAGTAATTTTCCATTATAGGAGATAGGCAGCTAACTTCTTTTGACCTTTGAGAATGAACTGCTTTGCTCTGCCTTTGAAAAAAATCTCATCGTTTCTAATTATTTGAAGTCTGTCATTCTTGAGTACCTTCTCCATAGTTGGAAATAATTTTGAATATAGATCTTTGTCCTTTTTTCAGTTTGACTATTTTTCTCCTGTGTTGCAAACTGAAATGAGCCAATTTACTCCCTGGGATCTCATCATGCCAAATCACTTCTATTTATACGTGAACACAATCTTTAGAAATTCAATAGGGCATTTTTAGGAAATGCCTGCTGCTTTGGCAGCTGGGTGGGGAGGAAAGGAGGAACTGAACTGTGTGTTTCTGCAGACCCTGTGAAAATTACATCTTGTTGGAGACCTGTGTGTTTTGATAATCAGACTGCATGTCTCCAAGGCAGTCAAAGGTGGAACTGGAGCTCGTGCATATAGCCTGTTGCTAACTTTAAACTAGATAGTTTGGGTAATAACAACAACGTAGCTATGGTGACACAAAGCTCARCTTGGGCAAGCTGCTTCTTCTGGGCAGGTTTTGAAGGCTGCGCTGAACTCCAGGCTGTACTGACTCCTGTCAGTGCTCAGCATAGCATGCTGTAAGTGAACTAGAAGCACGTCTGTCTGAGGGGTGTCAAACCTCTTTCAGCCAAAACCTGCTGGGGGGGGGGTGGTATGTTGGAGCTTTTTTTTCCGTTTGGGAAGCCCTCTGGGAGTGGACTGTCCTGGGGCAGGCTTGGCCATGGTCTGCCGTGGCTGGTGGCGAGCTGCGTGCTGCTGTCTGGGCCTTGGGCCAGAGCTGGGGCAGCAGGGCCCTGCAGCCGGGCAGGGAGCAGAGCACAAGGGCATCGCTGGCGGATGCTGGCACCCTGAGTGGTGACAGGGGGAAGGCGATGGATGGCTGTTCAATCAGGAATGAAAAGCCAAGAGTTCTCATTTGATATAACAAGAGTGAAAAAATGCCAGGATTGTTTAGTAAGGCTAAAAACCAACTAGGACCACCCCCTCCCCATTAAAAGCCTTCACCACAGAGGAGGGGGGGAAAAAACCCAGTGAAAATACCATTCTTTAGATATATTTCTTGGAAGATTCTTTGGAAATGGAGATTTTATTTTTCAGACAAAGATAATTGGCTTTAGTTATTGGAAATTTTCATATTTTCTGTAATAATGTGAAATTCAGGAAGAAAAATGTTCTTGGGAATGGTGAGTAGTTTCACAATCATTACTATTACTCAATGCATTAAGAATTAAAAATAGAGCTCAGCCAGTCACTCTGAGTTAAATTAGGCCACTTGATTATAGAAACTTTAGTTTTGGTGGTAGATGATAGAAGTACTAGTGGTGTCTGTTTACAGTTTATATGTGCATTTTATACAGTATGTCTTGTTAAAATGGTATGGCTGGCCAGAATACAGGCAGCTATTTTGTGCAGTCCAGGCTGCTGTATTTTGGGTCAGATCAAACGCCTGTTTAGAGCAAAGGGGAGACGACTTCTTCCCTGGGAGCACTGAGCTTGTTCAGGTAGGAAGAGCTTCTGGATTACARGGTGAGGCAGGGAGACAGCTGGAGAGGTAGGAATTGGGGAGCCTGACAGCAGGAAGGTCAATCAGGAAAAAACTGTGATAAAGAGGGACCTTGCTTCTARCAAGAAGCAGACTCAGAGCCAATTATAAGACAATTTGTTGGGAACCTGGAGGCTTGTTTCAACTTGAGAAACAACCAGWAGTGGATCAATTAGAAAACAGGATTGGCAGAAAGGTCATGGCCTCCCCTCTTCCCCATCTGATGCAGCAGATGTCTTGTTTATCATTTTAAAGGGTTACCAGTTCATTTCAGTTATATTAAAGCATTGCTTTAGCAGTGAATATCTTTTTGTTAACTTCCAACAAGCTTACTTTTGTAAATGTACTCATGCAGCAGAATTCATGGAAACAGCCAAATCTCAGTTCAGTTATATTTGGCTCAGCTGTGAAGTAATATAAAAGCAAGGAAGAGCTTGCTTATGATCAATATTATAAAGGCCAGTTGTGATTTCTTGGGAGCTTGGGTCCATAATAGAAACACCAAATACCTTTGGTGCTTGGTGCTTGGTGAAGAAGTAATATGGCTTTTGGTCCATTTTATGCTGTCTCTCTTTTGCTTTCAAGAAAATATGAAGCTGTTCTACCTCAAAGATTGGATTGACTCTGAGTCTTGTCATACTGTGTGGGTTTGTTTTTTTTTGTTTTTGTTTTTTTTTGGTAATAGTAGTACCATCTGTGGAATTGTTTTAGTTTTACATAAGGAACCAAAAGATACAATAGTTCTTGAAATATTCCTATATACTAAAATGTCTTTAACTTATAAATATTTTCTTTTTACTGCAGCTTCTAAAGGGGCACAGGGATGTTTTCTTTTACTTTTCCTACCCATCTGGGAAAAGTGTCTCCCATTACTCATTTAATTAAATTAGTTCCTATAAATTGATTAGGATTAATTGTGTTTATATGGGCCAATATTTCCTCGAGGGAAAACTAAATGGTAAGTGATTAAAATATATTTATTTAGAAATCAATGGTAGCAATTTCAAGCTACCCATTGAGATGAATGTGGATGGCTGTAGTGCAGCACTCTATTGGATTCTTCTTTTTTTTTTTTTTTTTTTTTTTTTACAAATACTTGCAATAAACCAAAGTGGTGTTACTAATCTAGTTTAGCAAGTAACAACTATGTTAGGCTTGATGAGCCACAATATTGACTTTTGCTTAAACTGTTTAATATAATGCAGATACGATGGTCTAATTTTTTAAAAAGAAAAAAGAAAAGATAGCTGTAGGTGGGCTTTTGTCTTTCCAGGACAAGGAGTGCCCAGTCTTAAGTTAGACCACGGTCTAGAATCTGCACCTCAGGAGTCCCAGTCATGTGCTTATAACCATTATTATGTCACTGTTTTTAACAGTCTTGTTATCTTGTTAGATGTATTTTTTAATATATAAATAAAATATCTGGGGGGGGGGGAAAGAAGACCTGAAGTGCATTTGAGAGAAAAGAATCAAATTCTGAATGCAGCATCAATGAGTAATCCAGGTTCATGTCCTTGCTTTAAAGACCTGAGTATTTGGTATCTGTTATCTTGCCTGTGGTTTTTTTTGGAATGGGAGTATAAATCTTGCACAAAATTCTTTGGAGGGGGATTTGTGCTTTGATTGCTTGTGAAAGAAAGGTTCAAAATCAATACAAATACCACTTTGAGTTGCACTATTATCCTGTTGTTTGATGGAATTATCTTTTCTACAGTGYTAGTTTTCCCCCTCAATTGTTAGACTGCCAGTTCCTGTGCCTGTCTCGTGTTCCCTTGCAGTGGTCAGTCTGCTCTTGTTCTGTCTGACCCTTCCCCCCCCCTTTATTTTTATCCTTTCTGTCAATCATTCTCAGTGTTCTGTCCCTCTTTTTTGTTCTTTCAGCTGATGGGATGCTCTTCTAGTAAGCTTTTCTAATGCAGTAAGTAAAATGAAACTCAACTGAAGCTAAGTAAATAGGGTCATATTACTTACCTTCTCTGTTTCTCCCTCCCCCCTCCTTCTTATGTGGAATAAATATACTGTTTATTCCTTAAAACATTTGAAATGGTATCCAGCACAGAACAGAAAATTGAAAATATTGATAACCTAAATTCTGATCTTGTTTTGTTCAAAATTGGTCTAGGTCATGTGAATTCACCAGAGATGCTTACAATTTTTATATCAGTGAAGAGCTGTGTATTGGAGACTTCTGTTTATGTGCTTTGCTTCTTTTACCCCATCCTGTGATTAATGTATCTTTTTAAAAATACAAAAGAATGGCCCAACTTAGCCTCCTAAAAAGAGAGCAAATCATTTGATTATTACCAGTTCATTTGGCTTAAAACATGGACTAGAGCCAGCTTTGGCTTTCAAATTCATTCACGTGGCTCACAGTGAAGTCAGTGAGAGGCACATGCATATTCACAAATCCAGAATTTGGCTCTTTGCCTGAGATTTTAGTAGACCAGTGTTCAGTGAAGGCTCTGAGGTAGTAGATCATTTGTTATTTACAGCAGATAAGTAAAATTGGAGTAATGTTTCATTGAAGCTTTGTTACATAAGGGCTTTAGGTTGGTACAGATAACTTGCACCTACAAGATTACTGGGTAGATCAAAAAAACTGAGAAGTTAAAAGAAGCTCTTTCTACTTTGTAAAGGAGTTGGGATTTTTTTCAAGAGGTATTTTAAAACAGTGTGAAAGCAGGGTGACAAATTATTTACTTGGACTTGGAGTCCAAGTTTACTTGGAGTTAGGTTGGACTCCAGCTCTGTGTCCCAGGTATAGTCACCTTCCTCCAGCAATGCAGATGCTCCATGCAGCCAGCTGCTCCAGAAATGCCACTTGGAACTAGAAACTCTCAAATACCTTTCACAGCTTCCTTATGGTGAGAAGTGCTTCTGCCCCCACAAACTTTTCAGATCACTGGGCTGAGCAAAATGGCAGGAGTTTGCCTTTAAGGTGAAATTGCCTTTGATCTTGGGACAAGTACCCAATTCACATGGATTGATTTCTGAACCCTGCCGATGTTATCCACTCCCTGCATGTGTGCAACTGCCATTCACTCAAACCGGAGCTGTGCCTGCCTCCAGGGGAGAATATAAGCTTCTCTTTGTTCATGAGGTGTCATATGGTCAGAGGCAGAAGACTTCTTTTTCAATAAAACTTTTCTTAATCAGGGTTTTTCCCTTTGGTGCACTGGGTTTCAACATCTTCTCTAAAATACAAAAGGTAACAGAGCAGTTGGGGTTGAGCTGGGAAAGAAAAAAGAGCAGAGGTACTTTGCTGTCCCACCATGGAGTCCTGTTAATAATTGTTTTTGAAGTAAGCTGTTGATTGGTGAATAAAATCAAGTTTTTTAAGCTGTTGTTCTCCTTGGGTCAGCCCCTGTTTAAAGAGAAACTGTTATACCTTCTGCCAGGCATGCTTGCAGGATATTTAAAAAGTGTTGAGGAGCCTTGAGAAGGCAGTGCAATATTTCATCATGCAATACTGTTGCTAAGTTATCATCCAAACAGGTGCTGCTTCAGGTATAATTACAGTCTAAGTATTACTCTACTCCATGCAACTGCTGCAGCCACATTACATCATGATATCACTGTGTTTAAAAAAAATAAATAAAATAATAATAACTGGTGTGATGGGTAGATTTGTAAAAGTGAWTGCAGGTGACTGAGTTATTACTCCTCCTTGCTACAACCAGAAATTGTTTTAGTGCTGACTGGCTTTAGTCTTCACTAGGTTTTTGTTTCAGGAATTTCCTCCCTTGCCTGAGTACTGGATAGAACAATGCCCTAGAAATTAAAAATAGAAGTAATATCCCAAAGGCAATGTCTGTCTGCCAACAGAATGTATGGCTTGTTTGGTGGCAGGAGTTTGATAATTACGTGAGCATGAACTCAATTGTAAAAATGTACAACCTGATCTCCTTTCCTAATTTTAATACTGTCTCTTTTCCTTTATTATYGTTCCTTTATTGTGCACTGTGAATTTTAGTAGTTTTAATTTAGATCCAGTGGCAAATGCATCAGTGGAGCTTCTCACCCACAGTTCAGATTCTCTGTAACAAACATTAGCAGACTTAGCTGTTTGTCCCGTTTTTACGTGTATCCTGCCATATATTATGACCCAGAACATCCTTTTTGGGTAGTATCCTCAATCCAGGTTAACTATCAGCAAGATATCTTGGGAACTGAGAAAATGGAGATCTGTAGTTCCCCTGACCCTACCAGTCTTTCAATTGAGATTTGAAACATTTTGTTGCACATTGAGTGACATACTGAAAGTGACAGTGAAAATGTGGCTGTCTTTTAAAACACATTTCTCAAAAAAAAAAAAAGACTGCTTTTACTTGTCTCTGTATAGATTTTCCTGTGCAAAATTTGAGGAGAACATAATTGAAAAATTTCCTCTATCATGTTTTTCTTTGAGAAATATATATATATATATTTAATAGTAAACTTTTCACCATTACAGCTGGAAATGCCCTTTTTACTTCAGGAAAATAACAACAACAAAAAACCGCAAACCACAATTACCTTTCATGCCATTTTGGGGGGCATCTGACCCAATATTGACGAAGGGGCCATAATGCTGTCTTCCATATGTTTGCCTTCTGTGTCTCCTAGTAGATTAATGGCTGAGACCAAACCTTCACAGAATGTGACAGTTTGTGAAACAGTGCAAGGTGATAGAAATGTTGGATGCRTTTGTCTTCCTCCAGAGTACCAGGTTTCAGGTCATGGCTGGAGGAAAAAATAGAGGGCAGGACTCTTACAGAAACAGGTGTGGTAATGTACATTTGTTTACCTAATGACAACTAATTTCCAAAGTTAAGATCCAAGTAATGACAAATAAGTTAAACTACTGTTAAGGGCAGGAATCCTTAGCCAGTAACATGCAAAGATTTCAAATTTCATAAATCCAGTTGGTACCTGACAAGCCAACAAGCGTAAGAATAATTTCTACCTCTTTCATGCTATTTTTGTCTTGTCTTTTCTTTAAATTCAATTTAATCTTAGTATTAAYGATACATTTTAAAGTAATTTTAAATTATAACATATTGCTACTCTGGTTGTTGTTTGATTTCTTTTCTTTTTTTTTGTATGCATCTTTTTATCACAGTGGACCATAAATCCACAACACACCTTTGTATGTATATTTTTGACTTAACTGAGATGTATGGGTAAACCAGAAGACTCAGAACCCTCCAAAGAACAACTTTTCACTGAAATGGTCTGAGGGGATTTATAACACTGAAATAAGTCTTTTCTATTCTAGAGGTACTGCTCGTTATACCACAGGAGCTGACAAATARTTTAAATTCAGAGGTAGTTTTAGTTTTGTCACTACAGCTGAAACAACACAATTTTAAATTAAAAACAGAGACTTGTAAGACTTCCCCCCCCTCCACACACACACACACCCCGTCCTTTTCTCATTTTAGCTTCAACTGATAAGTATCAATTAGAACTCAGGCTRTCATCAGTTAATGCATTGTGTCTAAACACACAACTCTTCTATCTCCCAAAGAAATCTCCTGTTGAAAGGATTTGCTTATATGGACACTACAGATACACCCATTCACTTTGATATCCTTGCACCATGTGTAATAGTAAGAAAGTTAGTTGGTTTGTTTCCAATTATATCTGTACCAAATATCAAGAAGGGGACAAATTTTGTCCGTCTTCTTTAATAAAGATTGTGATTTTCATCCTCTTAACAGAGGAAAAATTAGAAAGAATTCTTGAGAATGATCATGTGGCAACATGTCTGTAATTCAAGTTCATAAATATGTTAACTCACTCAGTTGAATATTCCTGTTTGAACAACAGAATAAGCACAAGGAAGATTTAACTCATTTAAATCAATGTTATATGTTTGACAGTAGGTAACCTGCTAGACCAATAACTTGCACACTACTTTCTCTGCTGTAAGCAGTATCTTTACGATCCCGTTGCTTCTTCTGTTTTTCTGCTGACTTTGTTTCAAAATGCAGTACTACTTCTGCTTACCTGACTTCTTGTAAATTCTGAGGTCAGTGGAAAAGCTTTCACTAGCYTGAGTGATTAATTAAAACCAAATATAATGACTTTGGTAATATTAGGGTTTAAAAATCAAGCATGCTGAAATAATGTTTCAAAATAACTTTAAAAATATATCTACACAGTGGGTAAATCAAATTTAAAAAAAAAAAGATTCAATTGGCATGTGAAACTTAGAAAAGGGATTTGGAAAAGATGATAAGCGAACCTGGCTACAGCYGTCTGGCAAAGAGCCTGCAGATTCAGCCCCAGTTTATGGATTATTGATTGGAGAGGAGATGAAGTGCAGCTCCTATTCTCAAGCCAAGCAGACTGCCTTACACAGAGCACAGCTTAACTTTCTTTCTTAATTAGAGTGGAATACATAATACCTGTGGAAAAAAGGAGGTCTTGTTAACAGGTCAGAAGATTAGCCTTTGTATTATCTGTCCCAAAGAAGTCAATATGCCATGAAAATATATCTAGGTCTTTTTCTTAATTCTCTTAGGAAAGATGCTTATATGTTGATAAATGGTGTGGGTTTTTTTTCCTCTTACTTTCTTTTCTTTTTTTTTCCTCTTACTTCTCTTCTTCTCTGGTTCCTTATCAGCTTTAACAAATGAGGGTTTCATCACATAAGTCTAAATTTGCTTCAAGTGAGAAACTRCAAGTATTCAAATATCACAACCAGAATTGGTTCTGCAGAGAATGGAGACTTTTAAACAAAAGAAAAAGAAGTCTAAAAATGACACCTTTGAGCTTAATGAAAAGTAAATCATGAAAGAGGCATTCGGGGCAGCGTTTTCAAATTGTAGCCATTTCAGCAGAATATGGACTGAACAGCTTTAATTTACAAAGGACAGTGGTATGTTATCCCCCCCCCCCCAAACCTGCTCAACTTCTTGGCCTTCCTTTTATCAAGGAAGTGCCTGCCTGTACTAATTAATTTACTATATGATATTTTACATGGAGTTCTTTCATAGTGGTCTATGGGATTTGAAATCAGCTGAACTCAGTTTTCATATCTAGCTCATAAAGAAGGACTGAAATCAGAGAGCTCTGCCAGTTCTGCCTGTTCCTGTTGCAGAACAAAGGCTGGCGAATGTTAGATTGATGATATGAAGAGGCAGGCTTGCCCTGCTCTGAAATGCTCCTCTTCTCTGATAATGCCAGAATACGCTGGGGTCACCCTTGCAGACAACCTTTCTCCTTCCTGTGGTGTTGTGCAAGGGATATGTGTTCCCAAGCTGTTGATATTCTTTTGTGTGCTCAGCAGGCCTGTTTGTTCACTTACACTCATTTGGATTTTAGAACCTGTTAGGTATCAGCTCCTGCAGAYTAAAAAACCCTTAATTATTTGTATTGCTGTTGGGAAGGGAAACTTTTAGAGGATGAGAAATAATGTAGATTGATTGCTGGCTAAGGTGCCAGGTGGCAAAGCAAGAAGATAAAACCCAGCACCTTAGATTTCAGGTAGAAAATACATGAGGATATGTATACAAAAAATGAGCAATTTGGCATGATAACTTAATTTTTTTCATAAAGCTGCAAGAAGAGGGGAAGGATGAGGTCAGTATAGGAAATACAATGTAGTCAGGATGGGAAATATTAAAGCACATACAGTTCTAAAATGTGCCTCAAGTTTGGGAGTACAGCAGCCCTGCCAGTGCAATCACTTCAAATCAAAGAAACAAACCAATTCAGCATCCTTGCTTTTATCTGCCATAGTATACTAATTGGGATTTTGTTTTGTACATTTTTGGTTTCATTTTTCTACTATACTTAGTTTGCCATTTGTCACAGGAGAAAATGTTGGCCTATAAAAAGTGGGTAAGGAAAGGGTAGGAAATCATCCTGAATTTATGGAAATTGTTTGAAAAGATACTCACTTCATTTTGCAACATCATGTTTTTAAATCAATTAGTAATAATTTAAAATGGCTTAACACCTGCAGGTCACAGCTCTGGAGAAGTTTGTGCAAAATGGTCAAGGAGGTTTTTTCCAGTGTCCGGTAGACTTGGCAAGGGCAGATATTAGATTCTGCTGTGAACCCAGTTTTAGTGTAAAAGAATAATTTTCTTGAAGTTTACTGAYCTATAGGGATGTAGTAGCACTGCGAAAGATATCTAGAAATGTACATTAAAAAAAAAAAGGCCAGAAGTATCAGTTTTTGTCCTTGTAAGTAATGCCTCTGGGTGACACAGAGTCTGAGAGACCACAGTGTCATGACAGAGTTGGTTATTTTTTCCACAGATGTATTCATTGGTATCTGTGTGAAGGGTAGCAATGGAAGGCTATAGGAACCCATGCATAATGTGACTTTCGGGTGAGCTAGTCAAGCACCTGATTGGTTCACTATATAGTGGCTGTAATATGAGTAATCACATTCCTCATGCAGTGCATGATGTTTCTGTATAGTAAATGGCATGCACAGGGGTTGTCTGACCTTCCCATAGTGTTTGCTAAGAGCAAACTTACTTGACTGATATTTCTGGACCTGAAGAAGGTGGTAGTAGCCAGGCTCTGTGTGATTAATATGGCAATTGTTTGTTACCTACGTGTCATGGATTTATTACCCTATGAACAGAACTGGTCAGGAATGTCCCAATGAAATGTGTTCTTTTTGTCAGAAAATACCAGTTTGTCAAAACTGAAATCTGTCTTGACAAGCTTCCAGTGGAACACGACCTGTTTTTTTTGTTTGTTTTGAAATGCATACAGAATCACAGAATAGTTGGGGTTGGAAGGGGCCTGTCATGCTATGACGGTTTGATAGTAACGACTGAGACAGAAATATAATAAAAACTATGTTTACTTYCTCACGCAAGCTCTTAGATTAGTAACATCCATTAAAATAATGCGATTACTAATTTGGAAAGGATAGCCTGAAAGGATAGCCTGAAATTGTCRATTATTGATTCAAGAGGATGGCGCAAAATTGATTACTGATTTAGAAAGGATAACCTGATACAATGCAATGCTGATTTGGAAAGGATAACCTGATACAATGCGATTATTGGTTTAGAAAGGATAACCCGAGATAGTCAGTTACTGCGCTAGTAACTGGAAGCACTKCATATCCCTACTTGAAAGCTTTCTTGGCTCACTCTCTCAGCGAGAGGTCTCTCAAATTCGAGGAATCACTACTGGCCAGCCTTTTGGTTCACTCTCTCGGCGAGAGGTCTCTCAAATTCGAGGGGTTACTACTTGCAAGCTTTTKGTTCACTCTCTTAGYGAGAGGGSTCTCAACCTCATGAGGAGTTACCTTAACCCAGCGTCCCAGGAAAAGGGGAGAGGGGGAAATACTCATGGTCCAGCCAGAGAGGATGGTCAGGTCATGTTCCCGTCCCTGCTCAAACTCTCCTGCTCAGTGACCTTCTTTTATGCCTGGCTGGGGTCCTGGGCAAATGTCATCCATGCTCATTCATGCAGAGTTGCATATTCGTAGAGCCGCTTCTCATTGGCCCTTTTTTGCTTTATTATTTGTTTCCTGCCCCTTCCTGATATGCTAATTAGGAGGGGGTGTGCGAGATAATATTAAAATAGGGTGTAATGAGCTGAAGGTTATCGTGGGTCAGAGTTAAGTCCTGTGATCATGGTCTTTTGCTCCTTGCGAAACAGGGAGGTGGACTGCAATGTCTTCACATCGCTTCCTCCTTCACCTCGTTTGTCTCGCCAACATCCTCTTGTAGACAGCTTGACCCGACCACGCTCATTACTCATTCCTTAACTTCCCTAATTTCGTTGATTTGTGGGCTCATAATAATAATTTTGAGAYGGTCTTTCGTACCCAAGTATCCTTTTTTATACGGCCGTGACTCTGGGCAAATGCTGTTTTCGCTGACTCCTGCGAGTTTCATAACAACAGGGCTGTTTGTCTGTTCGGAAGGACCCTGCTAGCGAGGCAAGACCACAACACCTCCGCATCGCTTCCTCCCTCYCTGCAGGTCCATGCAGACTCCTTAGCTGGCAGACTTTTTCAGTCCTGTTAACCCTTCACTCGCTCGACAGGGCCCCTGGAGATCACCTGGTCCAACCAYCCTGCTCAAGCAGGGTCAGCTAGAGCAGGCTGCCCAGGACCATGGCCAGATGGCTTTTGATTATCTCCAAGGATGGAGACTCCATAGCCTCTCTGGGCAGCCCGTTCCAGTGTTCAGCCACTCTCACAGTGAAGGAGTGTTTTCCTGTGTTTAGACAGAATTTCCTGTGTTTCAGTTTGTCCCCATTTCCTCTCGTCCTGTCCCTGAGCACCACTGAGAAGAGTCTGCCACTGTCCTCTTTGCACCCTCCTATCAGATATTTATACACATTGATCAGATCCCCCTGAGCCTGCTCTTCTCCAGGCTGAACAGTTTCAGCTCTCTCGGCCTCTCCTTGTATGAGAGATGCTCCAATCCCTTAAACATTTTTGTGGCCTTTTCTGGATTTACTTCAGTAACTCCATGTCCTTTTTGTACTGGGGAGCCCAGCACTGGACCCAGCACTCCAGGTGTCTCACCAGTGCTGAGTAGAAGTGCAGGATCACCTTCCCTTGACCTGCTGGCMACGCTTCTCCCAGCGCAGCCCTGGAGGCTGTTGGCCTTCTTTGCTGTGAGGGTGCATTGCTGGCTCATGCAGTGTTTTCCACACTGAGGGGAGGGAAGGGAGCTGTGGGTCTGTGGGTGGATGTTTTTGGTGTGGGGGTGCTTTTTTTTTTTTTTTTTTTAATGCCACTGTTAGGGAGTGTTTACAGCCTGACATAACTTAGGATAGCAGTTCAGAATATGAGTAAGTATAAAAAGATCAGTAATGCAGATATCACACTCAAAATGAGTCTGGAGAAGAGTACTTTTAATGAGAGTGCTAAAGAATATAAAAGTATTAAGTTGCCAATTGGTCTAATACAGTTTATAGAAAATGTATGACCTGGAATGGCATTATTTCTAGCTTCTTGAGGGCAGTTTTGCCTATCTGCTCTGTAAGCTGCTGTCTCCTTCTGGTCTTACCATTCTCTATCCCCGTATAATCACATCCATGCCTACATGTATAGCTGTACTGTCTGTACTTGATTAACGCTGTGATAGTCAGCAGAATACATTGTTTTGAAATCTCTTTTGTAAGGTTAAACTGGATCACTGACAAGGATTGACAGCTGCTGAGAATAAAATAATGAGGACTTCACTCACACTGCCTGTGCAAATTTATCACTGAAGTTTATTTCATCATTTACTTTTAGAACCGTTTACCTCTGATACTGTTCCCCTTGTGAACTACAACTGCGTTCCTTCCTTTTTCCTCAAGTAATTTGTTAACATAAGAATGCACAGATTATATGAAGAATTACGGTTATAAACTAGAAAGGTAAAAGAGGTACTACTTAAAAATAACCAGGCTCTTGTTACCTGTTCTGCAGTGACTGTTTCCTGTATGTAGATACAGCCTGTGGAATATGGTGTGGAAAGATTCAGCATGCTTCATGTACCAGTAGCTATTCATCATGTCACAAACACTGGAATAGCAACTGTTTTCTYTTTTTTTCTTTCCATTTTTTTCTTCATTGAACAGTAAATGTATTTCAGTGGACAAATTATTATCTTTCTGGTATATATTTGTTGCAGGGAGATATCACTAACTGGTATTGATGAGCAAGAGAATTGTTCAAGTCTAAATTATTTGGCTGAGGCATGATCAAGGGGAGGCAGGTTAAAGGATGAAAATACTAAAACTTTGGAAGTTTTGAAAAGACTTCCACCAATAGTCTTTTGCAATTTCAAAATGTTTCAAGATGACAAAATACCAGTTTAGGAGTACCAGAGTTTGCACTGGAATAAGAATCTTACYCTTAGTAAGAAAGGGGTACAAGAGAAAAGTTATTCTGTGAATAAATATAAGGCCTATCAGTATGCCTACTTGAAGTATGCAGTAGACTTTCTCTTAATTTTTTTTGGTGCTGTGTACCTTTGTGCTGTTTTCTCTGCAAAGTACTTCTGAATCACATCCAAGATTAAAACTGATTTGAGAAGCTAACAAAAAAGGATAACGGAAATAGGGTTTCAGTGAAATCTTGGCTTTTTAAACACAGAAAACCCRTTGACCTCTGAGGGCCTTCATCTAGCTAGCTGGAAAATTCAAGGTGTTGGAGAATCAAAATTTCTTTAAGATAAGAACCAAGTCAGCAAGGAAGTTTGCATCAGTATACTAACTTAGACTTTGCACTGGCTTTCTTCCTGCAAGAAGCCATTTTATTTTGTCCTTGTCACACTATATCCACTACTGAGCATGTGAAATAGAGATTAAAAATAGGTAACTTTCAAATCAAACAAAAAAATCAGACTTTATTTTTTGACTATTGAAAAGGTGTTTATTTTTATGGTGATCTCTGAAGACAGCAACAAGTAAGAGAGCTTCCCAAGGCTGTAAGTAATGTAGRCTTTCTGCTGCATTCTACTAGCAGGTCTGATTTATCAGTGTTTCCTTTTATACCCTACTCAGTCATCATTAGTTCATTTTGTATTATACATATGATAATTCTAAGTGTTCTGMGTAACTGTTTTTCAAACTCAGTATTAATATAGAGGCTTCTACAGATCACTTGTCTTGTTAGATTCAAAGAATGTTTATATATAGAAAAAAAACTCTAAAATGATGGCAAAATTTACAAAATATTGTCAGATAGATGAAAGCAAACTGCAAACCAAGAATAAGAAAAATGTTAAGGATGTCTTCAATTTCTGTAAACAGTTACAAACAATGTGCCCACTTTGTTCTGCTGTAACTCCTGTGTTCACAGAAAAGCAAAACTTCAGTTCAGTTGGCTTGCTGGATAGGAGTTTGTGACCATGGTTTCTCTGACTCCATGTTCTGGTCTGGAGTTTGCAGTGTTTTGCTGGGAGCCATCCCAGTTGCATGTGTTGCTGTGCTTCTAGCAATATGAGCATGGATTTACTTATTTTTTTCCAAGTAATTTATTATTAATAACTATTTGGAATCTTCCRGTGGGATATAATACTGCTAAGGTACAACCAGTAACTATGAAAAGAGTCAGTGCCTGTTTTCCTGAGGCAGAAGCCTGTCATCCATGCTTCACTGTATGTGCATTTTCTGATTTCCTGGTTGTCCCTGCCATTATCACCTTGACTACGTGATAATGTGTAAAGCCGATCTTTCTGTGCTCTTCATGTGCTTTTGGTTGTTTATTTTAATAAATGGTTTGTAGTGTACTATAGAGAAAATAGCTATTATTTTGCCTGAATCATCTATYGTAACATAAAGCTTTGGATGTTCTACTTCTTCAGCACATATTATGAAGATGTTTGTCTCTGTTTGTCCAGAATCCTACTAAGGCTTTATTTGATACTACCTAAGAAATCACCCTGAGCATTAAAAACATGTGTGATTCAAATAGTTATGGGTTTTAGAGCAGAAACTGTAACCATGCATATAGATTTCTAGAATGGAGAAGCTGAACACATTCACAGACTAGCAAAGCCTTACTTAATGGGCAGATTCAGCCAGGTGACTGAGTCATAAGAAGCAAATGAAAATAGGAATCACAATGAGGAGAAATTAGTCTCCTGAAAGAGGACCCTTGAGTTATCTTGTCACTGCAATGGAGTTGGACTTGCTGGTTGTTTTTGTTTTGTTTTGTTTTGTTTTTCTTGGCAGTTTACTAGTTTTGTTTTACTTGTCCTGTCATGATGATAAATCTTATTTTTATTTCCAATTGTAACCCTCAGACATAAGGAAGAACTCAGGGTTCTCCCCCCAAAAGAGGTATAAAAGTTGCTGAAAACCTAAAACATATAATAAAATGTTATATGACATAAATCATAAATGGTGGTTTTAGCATAACCTTATCATAACTGTAAAACTATATTAATGCACACACAGCAAATAGATGCGTCTGTTTTTCTCTCGTGCAGTCTAGCTGGCCTACTGATAGAAAACTATTTCACATTATTTATCAGTCTTTCCTATTTTGCTTTCCAGTAGCRTGACTGTTCAGTTTTACTTATGACAATTTAAGCTAATTTAGGTTAATGCATTTGTTATAAAGCACTCCAAGGTCTACTTAAAATCCTTTAAGCCCTACCAAGAATGACGTGGCCAGATTTGGAGCATGTTTGATAAAATAGCATGACTTATTGCTGTGATAGCTTCTCTCTGAGAGTAGCTGGAGTGATGTTTTTTTTGTTAGACTAAATGACATGCTTCAGAGATATGTTTGCAGTGATACTTAGTTCTTTAAATGTCTTTGGTTTTAGATCTGATTGGTAACTTTGCAGGAGAAGATATTCCATCTCATGTGAAAATACTGAAACTTAACAGTGATCTTGAATATTGCCTGAATTGCGTGCCTATATATATATATATATATATATATATAAATATATATATATTTCCCCCTGATAAGATACAAAGTTAGCATTTGGGAAAGCAAGAACACTGAATCACCTCTTAGACACTGACATACCCCATTTCTATGGAGAATCGATTCACAATTTCTTCCTGGGACACATAGTGTCTATAAACATACTGAAAGACAAAAAAAATTTGCAGCTTATCAGTATTTTCTTTTTTCTTGTTAGTGATAGATGAGAAATACCTCAAGGTTTTGACAGAACAAGTATGTAGACATGCCCTTTTTCACTTTTTGTATATATTGTCCACAAACTGTCAGCTGTTGTCCAGATGAAAAGGCAGAGGGCACTTCCTCACAGTTTTTTCCAAGACTTCCAGTGTAAATCTATGATTGGGTCCTGCAGCCTGTGTGACTGACTCCATCTTATTTCTTCAATTTTTCTTACCTGTTTGCAGAAGACCATGCAATAAGCTGTCAGGGGTGTGGTGAATAAAGAGAGTGTGATGTGGRGTGGTAGGAGCTCTTTGTGCACCTTCTACTTCACTCTTAGAGTGATTGTCACTTCTTTGCTCTTGAAGTTGCTCCTCTACCTAATAAGCCATCTTACTGGGGCACTTGATTTCCTCTTGAAAAACAAAGCTACTCTCCTGTGATTTGGAGCCGATTTACAACTGCCATGCAAAAATAGAATAAATAAGAATTATGAGTTGCATTTTCATACTCTTAATTTCRTTGAATGGTACTTTAACGCTTGTTAAGCCCTTGTTAAGTCAAATTACATTAAATGAAACTCTTTAGGGAGTGAGATATTACTTAGTGTGGTCAAAGGTGGCATAATCTAGCCCAAGTGCCTGTTTCCAGTTCATATCAGCTGAACAATAGTAAAAATGAAATAGCTTAATTGGTACTTTTGGGATTTGCTGAAAATGTGCTACAAAGGGATTGATTGAACTGTATTCAAAATAGGAACACAAATATCTGTGCTGACATATTAAAATTTGCTGTGGTTTGAGTTGAGGGACTTCTTTTCTTCTTGCTCGCTCTCTCTCTCTCTCTCTCTCTCTCTCTGAAACTCTATTTGGGTTCCTTATCTCATGTCTTAACTAATACCAGTGGGAAGCATGTACTTTATAATGGTAAATACTATTTTGTGTGACTTGACATTTTTTTCAGGGAGATAATGTACCCAGGAGAGTCTCCTTCCTGGCCCAATGACTCAGAAAGCTCTGAAAATATACCACATAGTGTGGGAAACTTCAGAGGCGTTGCATGAAGAATTGGTAGTGACTAATTCAGTTATAAAACAGTGGGCATAAGATGAATTTTGTGCATGTTGTACATCCACGTTTTAGGTTATTATATCTTAACAGTGTATTTTTGATGGACATCAGCACAGTGATTTGGAATTGCTGCCTACTCCTCTTACTAGCTGTAGCCTCAAAACATAATCTTGATATTTATTCAATCCTCATAATCTTTTACCATCTTTGTAATATCCTGTATGCTGTATATCTTCAAGAGTTATGTACTGAAAATAACTTTTATCTGCTGTAAAATCTCTATATTTTGGTCAACATTAAAGAGATTCTTCCTGTTAAGGTATATGCAAATACAGGAACTGCTGCTTAAAATTTCAAGATCCATCATTAATAAATGACCAATAAATAACAATAAATAATAATTAATGATGACCAATAAAGAGGTAATACTTTTTTATGGAACATGTTCGAGATTCAGTTCCGTAGAAGCATATCATTCATGAATGGAAACTGGGATGTAGGTTTGTATAAAGGGATGTAAAAACCTTCATTTAAAAATTTTATATAAGTTTTATGTAAGTACACACTATTTTACATGCCTAAGAAAAGTTGACAAACTGATATAACTGTAAGATGAGCTCTTCTGTCCAGTGAAGTATTGTCCTTGCTCTCTTGAAATACCAATGCCAACCTCCATTTATCTGGCTAAGTCAAAGTTTGGGGGATTTATACCTGTTGTAGGTATGATGATGAAGGTAACAAAATTTCAGCCTAAACATTTTGATTGTGGAGGTCCTGAAGGAAAACTTTCTCTTCTGAGTTATACTGTTGGACACTGGCATTATGGTGTATATTATGTTTATTTCAATGGTGCTGAGAAACTTAAACTGGAGTTAAATTTTCTTGGGTTCCAGCTGTTGGCCAGACATTTGGAAGTATTTTTTTCCTCTTACAAACAAATCAAAGACAGAATAATGTGTATGGAAGAAGAGAGGAAAGAGAGTAACAGTGCTAACGGATTCTGACCTTTCTCTGAATTGGAGTACTGATGGCTGGTTAGAACTAGAAAAATCAGATTTTTTTTTTTTCTTTTTTGAAGGAATGTCAGAAAGGCAGTTCCAGCGATCACCAGAGAAACCATCTTGAGATAGGGTGTGTGGTATGTGTGTTTGGTTTTTTTGTTGTTTTAATTCTATGTGTACTCTTTGTGCTAGAGAAAGGTCTAGGAACAATGACCCGAGTCTCCTCCATCTTGGAGAGAGATTCTATGTTGAGACTGCATCAGTCTTCAGTGTCTTCTGAGAAACCAAAATAATAGCCTCAAGTAACATAACCCTTACTCTGTAAGGGGTTAGCTGAAAGGTTACCAGAAATGCTGAACTCTTGGCAGAATCAAAATGTTAGGAGAAATTCTGAAAGGATATCCAAATAGATAGTTAAGTCAGCCACAATAATAAAACATTACTTTGGATGTATAAAAGCATGGCATTTTTAAAATTACTTTAACTTTTCCTGTGCTTTGTTATGCATTTTGACAAAAGTAGTCTGAGTAAGAAGTGGACAATGAGACATACATTTCATGATAAGCAAAACCTCTGTCTTGGAGAAATGAAGATCTGCAAATACATAGCTAATGCAAGCAGCAGTTCTTTGACTGCTAAGCTTATGTAAGTTCAGATTTTTAAATCTGCCAGAGCTATCTCTTGACCTCAGATAATGTGTTCTGTGTTAGCTCTCCTTGAATAGCAAAAGTTGCTAGTGATTTCTGGAAAAGGTCTGTGTGGTTGGAGGAGTAGGCATTTGCTTTGACCAAGTTAGTTAACCTCCCCCCCCCCCCCCAAATTCTGTGCTAGTTTGGTAGAAGGTCCTTTTTGAAAGGTGGCATTCCCTGCACAATTCTAAATGTCACTGTGCAGAGCAGTGCTGGTACCTGTGCAGTTAGCTTAAGGCTGGAGTTTCTCTTTGACTCTTTTAATTGAAAAGAATTATGGAAACAAAATTGAAATGATGAAAGAACCAAGTCTTTATTGCATCCCGCTTCTTCCACTGCCCATTCATTCCATCAGTGATGGTGCCAGACAGACCATAAATAAATATTTAAGATTTGAATTAAAAAYGAGTAAATGTCCTCAAACAATACTCATACAAAAGAGGCAGGTAAGTAGTATGTCAACTGAAGAAAAGCATATCTTTCTGTTACGAATAATGCCCTTAGAGTGAAAACACATACTTTCTGGGACTGTGAGACAGAGCATGCATCCAYGGGTGGCTCGGAGGTGCCCTCTGTTAATGGAATGTGGTCTCTTGTTGGATGTCATGGTGCCTCAGTACGAGCTCCCTTCTTGCTGTGGCTGCCGTTCGAGACCAAGCCCTGCAGTGAATTTCCTTGGCCAGTCTCCAGTAGCATTCCTAGTTGTTGTAGAGAGTTCAGTCTCGGTTCATGGTGGTTTTAGCATAACCTGCTGCAAAATGATGAGAGTGTACAGTACATTCTTTCTTTTTCACTTCTTGGAAGTGAATCTTTGGAAAATACTGGTATGTTAGAAGTTAAAAAAGTAAGTATAATGTATGAGACTTCGGGTCACTGCCTTGACTTGTTTTTGTTTTGGCACCATGCTGTGGTTTGATAATTGTGTTTCAGTACTTCCAGTGAGAAGGGTCTGGCCTGTGTTAATATTTGATCAGTGCTGAGTATGTGCTTTGTAACTCCCAAATAACTAGAACTATCTTCACTGGAATTGCAGGAATCCGTTAAAAGGAGGATGTAGCAAAAATATGCCAAGAGAGTAGGGAACTTACTTTTTTATTTTATTTTTTTTTTTTGTACCAAAAAAAAATAGTAAAAGGTAGACCCATAGCTAATCTCCAAACTCCCTCTTTTCTCATGCAACATCAGGAACATGGGAGGAAGGGTGGTAAGAGGGACAAATCAGGTATGTCAATGTTATCCAGATTTCTTCCTTTGCCTTTAGGTCTGGCTCATTTGGTGACTTCTCTAAAGACAGAGATGCAAAAAACATATTGTCATTCAACCGTCATAAAATATTTGTTTGTTACTGGAATTCAGCTCCCCCCAAAAAGACTTTTTTTCTGAAGAGAATGTCCTTGAAGTTCAGAAGTTTAAAAATCTACTTAGACTTTTTATTTAAATCAGAATATTAGTACGTTTCATTTTGAAATGTTTATTTCAAGCAAAATGTTCACTTGAAATTTTTCTTAAAAATCAAAATTTTCTCTTAGACCAGATCTTTCAGAAAATTTTAGGTTTTTGGATGAAAACTACAAGAAAAGCTGTTGGTATATTTGTTTTTACACCTTGTAGTGTACTTCCCTTTTATCTTCTACTACTGAGAACCTTCCTGGGAAACCTGATTTTCATTTGCATTTTTTTGCAATGTGAGGGGAGAAAAATATCTTCAATGCCAGCGTACTAATATGATAAAGCAAACTCAGAAATATGCTATTCTGATTCCTTCCTGTCCTCAGTTTCTTCTTGGGTGTATGTAATTTTAAAGGGYGTCTCTTCCGTTAAATTCCAATTAATAAGTAAGCAATTTTTCTTAAATCCCCTGTCTAGCCAGGAAAATTTACTGTGTTGTTTAAATTTATGCCCATTAAATGCACTCTTCTTGTAAAAGAAAGAAGCCTAATCGATTGTACAAGCAGTTACTGAGCAATAGCATGTGATATTTTTGCACAGGCTTTTATGACCTATTCTATCTTTGATATGGTATACAATTTTGGTGCTGCAAGTTACAGTAAATGCTAATAGATTGATTTTTTTATTTAATTGTATCTTACTGCTTTTCAGTCAACTTATTGCTCTGGCTGCAGGCCAGTTTYGCCAGTCGTAGTAACTCCTGGTTTATTCAGCAGTGATCTCTCACACCTATATGTCTTTATGCTGTTCAGAGTGGATATTAAGTTTCAGAACAATTTCCATGGTCACGCAAACCTGGGTTTYGCTGCAGATGGTATTAATAAAAGTTTCCAGTTCTGCTTGCAGTTTCAGTGATATTTCATCTATCTATTCAGAAGAACAGCTAATTTTGAACTGCTGTCATGACCTGGTCTGGATTTGTCCTGACCAATTTTGGGGAGCAGACTCTATGAATCGTTTTTAAATCCTTGAGATAGCTTCACTCCTTCGTAGTCAGCATACCAGTTATTTTTGTCTTATATTTTGTTTTCTGTATATCAGTTGCTATGCTATGGCACATCATTTTTCATCCATGTTCTAGTTTTCATCCCTGTTCTTTCAGCCATTTCTACAACTTGCTGGTTATTCCTAGGCAACTAAGAAGTTATTAGGCAAGATTTATAGACTCTGTGATATAAGATAGCTGAGGCAAACAGAGAGAACACAGCTGTCTAATAATGCCATCTGTGGAATAAAAGGTGGGGAGTAAAAGGTTTAGTCCTTTCAAACCTCTTGGGGACTTAGCATGCCACTTGAGTAAATTGCAGGGTTGGCACAGAGAAGTAAACTTTATGCCAATTTGGCTCTCCTGCCAGAAGTCTCTACATTGTATAGAGCATATCAGAATAAGTATTGAGATATGTATAAAAGTTTTTTCTTGAAAATTGGAAAAAAAGAAATTGTTGGAATCCCAGTAATCTGCACTCAAAATGCCCAACGGAGTAGGTGCCACAAATAATCTTGAATTTATCTCCTGATTAAAATCTCCTGTTTTATCTAACACAAAAAAGATTCTGAAGAGTGTCAAATTGGATTCACTTTTATGTTTTCTGCCTTCTTGGTTGACATACCCAGGTGGCAGGAGCTGACCTGTTTTTTCTATGCTGGATGAACGCTTACAACCGAACTGAAACAGTAATTGTTTCACATTGTAGGTAGTTCTCATTTGTGTTCCACCCAATTTGTTTGTGAGTCTATCTGTGTGTGAATGTGAAGTTGTAAAATCTCCAGTCAAATGCCTGAGTTTAAATTCCTTTTCTTTTAAATACAAAATATAATTTTTTATTGGGTGTAGGTTCTAGAGCAATTGRTATAGAATCATTTCAGTTTCTGTGGGTCTTCTGCAACAGATTTTATTATTTTTATCTGTCATATASTTTCAGACATTTTACAAATGTGTGCATGAAATATTATTTTATATTCCAGGCTCTCCTCTCTCTCTTTCTCTTTGGCTGTACAGCTAGTAGACCTGGTCTGAGTGGCAAGCTATGCAGCTCTAGAGGTACAGGCTTATTATGTACATCCTAGACCTTATARTATTGTTACAGATGTGTTATAATCATGATATAACAGGCCAGACCTTAAATTATAATAGCAAAATATGGTATTGCTGTCAGGTTGGTGAGGGATGAAGGCAAAGAAGGGAAGAGACTGAAAAATACAGTGGCTCTCCAAAGAAGATAAATTGCTGAGAGGGAAAGGGGGTGATGCGGGAAATGGAAGAAATAGAATGTGGTAACAGATGGAGCAGAATAAAATTGAGGAAGGCCAGAATAGCGTGAAGGAGGGGCATTTATACAGAAAGGTCCTCTTTCAGTTGATGTAAAAGACAAATCTAGAGTTTGCTCCTGAGAGGCATCTTCCTCTTGGTTCTCTGGCCTCATATGTACACATAGATAAAGGGATGGGTATAAACTAGGAAGGACCATTTCAGTGAAGTTGAATTGCTGAGCCCAGGTTACTTCAAATATTTTTTGCTTGTCCAGAGCTGTATGACCAGTTGCAGAAGTTGCTGGTCTTCTGAGCATACCTCTTAGCTGTGAAGAGCAGACAAAAGAGAAAACCATTAATATTAAAGCCTAGAAAATTCTTTGTGCATTTTAGTTTATACAACTTYAGAATTACTAGCTAAGAGAAAGTGTGACTTTTTAAGTTGATATGTTGCTGACATGTTTAGTACCCAGTAGCAGAAATTCACATTGCAAGCTTTCTTCCTTTGTTTTGTGTATCCATATAAACTTTGATTTTTAATTCACAGCAGTTAGGATTTCCAGTTCTCTATTGAACTAGTAGTGAAAATTAAGGAATAAGGTCCAAATCCACATTAACTTTCATATTTGAAGAGTAAGTGGCCTCTTTATTTGTTGCTTCTCAGGTTTTAGCCACAATGAGCACTTTTAATATATATAATTACCATGCCATACTGGGCTTCTTGCACACTAGACAGCAGCTCCATTCACTATTAGCTGCCACTTTGTCTGAGAATGCCTCTTGCTTAACATTATAAGAGTTATTTACCTAACTTTTCAATGTCCTGAAGGAAGAATAGGTTTCTTAATGGAGTAAGCACCCATTATTTAATCATTCTTAGTTGCTAAAAAGAAAAATCCAATTTGGATTTGTACTGTGTCTGCACAGGGTTAGCTGAAGTCTGATATTTTTCCTCCCCCTCATCTTCCTTTGTAAACAAAAGATGGCTCCTCAAGATACTGCTGATAAGATATGATGCATGTTTAACATGTAACAAAAGCACTAAAGGATTTAGGAAATGTTTAAAGGTATGTGGGTTGTCGAAGGGACAGCCCTCAGCACATGAGGGTATAGTGCATTAGTAGTTGGAAATTAAGCGAGATTTAGTATACTCAAACATCTTGTTATCAGGCATGCAGCAATTGCTCACATTAAAAAAAAAGCCCTAATACTACCTCTACAAAGTGAAACCTGATTTTTCAGAGAAAGACGGAGAAAGRACAACTACAGATTTTAGAGGTCTGAGTAAAAGCAACATGGATTAACAAAGCTGCTCATGCAGCAGGGCTTTGTGATTTGCAGGTCTGGGGAACTGGACACGAAACAGCGTTGGGGCTTGCGTTTGGTTTAATCTCTTCATTCCCTCCCTACTCCTCCAATTAAATGAGCTTTGGGTGGGCAGATTGGGGTTAACCTAACCATCAAATATAATCATGGTGTTAGAAAAGAGGAGAGACTCTTGTGTTTGTTACAAGCTGTATCGCACTTTGTAAAACCAGGGTCTCTTACCTARAGTTTTACTGGGCACAGGTTTCACAGAAATGGATGATAACTAAAGGGACAGTTCTCTGCCAAGACCACATTTCGGCTTAAATCCATAAAAGTGGCCGATATTGATTTCAGAATGAGACCTGTATATACCCAAGGCCAGAAGTTGGCCTTTTGCCTGCTCTTTTCTTTAGCAAGTATAGCAATTTGCTGGAATGTTCAGTTTCTTGCTAGTGCTTATTCTTTTGTTATTGTTATTTGCAGGAATTGCCCAGCAAAACCTTAGTCACTGGCTAAACCATCTTTCCTCACCTGGGTAATCCCACTGAATTTAACTGGAACAGGAAACTGAGCTTCCTACCAAACTAACACCTTATGGCAATGAGCTCCAAAAACTAATTATGTATGACATGATGAACAGTAGATTATTCACATAATACAAAAGCCAGGCTATGCAATGTACAAAAGTCTTTCTCAGCTTTACATTAAATTTAGACTATATTTTGTTCTATTAAATTTAGGTGTCAGAATTTTTATTTAATTCTATTATATAGCATGGTCTAAACCCTTTTGGGAAAAGGTGTCATCTCTTTTCCCCTAGGGCAAATTTGCCTTGCAATTAAAATGTCAATTATGTTGCTTACTGCTGGTCTTTCTTTGCATCTGATGGGAACTAACTATACAGAATAGAAAAAGCAGTTACTGTTTAAAAGGGAAAAGAATCTTTCCTAGTCCCCTTATATTAATATCTTTAAATATTGTAGATAGGCTTATCAGACTGGTTTCATCTGGCTTAGGGACAAACCATCTCAGGCATAAGCATTTTTCTTTGCTCTTCCTCGAGTATGCTGCTTATTTCCAGTGGGAATAGCTGTAAAAGGATTCCTGACAAGTTGGTTTGTCATGCACTATTTCTTCCTTTACTTTAAGAAGGAACTACTTTAAGACCCAAGCCTCTTCACAGGGTGTTTCACACTTCGAAATAAGTGGTATGGACTGTTGGTCTACGTAACTCTCATTCTGCTTAGAGACATTCTAAATTTTTCTGTGTTTGCCTGTGATCTCAGTTATTCTTTACTAGCAGCTTGAAGACTGAAACTTGTACAAACCACTGTGCTTGTTTTTATTTTTTGTTAGTTTTTGCTTAATCTCAGTCAGAAATCAAATGCACAGGATGCTGAAAGTTTTTTTTTTCCTTTTTAATGGCACCTTTTTTTTTTTCGTGATACTCAACAAAATTCCATGTATCCTTGTTAAAACACTAGCTTGGAATGTAAAAGATCCAGAGTAAAAAAACTAATTTTGATTTAAGAAGACTGAACTGGAATAAAAAGTTCTCTCTTGGTTCTGTCAAAGGAGGGATTTTACCCTGGCTTGCAGGGTCTGACTGACCATAGTCAGAAAGTAGTGGGTGAGGTAATCTTTCTCTTTTCATCTCTTCCCTTTAAAAAAAAAAAAAAAAAAAAAARAATTACTGGATTACTAGTAAATACTAGATTTGTCCCCAAGCCCATTTAATAGTGGCTTTCCGAGCACTCTAGCGTGCTCRGGGAAGATCATGCCTGGAACTGGTGTACCCCGGTCAACTCTTGCAGCTGACAGCAAGCGCTCTTCTGCCTCCAGCAGTACTTCTGCTGGTCTGGGGAGAGCTGTACAAAAGGTGCTTCTAGATTTGGTCCTACTCCTGTAAATTTAATAGAAACAAAATCGTGCTTTTACAGATAATCACAAATAAAAATATGCCTGATTCAAGAAAAGTTTAATCTATATATATACTTTCATGTGTGTATATCACAAAGTTTGAACCACTGTAAATTAGCTGAAGTATTTTTTGTAGGAAAAATGGGGTTTGGGCTTATATTCCCTAAAAATATTCTCTTATTCACTCTGTAATACAATACCTGGGGCGATAAGCTTCTATTTGATTCCCGAAGGAAATATAGACTGATTAGTCTAAACAAAACTACAGAGTCACCTGTGGTACTCAGGTGACCATACTCATCTGAATTAGTTTCGGATATTTAATTTAGATTTTGAATACTGAAAATACTGTAACATTACTAATTCTCACCTTGATACTGTGCAATGTTTCTGTTGTACAAGTGATAGATGTGAGAGCCCTTAATGTAAATGTCTTTTAAAAAGTCTTTGTGTAGACCCTTTTCTGAATGTATCTCTGCAGATTTTTATGTTGCTATTTTCACATACCTTTTAGATGTTCAACTAACAAAATAATGCTCAGTGAAAATAGCCAGTATTTTAGGAACAAATAAAAAGTTACTGAGGATATAAGAGAATAACAAGAATAAAAACATTTTTGAACCTCTCTAAGACTTCTTCAGAGTCAAACTTTTCAGAGAAGTGTAAATGCAAGAGAACTGATATGCATTTCTTTTCGGCTTCTTTAGAAATATTTGTGTCCTTTTAACTTATGCAGTACACTTAGTTGTATGAGTTGTAAGGGTCTCAGATTTTAATTGTTTAAAACAGTGTCTTAGAATTATTGAAAGGATGAAAAATTTAGCAGTGGTTGTGGTTAGTAGGCAAACACATTAAATTATGATACTGTCAGTGTCATATAGTTGAGGTTTTTCTCCCCATTTTTGGACAGGATAATAGAAATACTTCCTCTTTCTTGTTTCTCTTTGTGAAGCTGATTCTCAAGCTGCTTAATTCTCATAAATGTAGAAATGTGAACCTGGTTCATGATAATGAACAGTGAGTGGATAGTACAAGATATCAGAACTGTAGCACCTAATCTTGTATGATTTTTCTCTGTGTAGTTACTTCATGATAAGGCAGGCGGAAGGYAAAGGTGATGCATGGCAGTTCTTCATCTTGATTACAAACTCTGCAGTTTCTAATGATGATAACACATTCCAAATAAACTTCCACAGAGTACTGTTTCCCATCCTCAAGCAACTGTTCAGAGCAACATACGCAATTCAGCAAACGGGTGCACATGGCAGAGCTGAAGGCGGTAGCCATGTGGCAGTGTTAGCAATTAAGTGATGGAGCCAGGTGATGGTGGAAGGTGATTTGTCCCAGTTTCAAGGAAAGCAAGCCAAGTTTATCAGCAAACATACTGGTTTTTGTCCCTCCTTTGAGGGACAGGTGCTGTTTCTCTTTGTTAAATAAGCATAGCAGAACTGGCTTTACACTTGCACTAAATATAATTTGTTAAACAGTCACTTTTACATGGATATGTACCAGCTTCTTGATAGCTTTGACTGTGGGTGAACAGCTATTTTCTTCAAGTGAAGACAAGAGAAAAGAGGTGTATAGCTATAGCTTAGCTYATCTTGAATTTCGTGTGTACACTAGAGAACTTGGCAGCACTCCTATTAATATATTTTGTTATTTGACAATATCTGGATCATATGACTTCTGTATGTTAGATCACATCTACAGTAGAAATGCTTTAGCCATGTAGGATATTGGTATGCTTTACTGGCCAAACAGTACTAAAGCAGCTGCAGTTGTACTGCACAGCGTGGTGGRTACTGACCACTGGCTGTCCTGACAAAGCGGCGTTATGGCTGAACTGCATCGGCGGCTCTGCTGGCGCCGTGGTAGGAGAGACTCTGCCTTCTCACATCACTGACCAGTGTTGATTTCGTGGCCAGAAGTCTGTAATATAGGCTTAGCCATGGTCTCAGCAATGTGCCCCAGGCCTCTTTTACACTTAGCTGGATAGGTACTTTGGTCCTTTTTCTGTTTCTCTGCTGTTTAGCTGCAGTGGTAACCCAGTGCTTTCCACTAATCAGTGCCACATGATTATTTGTCCTAATTTCTGTTAAAGATACCTGGTATCTCTAGTTGAATAGGGTAATATCTTTCAGCAAAACTGGGCACAAAAAAAGTCTTTTTTGCATATTTCTAGGTTTCTCTTTGAAGAAGAATAACTTGTGATTTTTCTTTAGAAATGTGGGAAGTAAATTTGGAAAGGGAAGAAAGTGAGGGCATTTAATGTAGCGACGTCAGCCAAGAGACCAATACACTTTTTCTTCAGCACCAGTGTATAAAATTTGTTGAACTTTCTGGGGATACTAAAGTTTTTAAATAGAGGTGGAGCCATCTGCTAATGGCATCAAGTATGATGAATAGTTTCTGCTTCCATATGGTCAAATGGATACTTTAAAAATATTGAATGCTTTAGTTATGCTGAAATATTTCATTCTGCCACTTTTAGAAAATGAAAAGTCTGACTCTGTTTTGATTATTGTGACTTCTGTGTTCCACAAAGATACCACCCACAGCAATAGTTACCTAGTAGAAAACCTGAAGTTTTTATCGGTTTTGAGCAATGTTAGGGTTATACTATGCCCTTGATTTCTGTGCAAAGCTCACCTACAAGTGAGAACTGCCCTGCAGATCAAGGCGGGGGGGAGAATAAGTGACTGAATATGTAGGATTTAAAGGAAGTGCTGCAATATCAGCAAGGCATGAGGGTTTTTGTGCTCAGTGAATGTGGAATACATCTTCAGACTAAACAGGCAGGCACGGGCAGATAATGTCTGTGGCAAAACAGCGTGGAGTTGCTGAAGCTCCGGGAGGTGGGTACGCTGTAGCTAATTGATTTTACTGCCTGCAGAATGACTAAAGCTGAGAATGGATAGAACTCCACTGGCACCATCTGTGATTCACAGCCATTTCATGGCATGCTTGTTATAATGTGGGAGTATACTCAAGTTGGCAATTTTTATGTAAAAGTGGCTGCAATACGAGGGCTAATGCAGTACTTTGAGTCAGTTCAGCTGCATAACAACAAATGGCATACATAGCTACTAGTTGTATCAGAAGAGAGTGATTTCTGCCTCACTTTCTAATGACTACATTCTGTTAGATTATGCATTTTGACTGTTTTTAATTCAGTCTAGAGCAGAATAAATCACAAAACTTTAAAATATTTTAGAATATCAACTGGGGATTTTTATATGAAAGCATCCTGCTGGATTTAACCCAGTTTCCTTTTGTATAATTTTTCTTCCAATATGTGAACGTTCATTACTCTTGGCATTATGAGAGACTTGACTGAGAAGCTATTTGAAGTCTTGTAGAAGGCTGTAGTGGTGGTGGCCAGCCTGAGTCTGTATTGTCTTGTACTATCTTCAATTTTCAGTGATCCTCCAAATATCTGACCAGCAGATAGTTGAATTTTATTCCTCCCATAACCTTATAGTCAGAATTCTCTTTGCAGGACTGCTAATAATGTAGTGTCCTGTCAAAAAAAAAATGGGTCATCATAATTCAGAATAAGAACACACTTGTCTACATTTCATGTAGACAGGAAATGAATCCTCTGAATTGAAAGAGGTGCAGCACAGCTGCAAAGTTCTCAGTACCAGTCTGTCAATGTTCTTTAACCATGGGCTTTTTTTTTTTTTTTTTTTAACACACTTGTCTACATTTCATGTAGACAGGAAATGAATCCTCTGAATTGAAAGAGGTGCAGCACAGCTGCAAAGTTCTCAGTACCAGTCTGTCAATGTTCTTTAACCATGGGCTTTTTTTTTTTTTTTTTTTTTGAGTTTTCTTCTGTATATCAAGGGGATACTTTTCTTCTTTATTCAGTGCAGACCTCTCACAAAAAATGTCCTTGTTTCACTGTGGGATGATATTTCTAACTGTGAACTCTCTGCACTGCTGAGTCCTTGCCAGGGGCCCTCTTGTCCCAGAAGCCAGCACCTAGTGACAGCAAGCCTCAAATTGGCTTTTGCAGCTTGGCAGGAGGCATATGTCTCCTGAATTCTTCAAACTCAATTTGAGTTGCTGGTGCCCCAGGGAATAGCCTAATACCACACTTAAATGGGATTCATTAACACTGAGAAGCGTTGGTGATGTGCTTTGTGTGTTGGCTTCACTGAATTCACTCTMAGTATCAGACAGACTTAAAAGTAAGAATATTATAATCTTACTCTAGTAAAGCAAAAGTTGTAATTTACAAAGGTTTATACAAAGTATATGAAGTTGAAATCGGAATTATGGAAAAGAAGGCGTAGCAGTAAAATGCAGCCTCATGCAGATCATACCAGGTACCTGAAAAGTATACTTGACCTCGGATTGCTTTTGTAATTGTCTCTTAGGATTCTTAGAAACCAGGGAAGTGACCCAGCAGCAAAATGCTACTTCCAAAAATCTAAATCTTAAAGCAGATAAGAAAGAAACATTCATTCCTTTTTATTTATAAACCCTTTCCAAAGGAGCTTAAAACTGTTGAAATAATTTATGTATCGTATATGTAGATATTCATTGTATCTTCTTGCTATTCAACATAGTCATCAGTTTGTTTTGAGCCCTTCAGAGGCTGCACATGCTACATTAATACACACACGAGCTTAGAGCATTTGATCCAGACTACTCCCACCTTATTGATATAGGGCTTCATTGAATCACAGATGGTCAATAATTGTCCTGTTCAACTAGCTAGTGAACAAATCATTTTAAGCTATCAATGAGAAATCAGCTAGGAACTTTGAGTTCATGAGATGAGTAATATGCAAGTAGTCTTTTTTTATATAAGGAAGAGAATGGTTTAAAATTTCTTTGATTTGTTCAGCTCCTGACAACAGGTATCACATAACCTACCAAGTAATAGTTTTAGGACTAGTATTCACAATTTCAGAGGCTTTTCTGTTGTGTATATTTAAAATTAAAATGAATGGATTGAACTGATAAGCTGCTAAACATTTTGCTCCTTTTGTGCTGAATGTTTAAAAATAATTTGCTTRTTAGTGAATATGAGGTATGCCACTACAAAAAAAGTGATGAAGCTGTACAACCCACAGCTAAGCTGGATCATTCTGAATAAAGTATCTGGAAGCAATAATGAATCTTTAACTCTAGCGGGGATCTTGCTTACCCTGGGTAGTAATTCAGAGAGCTATTTCTGTCACAGCTAGCCAAATGGCAATATAATTTTCAGTGAAACTTTGTAATTCAGACAAGTCTGTGTATAGAAAAAATCAAGATGAAAAATGCCTATCTGTTTTTGATGCAAGGTCAAGATGACAAAAATGCAGGGAGGAGAGGAATGCTTCAGAAAATGTTAGACATTATAGAAAACATGAGGAGTTGAGATGATTTTAGTTTTTCACTTAATATAAGGACCAACTGCTGGTTAAGGGAAGGATGTAGTGCATTTTCCTAGAAATTACAATACMTGGTTTGGGGTAAAGGCTGTTTTTGTTTTTGTGGGTGGTTTTTTTCCCCCCACAGAATGTACGGCTTTTGAGTTGAAAGTTCTATTCAAAAAATATTTTGAAAAAAATTTTCAGTATTTTTCTCTATGCTATTTTTTTGCTAACAAGTAGGTAAGTCTCATTCATGTGTTCTAGTCCATTGAAATTCACTGCCTCCATTGTAGGTGCATTTCAAGAAATTAGATGGAATTTAATGAAGTTATCGCTTGTCTTTTATCTTTCCTATTACATTTCCATCTCTCCTCTTCTCAACATAATATCTGTGACATTTATCTTACTATATTTTTGGGAACCTGTCTTCCTGTTCACTTAATTCTGGTCCCCCTCCTCTTTTGTATGGTCTGCATATTGCACAAAGAGTCAGGTCAGGTTTTATTTTTATTCAGCCTTCTGAACTAGTTCACTCATCTCCTCTTGATTTATTCTTAAAACAGCACTATTCTCTTCCCACCTACCCCAAGTAGGTTTGTGAATACTTAATCACATTTGGCCTAATTGATAGCAGCCCTTTGAGAAATATGCTACGTAAAGCTAAAGGTTCTGTAGCCTACAGTAAAATGAAAAAGGGTTGATAAAGTTAGTTTTTTTTGTTTTTTTCTTTTTTTTTTAATTCAGTACAACTCTGTTAAAAGTGCAGTTCAGTGCCATGTGYAGTGGAGCTTTCTGGCCAAAATAAACCTGGAAACAAAGTATGTGCATAAAATAATCTGCCAARTCCATCTGTAGGTGTATAAATGTGACCTGATTTTTCAAGAGGATCACATTCCTTGAAGCATGGGTGTCCATTATATTCATGAGCTCTCATGATGGTAAGGGAGAGGAGTTACCATGTAATTATTTCTCTGATTATACATAAAGGCCCAATTTATTGAGCAGAAAAGGGTCAGAGAAGAAAGGAAAATGATTATGCTTAATGAGAAGTCGATTTTTTTTTTTTTTTTTTTTTCCTAGAGTGCTCCATTCAGTTGGAGGAATGAATGCAGTTGGCCTGACTTACAGGCCTTCATCCCTATCATTGTGATAGCTGCCCTTACTATTACTTACAGTACTGACAGATAGAAAGCTGTTGACATCAAGTTCTTTCTTACTTTTCAGACACCTTTGCAAAGGCCAGTTGACCAGTCTGGTTTAAGACTGCAGTGCATTAAATTCTGGCAACTGAGTAACACTGAAAACTGTTTATGGTTTCCCTCTTTCTCTTCCTTTATTCATCTGAAGATGGAAATGCAGGCACATTTATGTGCATAGTGAATTTTAAGCTATGCCTGCATGTGAAAGATTTTGGAATTAAAACAGTTGGGGAAAGGAGTATACGTTTACTGTTCCATCGCAAGTGTTCTTGAAATAGCTGTCAAGGACAAAGCACAGCTCCTTCTGGTGTCTGGCTTCTGTGGGGAAGATTTAATCTCAAGCATTCAGGAGCATGCTGCTTTAGTGAGCAGTCTGGATTTTTACTGATGGCATTATCATTTGGTATGCATAAGTGGGATGTTTTAAGTGGGATCACTGCTAAGTTTCCTTGCTSGCTCATGACCGGTTGTTGCTAAGAGATGTTCACACGTATTTGCTGTGTGAGGGAGTGTATCTCTGTTATGTAGATTTTGATAGCACGATCTAGAAGATATGAATATGCTAATGATTGAGCAGTACAGAGTAGGGGGGAAATATGAAGCTAAAAGCTCTGGAATGATTTCCTTTATTTCCCTACCTTTTTTTCTTGGTAAATAATTTTGGTAATAATTGTGTGCTGTAATTGCAGCCATTCTCTCAAGTGTTTCTTTGGTCTTCTGAAGCAGAGTTTTCCAAACAATGGATGAGGTGACAGCACACAGAGCAGGAACTTTAAGTGATCATTACTGCAAGAGAAAATGGCATCCTTCAGCCTTCATCAAAATGCCTGGCTTTGTGAGCCTTCAGCACAKGTGTGAATCATGCCTTCACAACAATTGTCATTCCAAGAATGATTAATACATAAATGTTTTGGTAGAAATGGTTGAGTAGTTGCACAGAGTGAGCAACCTGAGGTCTGGAAGTGTCTTAGTTGAATCAAAGCCTCTCAGACCTGCTAATCTAAGGAAAAAAATAATACAACCAGGTGTTACCTGTTAGAAATTTTGTAGACTTTCATAGGACTCCTCTTGGTATTTTAGTGCTACTCCTTCTGTTTCTAACCAAAGACATATATATGAAAACTTAAGTGGGTTAGCCCCTCAAAAAAACTACAAAAACTCTCAAGAACATTTCAATTCAATATTTGGGAACTGGTGGRTTTTATCTCCTACCTTGAGCACAATGTTTACAAGTTGTGAAATCCAGCTGAACCCCCACTGCTTTGGTGAGCATTGCCTACTGGTTTCCATGTAATTAGGCTTTTAATCAATGGGTACCACTGGACAATAGTAGTACCTAACTAATGAAAAATAAGGGTTACTGGAAAAGAAAAACACGGCATAGAAATTGATGGAACTTGATAATAATGTTTGAAATAGGAGATGGATAAATAAGATGGTGGTATTATTATCCTGCTTTCCGTGTTTGACACCTCCAAAAAAAGAAATTTTTTTAAAGGGTCAAACTTTCAGCTACCTTTCCAACCTTAGAACTAACTCATATATGGTGTTTTGCTGACATGAATTTTGGCATTTCAAAGATGAGTTGAAATGGATTTTTTTGCACTGGAGTTGCCCTTCTTAAAAATATGGSATTTGTGGTGATAATCCTTCATAATAATTTTTATCACAATTATTTCACTTCTGTTTGAAGTAAGCAAATATTGGTGTTCAGGGAACTACAAAGAGGGTCTCCCAACATTAACTTTGTCCGAGTTATACCTATGCTTTTTCCTATTTTTTTCCCCAAGGTCATCAAAATCCTCTTTTGTTTCTTTTCTCACTCTAGAAAAGCTTTCATGCTGTTTTTATCAATATAAATGCCTTCAGTTCCAGCACTCTAGCAAAGTGGTATATTGTGTCTGTTAGTTTCAGATAGAGAAAACAACAACTTTTCCTTGAAGAAATAGTTTTCAGTTTCAAGCTTGCAAGAACTCATCACAAACTGTACAGATATTATTTTAATTAGGAAAAATTACCTTGACTGTGTGTCCTTAATTATTCTCAGAATGTCAAACAGATAATGAACAACTCAATATAGGCATAAAAATAACTTTGTTTCACTGGTTTGACTTTGAAATAATTCTGAAGTGCTTTGACTCTGGAAATGTTTCTTGGTCTRCAACTATAAGTGGAAAAAAAGGTTGCTGAGGACCTATCCAATGAGTAATATGCAATCCTTGCAGAAGTGGAAGGGAAAACAAGATGATCTGTGAACCAACAGTCAGTGTTACTTAGCTATAAAAACACTCTGCCCTAACTTAAAAGATAGGCAGTATTTTTAAAAATAATTTAAACTAGCTGTTTCTGGCTTAATTGTACTAAAATTGAAAATTTAATGAAATTGTGAAATTCTGTTAGAGTAGAATAGGTTTTAGCTGCTAAATGGACTCATCAGTCTTGCTTCTCTTCAATATTGTTTACTAATGGGAATTTTCCAGTAATGTTTTGACTTCTAGACTAATTGTAACAGTGATACACAAGCACTGAAGTACTTGCTTTTATTTCCATTGAACTTGGTGAGACTTCAGCATCAACTTAAGTTTTGTTCTGACAGATGTCTCTCTTCTGCAACTGGGCTATATGTTGAGCAATATATATGTGATGCATGCTCTTATTTGTAGAGTGATGCAAGTCTTTTACATAGTCATACTCTTCAGCAAAGTTGGACTGAATAGAGAAATCCTAAAGCACAACAGGGGAAGTGAATTTTAGTGTGGAAGTTATCCTGCAATTCTGTGGTAATAACCACAGCATATTCATTTAAAGTGATTATCAAGAAACAGTGCACAGAGGGGGAGTTTAGTGTTTAATCTACTTCAGTCAATAATATTATCTCTAAATTTGTGGAGGTTCTTCAAAACATCTGCTAGAGTTCTGGCRTTAATTTCAAGCCAGTTTAAGGGCACGAATAATCTGAACAGTTGCATTGGTTCCCCTGATGTCTCAAGTTTCTGTTTTTWCCCTGTGATAGGTAATTTGTGTTTGCAGGTGTTTATTCCAGTTAATGTCCACCAGCTCCTTTATTTCCCTACCCAAGAAAATTGGTTGCTTCAGACTCTGTTTCTGAGACATGTAGTTTGATAAATTTGTAGGCAGTATATAGGACAGGTATGCTTAGGCTCAAAAATATTGTTAATAATGTAAGGCAGGTGATAAGTACCAAAAAGACATTTAAATGCAGTTCAAGGCCCAACTYTGAAAGCAGTCAAAAGCCCCTCAGTCTAGATCCCTAGCAGAAAATCTCTGACATTCATTTTGGTATATATAGTAGCTTTTGAGTGACCATCAGTGTGTAATACCAGTGTTAAGAGTGGGTCAGAGAATAGCATTTCTGTTTAGTAAGAAAGCTCTGTTCAAGTTCACCAACGTAACAGTGTTCCTGTGAAATAATAAAGTAAAAAAAAAAAAAAAACCTCAAACCCAAGGTTTTGCCTTTTTAATAGGACTAAAGAAAGAAAAACATGTTCTACAATACCCCAACATTTTTTGTCCAACATCTTAACCTTTCAGTATTCCAAAAGGGGAGAAATAAAATTGAGGATATCACAATATAGTTTTGTTATGACATGGTGAGTGCATAATGCTAGCTTCTATGCGGTAGATTGTTTTATTATTTAGAAAATGATATCTACCAGAAACATTCCTTTCTAATCTTAAATTGCTTCCTATAAGTATTAATATTGTTCACCGTTTTTGCTGAGATTAACCAGGTACAATATCTACATATGAGAAAAATAACTAGACCAGTACAACTGAGAATGTTAATGAAGACGGATTAATATTTAATGTGATAATTCATTCAAATGCCTTTCCAGGTCTCCCCCTTCCTTCATCTCTGTCTATGCTTAGTATGGTATTTGGACACACAATAACACTATGGTTAAAGAACAATTTTTGTAAATGTAGAAAGGTCTTACACTAGAAACTCTCTGGTCCAGCCTGATTTTTATATTTGAGCTTTGGAGTGCTTTGCTAAACGTCTGTATGCTTGCAGTCATTCTATTATTGTATTTGATTGACAATTCTACCTTTTTTCTTTTTTTCCTTCTTCTTCTCAATTACACTACTAGAAACGATTGTCCAAAGTCAGTCCAGGGCTATAACCATCCATCAGCAAGAGTAAACTATACACTTGACTGCTTAACTCTAATTCACTAGTTGTGTGTATTGAAAGCTAGCCTTGAGTTTTCATCTTTGCCCCCAAATGCCACAAATATCCATCTCCAGAAATTATTATATCAAATATGTCTTCTGAATCACCATACCACCAAGGCTTGCTGTTTTCCTTCACATTAGTTTTTTAATTTTTTTTCTTGTTTTTTTTTTCCTTTCCCCTCTTCCTTTAAACAGATCGAAAGCATTAAAAGCAGCTTAAGGCATCAGATGGTTTTAAGCTGCTTTAGCTGCTTTAACGCCTTAGATAATTTTACATTTCTCCTACTTCCCTTGCCCCGTAAAATAAAACACTCCCCTGACCTCAAAACCAAGAGCACAGTTTGGAGGGGAAAAACAAGGGTGCAAGCTTATGGATAGAAATATTAAGGCAAAGCCCTCTTCAAGGCTTATTCTTCCTCTGAAGAGCATGTATCTTACATTTATATTTAATTGGTCTGTCTTTTAGTGGCAACTTCAGATCTATAAAAATATACTGAGTCCCTTCATATTCGCAAATAAGTGTTTTACTTAATCAATTTTAAGCAAAAGATTAAGGCATCATAAAGCAGCCTGCTGCTGCACAAAGTTGTTTTTAAAAAATAAAGAAATTACTGTARTAGTGGTTATGTTAAGGAAATGAACAAGCACATACATGGGAAAAGTATTGTTGCTTGCTTGATGTATTATTAAACGTAATCTCTCTCTAGTTTCGAAAGCCAGAAAAAAAGGAACTTAAATTGCTGGCAGTTTCAGCTTGAGGACTTGGGGAATAATCATAGACTCTCTTGAGTTATTACCAAGAGTGGAAAGCTTTTGTATGAATCTACCTATCTAACAGGGAATAAAACTTAATGGGAACTCTCTGCTTTCTTAGTGAAAAAAGGGAAGGGGCACAATAAAAGAAGAAAGGGGCCARGGTGTTACTGAAACGCCAGAAAAAAATTGAAATCAGTTTTGATTTTTGGCGAAACTCCCATGTGAGGGCTCTCGTAGATAACAGCCAAGACTTCCCCAAGCTTTGCTAAAGGATCAGCCATTACTGCAGGACAACAGAAAGCAAGCGGCGGTTCCACAGTCAGGGCTAGGTAAAGCTGCAGAGACCCCTCCGTGCTCGTAGTTTTGCCTGACAGTTAGAAAATAGCAAGAACTGATAGCATTCTGAGATCTGGAGGTAATATTTAGGTCCTTTTGTACTAGAGATACAAATCTCACTAGATCAAAATCATAAAAGCAATTAACTTCATGTTCTTGCACTAGAAGGAAGCACATGTAGGTATGTGAGGGGGTGAGGTAGAAGCAGCTGATTGTTTAATTCTCTTGTCATATCCTCAAGKCCCTCCCAAAATAAAGCTGAAATAGAGTCATAATGCAGAATGACTTACTGTGCAGTTCTAGATCATGTGATCATCCTAAAAAGAAAGCTGTTTCCACATTGTGCTTTTATTTGAGGGCACATTACCAAGCCATTTGCATCTTCAAAGTATCATATAAATATAGAATATATGCTTGCTCCCCAAGGATTTATGGTCTTTAACTCAGCCAGTTCAATCTGTCTTGCAAAAAAAATATTAGCAAGTAAAGTCTCTTAGCTGTTAAGGTGTAGAAATTTGCTTAAAGGACATGGTGTCAGACTGGAGCGGGATTCAGAAATCTTTGACTTGTGGTCACACTCATTTCTCTGCTCCAATCTCAAATGAGGAAATGATGCAGAGAAGCATTATTTGAATTTTATTCTCAATGAATTAAAGGGTTTTCAGACCTTCTTTAAATCTGCAGCATTGCTCTTAACCAAAGCCTAAGCTGACCTGAGCAGTCATTAGGATTTAAATCATGTTTTTCCATCTGTGACTGATATTCTGCTTCGGGTGGTTAGAATTGTAGAGGTTCCAAAGCTAAGGTGAATTGCATGTAGAATTTATAATTTAAGAAATATTTAAGTTCTGGAAAAAGTAAGTTAGTCAACTTGAGGTAAAAATAAAACCCTAATTTTGCCCTGGATGCTATTCAACATTTTTCAGCCTTTGGTTCCATAGCTTTGTTAAATCTCAGGATTCATGTGAAATAGTGTACATGGTGWATTGATGTAATACGTAAAGGCTACCACCTTCAAATTTTCACATTTGTACAAATAATACTTTTCTAGGGTTACTGTATACAGCTGCAAAATCTGAGCATTCTTAGCTCTGGCTGAGAAGAGTTGTAGTTCCAGTCTTATACTTGCCAAGTTTTATAAACCTTTGAGTAAGTAAAAGTGACTGTCTTCTAGAAAAACAGGAATTCCTTACCGTCACTGTGTGATGTTAGGAATGCCTCTTTGTTAACGAGTTCCTGTTTTTACTGTTACTTGCAGGTTGAGGGAATTCCACAGTTCAGCAGCCACACTCCTTGTGCAGTATGAGCTGATTTGCCTCAGTTGAGTAACTCTGGGTTGGATTTTTATTCTGAGTGAATAAAAGACAGCGAGACGAGGATAATTGCTTCAGAAAATTCACCAAGGAAGATTACTTTGCAAAGTATCAGGGCCAATAAGCGAATGGTGAAGTTTGTCACTAAACTCTCAATAAGTGGCTTAGTTTTCCAATAATCACTAGTTCATGTAGCAGAGCCAATGACAGCTCTAATTGAAGACYTGGTAAACTTCACCCCACCTCCTCCGCATTTCCTCAATAGTGACTTTGTGAAGTTTTCTGATYCTGTGTATTCCAGATATATTAAATACTCTGATTTGAAGTCCACGTTACATCACAGTCAAGTAAATGAAAGTGACTCATAGGAAACTGGAATTGAATTAGTCGTCTTCATTTGATTCCAAATCTCACTTTAAGAAGCATACTTGGTTATAGTTTATATATGAGGGTTTCCAAATTAGTATTTACACATTCATGCTCATGTTGATACTAGGTCTGTGATCACCTTAGTATGTCTGGATCTGAGTGAAATTTGGAACTCTGTATCATCTCTGCTATGGCTTTYTGTGTGGTAGTTTTGTTCCTTAGGCAAAAATACTGTAATAATTTCTGACCTGTGTCTTTTTGGCATAATAACAAATATCAGGCCATTGAGTACTGATACTTTTTGAATCTTTACCTTTTTATTTCTYATTGGGACAACAGCAGATTGCAGCCCTAAATAACTAGATTTTCTGGCCAGTAGTTTACTTTGTCTTCTGCGGTCATTTTTGACCTGAGAACGTCTGCAGCAACATTTTCTAGCGATGTGTGTCTTGGCATTTCAAAAGAGTACAGATGGATTTCTCTGGCACCTGTTGTTACACATTCTGCCTCGGCAACACCCGAAAAGGCTGATGCAACCTACTTGAAAACAAGGAATGATGGACTTTGTTTTTCATCACATTTTAGCTATTCTTTCATTGTGACCCAAATGTGACTAAGCCTGTGGTAGCGGTGTACCAGAGCCAAAACAGGGAAGAGCCTACGTACCAGAAGGATGAAGTGTATTCTGTTGTGTAAACTTGCTCCTTGGCATGTGATGGAAGGTTCCAAACTTCAGCTAATGTCATGCCCGAGTGTTGACTCAGAGAAAGGGATCCTATGTCTCATCCCCAAAAGGCCAGTTATTACTTCTCTTTTTAACACTTCAGTAAGGAAGTTACTTCATCTTGAGTGGTCCRATGTTTTTATTATCACTGGATCAGAGAGAGGTGCTATGTTGTTACTACTTTCTGATCATGTAGCCTCACTGCTCAGTTTCTCTGGTATCCTCAGGTGTGTGGCTACCTTACAGGCTGACTTTGATACTATATAGTGGAAGAATTTTTTATTTTTTACAATGATCCAGTCTGTAATGATAACTCATTTACTACTGTTTTAAAGATATCTTCTACTACAGACACTTTTTTCTCTCTCCTTTTCCCTCTTTTTTTCCCCCACCCCCTTTTTTCATAGCAATTATTTAGTATCTGGCAGCTTGTTTAGGAACTGCTAACTTGAGAGCCTTTATGGTGGTCCCTCTTGTCATTTTAATGACACTAGCAGCAAAAGCAATTACAGATTTCTGTCTGTCAGATACCCTTCAACTCCAGTTTCCTTATCCCTGGCTYGGTTTCAGCTAAGATCCTACTTCTGCTAGTGCATTTCCAGTCTAGTTAACCATGTTGCAGTCTGCTCTAAGGTTAAACATGCTGCAGATACAGACTTTTTTTAGCAAGGGAGAAAGCAGTGGTCTTAAATAGCTGTTTATTTGAATGAAAGTTGTCAGTGTGACTTCTGAGTTTGTTAGAGGGTCTTTGGGGGTCTATCCTCACAGTAACACTGGGCATAAAAAAAAAAAATCCTGCAGAATGAGTTTATTGCCCTTCAGCTGCCTTTTATTTCAGAGACATCTGTCACATGCAGGACATTAAAAATAACCTAGTGGTTAATAGCAGCCTCAAAATAACTGCCAGCAAAGTATTTAGAAAAAGTGAAATGAGAACTAAAATTAAATTTCTGAAAAGGGTCAGTTAATTACTGATTTATTTTAACTTCTGGAATGGTTTCTGCTTGGCTGCTTAAAAATAATGTGTGTTAACCTATATCTGTTTTACCCAGAGGCAGTATGTCTAAGACTGAGTATATATTTGTCAGGGTTATACCCAGCTGTCTGTGGAGAACTGTAGCACTGTAAAATGTTTATCATGTTGTAATGTGCCATCAGGCACAATTTTTCAATACATACCACATTTTGAAATAGCATTTAGAATATTTCTWATAAACTAGTTTGATGTCATCTTTTTTGTGATTATCATGTTTTTGCAAATCAGGGAAACCATGAGTATTTAGTCTGAGCCAGTATTATTCTGTGTAATAAGAGAACTGTAGGATGGAAATCAGGTTGAAAATCCAGTCTCCAGAGCTGGAATGATGATTAGCTGATTTCTGTGCTTTCCTACAAACTGTAATTCTGATAGAAAATACTAATATGAAAAACAAGATTTAGAAAAAATTGAGAAGGGCAATTTACCTGCACCTAAAAAAACTTTCCTCTGTGAAGTTCAACTTTTGGGATCTTACAAGAAATTGCATTGAAAAATTACTTGGAAAAAAGCCAAGCAGTAAAGCATGTGAAAATAACCTTCCATCAAAGTCTAAGTCTGTGCTTTTTCAAAGTGGATAATGGTTCCTATACCTAGGGTAAGAGAGGTTAAACTCCAGCTTATTTGAGGTAATACAGCAAGGGTAATCAGAATTAGAATTCATTTACTTGTTTGTTCACTCTATCTAATTCTCTAGGCCTGAGATGGTTCTCATCTTTGCTTTTTTTCCTTGTCTATATAAACTTTTATTAACTATCTTGAAAAACCATGGCATATGAATTTCAGTGAGAGGCAGAAGTAGAAAACATATTTGACATCTGCATTTTTTTCATTTAGATCTATCTAATGTAAGTGATATTGCTGATGTGTGGTGAGCATGCACCATGTGTCACTCACAGAAGTGGAACGTGCTGAAGTGCTGATTAGCGAAAAAATGTTTTTCTTCCTACACTTCTGCTTGTAGTTATCACTAGATCAGATGAAGGATTCTGAGAATACTAAAACTCAGGTCACAGTCATATTTTAAATAGTAGGACTGGAATTTTAGTTTTTGACTCAAGTCTTGTAACAGTTATTTGGATCATGCACTGAGATGGATGTTTTTGTTTCTTGATAAGAGGACCGTTAAACTAATGGGGCAAAGACAGGTAGATAGAAGTGCAGCCTGAATGCTTCCTTTGTCAGCAGTGAAAAATCAAGGAAATCTTGCAAGCCGGGTGATAGTCACTATTACATGCACTGTGAACTCTGCAATAGATCCTTTTGCCCGTCTTACTGATTGTGAGGCTTTAAGACACCAAATCTTTTGCTAGAGAACTGAAAGTGGAAGTTTTCAACACTTTTGAGTGATGACGTGATCCTTCTCCTGCCTGTGACTCTTCCACTTTGCTTCATGTCTGACAGCCCAAATATTCAGACGGRTTAAAGAGGCAGATGTAGCCTGTGTTGATTGATTGTATCCATTACTTGATATGTGCAAAGTAGCCCAGTCTACCACTCTCTGTGTCTTACCTTGTCTCTAGAAAATAACATGAAGTCATCAAATACCAGTTATGCCTATTGAGTTACTGTCTGCTTGGTAATGCACTCTAAGAAATGGTTAAACTTGTGTCGTCCCCCCCGCCCCCCGCCAAACTGCATCTAGTGTGAAAGTATTCGTAACCTGAATGCAGAGTAAGAATTGGTGGAGTTATTCCTTATGGGTGTTATCTACTAGTTATTTGCTATGGAGACTAATGGAAGGTGAATACATGACTTGTGAAAGTGCTTGCTGGTAGAATAAGGCAAGGTAAGACAGACAAGCCTGCATGGCAAATGGGAAGCCAGAGTAATGCTCAGTGCCTCTGCACTTAAATCTTCAAATGTTCTGYTCGTATTTAAATGACCTATTTGTAGTGAAAAGTATCTTAGCACTAAAAGCTAACATCTTCCATTTAGCTGCAAAATGTATATAGCAAATGCTCAGTAAGCTTTCCTGTGTGAGAAGATGTACTTATGCATGTCAAGCGGTACTGTAAAGATGCATCTTGTGGCTCTGTGAAGATCAGTCAGCTTCTATGCCCCTCTAGTTCTTGGCCTTTCCACCAGGGTTTGCAGTCAGTGCGTAATGTCCTCTTTATTTATATTGCAGCTTAGACAGATTAGCTAGGGAGATTTATTAAATACTTCAAGCTACCAAACAGGTAAAGGATAATACTAACTGGATCCAAACAGATGACTGAAAGGTAAAAGTCTGCGCAGACAGCCTGTACCAGTCTCCAGCGTGTCCTTCAAGTGTGTTTTGTGTTCAGTCTTTTCTGGAAGGTAGAGGGGAACTTTGTATCTAAACTTAAAAACAGTCAAATAAGGATGCTGCTACATCTCCTTTCTCTTCATTTATAATTCTAACTATTCTCTAAATTCCTAGGATATTGATGAGATTTATCTTGCATATGGCCTGTGTTCTTTTGTTTGCTAACCCTTCGAGTGACCTGTTGGCTTTAGAAGATACATTAGTTCATCTGCTTTTCCACTATTCAGGGTGTTTTGGGGGCAGAAGAAATAAGCAGTAGGGAGATGAGTTGAGATATCTTCAAAACACATCGTTACTTTAATCATGCTTCCTGGTTTTAATGCACTGTATTTCAGCATGCTGTCATTTTAAGAACTGAGGATTAGTTTTGGGGTTATCGAGTTTTGTCACATGATAAAATTTCCTCATTCTGAGTTTATTTTGTTTTGTCTCAAGGAGTGAAATTATTCTGTTTGTAGCTGTATAATCTAAAGCTATAAATGTGGTATTGATATGTATGGAGTATTTAGGAATACCRAATAAACCCTCTAATGCTTTTTGATGTTTCTGTTAGGGGATCAAAGACAGGTTAGTTGAGGAGAAAATCTGTAAGTATTCTGTCTACTCAGTGCCACATCTTTTGTTTCTAGTGTTGCTTTAGTATCCCTTAAAGGAAATTAAGCTGTTTCCGTCCCTGATTGTTAAATCGGAGAATCTGTATAGGGGGGGGGGGGGGGGGAAGATAACTTCTCCCTGCCTTGAAAATAAGTTTCTGCAAAGGCACAAAATGGTACAGACATAATCATAACAGTGACCATTAAGACATGCTCTGATTTAAATACTTTTAATCCCAAACAGAATTATGGTAGATTAACAAAGGATGCTGATATTTTGTCTGCAAGTAATGCAGTGGAATTGTCACAAAGAGACTTCAGCTATCCATCATGTGACTTCTCAGTCTTATTCTAAACCTGTAGCTCAATTATTATAAAATACTCTCTCTCTCTCTCTCTTTCTATATATATATGTATAAAACACTTATCTTAAATTTTACTTACACACACACACATGCACGCTCACACAATTTACATTTCTTCATGGTCTTTTTGTTAAGACTTTCAAGGTCCCATTCCCTTCAGTTATCATYTGTCTCACTGCATGGCCTTCAGCTGCAATGCATATGTGTTTCACGTTATGGAAAACTTCACATTATGTCAATCCTTGTTGACATCATTTGTTCAGATTTAGATGCATAACTACACGTAAGTGAATCAACTTAGGACATAACAAATATTAACCTAAATGATGGAAGATGCCCACTTAACATTAAGATATATAGTTTTATGAGAATTTTATTTGTATCAAAGAAATGTTTTAGAGTTGTGGTGTATTTTCTCAAAGACTGCTTTGACTTAGTAAGAAATCCACCAAAATACAAGGCCAAAACACATTAATAATCAAATGCGGTTGCCAAAGCAAAATAGAAGCATTCCCTACAAAAAAAAAAAAAAAGAAAAAGAAAAAAAAAGAAAAAAGACACCTGGATGATAGTGTGGAAGCTTGAATTATTGCCTGCTTAGCAGTAATGATAAACATTTTTAATGGAAATTGGCTTGTAATCTCACTTAATCATTTTATACACGTAGTGAATATCTCAATATATGGATGGCATATGTTCATTTTTATAACAATCCTATGAGAATGGTTCACTAAACAGGTTAAGTGGCTGTAGACAGGATATTTTTCACACCTTGATTTCTAGTGCTTGTAACTGCCAGCAGAAATTATTCAGCAAGAGAAGTGTAGTGATTCTGTCTTCACTAAAGCTGTAAGATAAACCTGTATTACTAAATAAATTGGTAAATACCTAGGAGAGGATAGATGCATTTTCCTTTCATCTCAACTGAGCCTGATTTAAAACATGAACTGGGCTTTGAGAACTAGGCATTCTCTCTCTTATCCTGTGTCTCCTTCCTCTAAAAGAGCTATACTTCTTACCTGAATTAGCTGATGTGAACTGGGCACAATATATTTTTTGTATGTGGTTTTAAGGGTATGAAGTAAGCTTGTATCCAGAYGGAGCAGGAGGAACCTGGAAGAGGTGTTAGTTGAGACCTTCAGGGCAGGTGGGTGCCCATTCCTTCGGGGTGCTCCCCGGAGGGAAGTGGCTCAGGTGGCAGCCCCAGCTGCTGCCGAAACCTTCCCTGGAGCAGGAGCAGTGCTGAGGCTGGAGGCTCTGGGCAATGAACTCTGCCTTGTCTGCTCGGGGCTGCCCAGAGCCCCGGCTTGAACTGGGACTTCGTGCAGATCTGGTCCTGTTTAAAAACCCTATTCTGGCAGAGCCCTGGCAACTGTCGGCAAGTCCAGCCTGAGAAAGTGGAGGAGCCTGTGCCTGCCTTGCCCTGATCACCTATGTGCAAACTAGAAAAGCCTCATCTCTGTCGGGATTGTGTCACGCTAACAAGTTGGTCGATTAAGAATACTGTCTCCTTTTCTAGGAAAGTGTTTTCTCCAGAAAGCTGAGCAGGTCGGCATACACCCAGTGTGAAGGCAGGTTCTGAGTTTTGCTCAGTTTTGCCACTGCGTTACTTGAGGAAGAATATCTGAATCATATGTCCAAAAATCACTTGGTGATTTACTGTTTGAACTCCAGCATTTCCATGTGCAAGTTCCTAAAACACAGGCTTGTCGCACCTTTTCATGTGAATGACCAGAGAAACAGATGTGTGGTTCTGAGCTAGAATTTTGGAAAAAATGAGATTTGTCTCCTTTTTCTGCACTGATTATCTTTAAGGAAAATTCCAATTCATGATTAGGGATAGGATTTATGCCTGGACATATCTGAAAATGAATTGATATCTCTATATCTTGTTACAGATCATAACCTGGATAGGAATCAGAGAAGCAAAAGTAGAAGGGAGTGTAATATAAAGATCATAATGATACTCTATCATATTCCTTTTAACAATTCACATACCTGCTGATTTATTTGAATGTGAAAATTTGAARTGGTCTGTATTAAAAATGATTTAAATAGGAGAAGGATAAATATTTGATTGTAGTGACATTAGATTACATATAAACTTTTGGTTTGCAGTCTTAGAGATCTCCTGCTAATTTCCCTTGGCTTTATATCTATTTAATGCCTTTTTTTTACTAATGTCATTGAGAGATAACAGTTTAGATGGATTGAATTCTTCTTTATGCAAAAGGAGAGGCCAGAAACTCAAGCAAAATGTCACAGATCGGCAATTCTTAATGTTGTTACACATAGGCTAAGTGAATGAGAAAAAATCAGTTTTTGAACTGCATATTTCCCTCAACTAGTCTATAGGTCTTGAAGGTCTATAAATGCAATTTTGTTGCACTAAGTTGAAACTGAATTGAAAACATATATCAAAACTAGACATTGTTTGAATGTATATGTTAAGATCTTTGTATGAAACACTACTTAGTTCTTTTCCAATAATCCATCCATTCCTTACTCATTGGTCAAAATATACCATCACTGCCTGTTCAGTGCTTCCAGAAACAAGATAGCATAGTGTGTCTACGCCCAGATTCGCACAGCCTTAATTCCACCTAAATCCTTTTGTTTAATGTTTCCTACTGGCTAGGTGCCTTTGAAATCCTGGAGCCAACCAATAAGACCCACCAGGCGTGGGGCCTACTGTGGAATTATGTGGGATTTAAACTGTGTAAATCTGAGCCACTGCTGTGCTCTCCTGTGTGTGTGTGTTGGTTTGTTTTTTTTKTTTTTTTGCCTGGAAGTACCAAACAGTGTTAACCTTATCTCTGCACAGACCATGCAGGCCCTGCTGAAAATGCTACCAAGTCATACAGTTTCATTCCAGCCACCACTGCAAGTCTCAATTGTTCTGTCAGTCCCTGGGGTTATGTTTTACTACTTCCCACCTTAGGAATGCGGAGAAAGATTTGTTGGGGTGCTTTCAATGGATGTAGGCAGTGTTAGGCAACACATTGCTTAGATGCATGTCTATCTGGTGAAATATTACATGCCGAAATACTCTGTGTAGAGAAAACTGTAAAATTCCGTTACKGGATATCTTCTGAAAAAAAGAAGTGAGAAAATGTATTTTACTTTGTGATTTTGTTCTTGAGCCTCAAAAGAATGAATTTCAACCTCTCGTAAGACAGGTCTTTCTTCATCCTTCATTATCACAAGGCATGGAAGTTTGCAGGAATATTCAAACTTATCAAATCTCTTAAAATAAAGTTTGGTCAACTTCGAAAAGGTGTCTGTAATAAAAATTTATATTCCCACACTCCAAACTTAAAAGATTGGATCCAAAATTGTATTTGCACATTATGAGTGAAATTTACCATTTCACTTCTATGGCTACTTCTATAAAATGTCAATTTTGAGTACAACACAAAAAGTCATAGTACGGTATACTACATTTTTCAAATGTTGATTCTCCATTGTATTTTTTAAATTGCTGGGCTGGATTTGAATAATGACAACATACCTGTTTATTTTTGAAAGTAGAGTTTGTAACTGTACATTTTATTGGAAAGCTACAGCCAGTGGGAATTAATTCTGCTATGTGTTTTGCCATTTTGATAGTTTATGCAAAAATAATACATAATATTCTAAAATAATGTAATATTATACAATATATTATAAAATAGATCATATAAAATACAGGTATTTGCATATATACAAGATAGACTGAAGCTTTGTGAGAGTACTGCTTTTGTCTAGTATTTTGCTGGTGATAGTGAGGAATTAGAAGTGACAATGTAGATTATTGATTGTCTGTTGCAATGGTTTTATTTCTGTAGTACATATTTCATCTATATTCAGACAAAATATTTCTCCAATATTGTGGCCCTTATGCATTGGAGACTTGCATGCTGTAAGTTTATTGCATTGGGAAAACTGATATGTTCTCCTCCTGGTTCATAGATTCAGACTCATAAAGTTCTTTGGTTCTCTTCCTTCGTTTTAGTATGGACTACAGAAAATGGGAAAACCGTAGTCTAAGGAGGAGTGAGGAGACCACATCTTAAATATCATTAACAGCACAAGCCAATGAAATGTTATTTTTCTACCTGTTAATTACTGAAATGAATCCACAAGTTTATGAAGTAAGACATAAGTGGATCCCCTCATTAGCTTAATGATAAATTGAGCCATAATGAAAAAATGATTGTATTAACCTGCCTATTTCATAAAGCAGTCAGGCAGCTACTGCATATTCTCCTGTATACCTTGACAAGAATTTCTGAGAGAAACAGAGAGGAAGAGCACCATCTGGGGTGGGGGGTTGAAGACCTGATTGGACAAAGCCCAAAGCAACCTGGTTCGAGTTCAATGTTGACCCTGTTTAGAGGTGGAGGATGGACAAGGTGACCCTCCTGAGGGAAGGGATTCCAGCCTGCAAAGGATTCCAGACTGCAAAGACTTTTGGGGAGTGGGAGTAGTAGATTAAAAGGTATTTTTTATGCATCATTAACAGTGTACTCAATTTAAAAGAATTTAAATGCAAATCTCCACTGATTGTGTGAATTAAAAAAAAAAGCCTCTCCTGGCCTCTTTGAGCACTTAGCAAACTAATTAGATATGCACTGAATGGACRCTAGTGAAGATAGAAACTCATCAGAAGAATCAGAAACACTTACCTCTGCTTCCTCTTCCTGCTGCCAAATATGAAATCTATTTTGGGAGTAGCTGCAACAAATTTCAGGAAGAGAAATTTGAATGAGTTGAACACATTTACTACTTTTTTTTTCTTTCTTTCTCTCACATAGATTCCATCAATGGCTTTTCATTTTTGCATACTGCAGTAACATGTTTGTAATAAATTGGAGTGCCTTTGTAGCAGAGATTTGGCTGATAGGGCTTCTGGGAATCGGGAACCCTGTAGTCCTTAGTTCCAGTGCAGCCTGTTACAGGGGTGTTTGAGGCACAAAGACCATAAGAGCCTTGACTTTTCAAAAGATAAGTAGCTGAAACATCAGAAGACAAAGCTTAGAACCTGGTTTTGTTGAGAAGGCTCACTTGAGTAAAAATGTCTGACCAGCACTAGTGAAAGGGTTTTTCTTGATCTTGCAGGACTGTCTTCTGTAGGATTCTAGGTAAGAGGATAATTACTTGCATCTGGAATATATGAGGGAAATTTTGAGGGATATACCCTCAGAAGTGAATCTGGATATATCATGAAGAAAGCTTGATTCCTGGATTCCACTGTTTTAGTTTTACTATCAATATAGAATACATTGACTAACTTCTCCCATAGTTTTCCAGCACATGTAACAGGGACAAAAATACCAAATGAAATTGGAAAGCAACTTAAGAACCTTGGCAAAGCAGTTCAAGGTGCATGTCATCTGMCACAGAGTTGTTGGGTAGGCATTTCCTGAGTCCTAGGTAAACAATTTTCTGTTGGACACTTGTGAATGTTCATGTATGGTTGCTTGACCTGAAGCTTTGTGAATATTCTGATATTCAGCATTTGCAAGTAGCTGATACTTCTTTTTCCTAATGCCTAGGCCTTTCAGTCTGTCTGGCTGCACAGAAATGAGAAAGGCATAGGACAATCTAGGGAAAAGGCTATTATATTGCAGATCATTATGTTATGAAAAATTTAACTATGGCTTATCAAAAATTTAATTCAGTCTGATGAATGAACTGTGCAAATCTAAAATGAATTCTTTGCTTTGATTAAATAAAACTGAGAGATTTAAGAATTCATCCCAGTACTGTAAAATAAAGTGCTTTTGTATTGTCATAATAACCTCAGAGCTCTCAGTGTTTCTGACCTAAGTCTGTGGAGGACATACATCTTCCTCTGTTTCTTTGACCAGAACCATCTAAATTGGAGTTGAAAGACTGACAGTGGAGGTTATTGTTACTACTATTGTTTTCAGTTTAGTATTCTAAAGCAATATGGAAAACTTTTAAATGATGTTGCTTTGGGCAGGGGGGAAATATATACAATTTAGAGGTGTGCACCAGCTGATATTAATAAGTTCAGTATTCTAGGTCATCCGGTTTAGTCCTGCCATCTGCAGAACTCTATTTTGTTGTCCATGGTGGCAAATGAGTTTCCCACATTACTGTAGGGAACTCTGACACGCTAAAGTAATCTCCGGATTATTAATTTGCTCCTCAGTTGGGGACAAAATTCATTTAATCAATAAATCACTGTAGCTAACCATAATGCTGGGGCAGAAAAAAAAAAAAGCACATTAGAGCTTGGAGAGGGATAACAATCAAAGCTTATAGAGGAAAGAACTACTCCTGGGAAATAGCAGTGTCTGGGGAATGAAATGGGATCACARAGATGAATCAGAGGGCCTTCAGTGATCCTGAGGCAAAAGTCTAGGATTATGGAGCAGACAAGCATTGGAAGTCTAATGAAAAAGTCTGTATGAGAAATGCTCTTGACAATGGCTGAGTTTAAAAATACCAGTCAAGTTACTTTGTTTCTTGAATTTGCAAAATAATTATTTTTGTACATATTTGTACCTTTTGATATGTGATTATATTAATGTTTAAAGTCTTTTTTTAATGGCTGCTTCCTAGGGCTTGTAGTAGTTAGAATATACAATTATAGTTTAGTGAGTTTGACAGAGCTATAAGCTCTCAGTGTGTATCTTCAAACACCTTTGTTCGTTCTAGTTTCAAGTGACCTCTCTGTACAGAACCAAGTGTATTTATTCTATAGGAGTAACCTGATGAACAATCTACGTGGCAAGAGAAAGGTTTTGCATTGATGAAACATTTAGATTTAGAAASAGCAATAATTTCACAGTCTGACATTCAGATGATGGTTGTTTGATCTTGACATGTCACTCAACATGACAATTCTGCTACACTTTGCTATTAAAAAAAAAAAAAAGTACTTGAGGAAAGTTTAGATTTTCCTACGAATTTTTCACTCCTCCCTGTAATCCTAACTCACCTCTAAAACTCCATGCCTTTTAAATACTTCATTGTGGAGGTTTTGGTCTTTCTTTGTATGGACTGTTCATTTTGGCCATTTCGACAGCCCATACAAACTGCGTAGATTTCTCAGAGGTCCTTCAGATGTCTTCAGAAGCATTTGAATATGGGAAAAATATGACCATGTGAACCTAGTAGGCTTTAGTATATACTGGATAGACTGTGTTTTTATTAAAAGCAAGCAAACCACTCAGCCTATCATCAGTGTGAAAAGTAGGATTTGTGTAAGAAAACTCAAGACATGATTAGAAATCAAACAAGAGTCTCATTTGAAAAATCCTTTAGTAGTTTCTTGAAGGTATCATGCTTTGCAATCTGCATTTGCCCATGTACATGCATACATGGAGGTTATTTTGAATTCTGATCTTGAACAGCAGAGTCTAGTTATGTCCCTTGCCCAAGACAAGTTAATCTAATGTCAGATGAGTTATTGTACTTGCCAGCAGCTCACTTTTTTCATACCTAAAGACATAATTTCAGACTTCTGATCTAAATTGAATCCTTAATAGCTTGTCACACTTGCTATAAATATATCTCCTTAAAGGCCAGCTAATATAATTATTTTAATTAGGAAATAGCTTTAGTATGATTGCACTCTCTTGTTCTATTAATTGCTCATCACTGGCAGAACTGACTCTACTTTGCTACTTAGCTTTTTTTTTTTTTCTTTTCTTCTTTTTCCTTCTCCTTCTATCTCTACCAGCTACCCTGTCAAAAGTTACAGGTAAATAAAAATGGTGAAACTTCTTGCTGTGTTGGCTGCATAGATATTATAACTTGAGCCCTCAGGCCATAAGCAGTGGGTTTTCAGCTGCTTATTTCTTTCTTATCTGTCTTACTCCTTTATCATTCTCTCCTGTGTTTCCAATTTTGGTTACAAAATGAACAGACAGACTAAACTCTCCCCTTGCTCCCAAACGTGTGCGTTATTTCTCTTCAGGTGGGCCTGCCTCGTGTGCCTTCCCTTTGTAATTCTTGGTCACCTCAGGAGGCAGTAGAATAGGCTGCTTTTTTTCCTGAAAACTGTGCCTAAAACTTAAAGGCTTATTTTTACAATATCCTTTGTTCACAGTCCACAGTGTATTATTGCCTGTGTACTGTCAAACTATGTCTAAACAACATATGTCATCTGAATGGGTGGCATGCCGCCTTGGAACTTCTGTTGGTGTTTTAGAAGTGGAAGTAGAGTAGTTATTACAGACTGAGGAGGGAAAATTAGTTATCGGGCTTTGTCTTTCTGTTCCTAACTTTTGCACCTCTAGTTTTTGGCTCTGCTAGAAAATATATACTTCAGGACAGGGATTATATCAAAAGTTGCATTTACACTGTGGGTCTTGCTGATGGGGTGGAAGGGTACTGTGTAAGTAGTACAACCATGTAAATAAAGAAGGGATAGCAGTTTTTGAAAGAGCGTACTATATCGTGGCCGGATTGAAACTMTCATCATGGATACTGTATCTTGATCGTATACATGAAATACCACATTTCTGGTGGGACATTGGGGTGCAGAGGGGACCAAAAGGGAATTTCCTCCTGAAAGTTTAGAAGGCAGTTGATACTGCGGATTATATTTGTCAAAGTTACTGTTAAGGCAATCCACAGGAAAGTAGTGAGTGTAGATAGTAGTCAGCATGTGCTTTCTGTCCTGAAAGTCCATATGGGTTTCTGTTTGGCTTTTGTGAAGGAAGGATTTAGTTTGTCTTCTGCTTGATTCTGGTCCCCTCGATGTTTCCAATAGCAGTCCTCATATTGCTGGAATCCTACTTTTTATCATCCTCTGCTTGTTTGAATATATTTCAAATTAAGGTAATTAATGCTATTAAATGATGTATTCAGAAGAAAGTGAAGGTGACCCACTTCTGGGAAGGGAGAATCTGAAAACAGCCTCAAGGCTTTGAGAAGGAAAAGTTTAATCAGTTTCTATAATGAATGAATGCTCCTGCTCCAGCAGTATTTCCCACAGCGCACTTACAGTTCAGGTTTGGAGCTCTGTTCTCATCTTGCATAGGGGTGATACCCTTGCTCTTTATTTTGTTAAATGCCTTCAAAAATGAAATTTCAAATTTCACAACTGAAGAGATGTGGAAATCTTTGTATATGTAAATGCAAATGGATACAGAAAGATGGAGGAGAGAAAGCAGTTGGGATCTAACATGTACTTGGAAATCATTGCTGTAAACCCCCTCGTGCTGTCATCTCTGCACACGAGCACCGAAAGGGTGCAGTGATGGGGCTCTGACTCTCTGCTCCAGCGCTTTGGTCTCCGGTTGGAATGCTGAACAAAATTAGTACTCAAAAGTGACGCTTTATTCTGTTGTGCAATTATTAGGAGAAGGGGAAAAAAAAAAAGCCAGATACCTGCACATAAATTGGTAAAACCATAAATTGGTTTTACCTGCAAGAAATTCTAAATTTTCAGAATGTCTTAGTGTTGCTTTAATAAACTGTAAATTGAGTCAATAATAAAGCACGCTTTAAATTCAGCATTTACTGAGTTAAGCTAATTTTTAGGAGTTGTAGAAAAATCATGCTGAATTACTTAAGTTTGAGACTGTAGGGCAAAGAGGTAAGAATGGATGGAACTCCAGCTCATATAATGCTGTTTTTTCCTAGGAAAATGCTGGTCTTAACTATGCCTGTGTATTTATCTGATTCCAAGATGATTACAGTAACTTTTCTGCTTCTTTGATTTTACCACTTGCTAGAACTTGCAGAGTGGGCATACTTTAAAAGTCTGTACCAATCAGAGAGATTTAGGTTTAACATAGTCCCTGTTGTTTAATATCTCTAAAGCAAGAATTATTTTTTGACAACTTATGTACTTCTATTAGCCATACAATTTATGTGGTTATTCTGCCTTTAGTATTATTTGCTTCATTTTATTTATTATAAAGCAAAACCTGAAAGAAGAGAGAAAATCTAGTGGTTAGAGTAGCCTTGGACATAGAAAACCTCAGTTAAAATCTCTGTCGTGTCACAGGCTTTCTGGATGCTAGTGGGGAAATCTCTGTGCATCACTTGCTCATTTGCAATTGAGTGATACTGTGGTCGTGTAGYAGTTTTGTAAAGAAACATTTACAAGGAACTGTAATGTGATACAATAACGGAGGTCATCCTAATACCACAAATAGAATTTGTCAGATACTTGGATGGGTAATTGATAGCAGAAATATTGGTTCCAATTTGTTCTTGTAAGTAGTGATCTGATAAGAATTCCTTGGAACAAATTAATTTGCATATACTGTAGTTAACAAGGCCACAGGAATGGTATGTGTGCGAGGAGAATTTTTATATCCCTGATGTAAAATGTAAATCGGAACAAAGCTTGTCACCTACTTGTAGCAGTGGACTTTGGAAATCTTTCTAGAATGATTTTGGTAAGTTTAAAGTCAGATGTTAATTACCACCGGTAGACCTCTTGAGGTAGCTTTATCTCTCTGGATGTGTGGGGTTTTTTTGTGTTTGTTTTTATTTTGTTTTTTACGTCACTGATAAGCATTATCTGGGTTTCTACAAAGTGGTGCTTTTTGTTCCCATTTTCTCCTTGGCAGGCAACTAAAGATAAGATTGATGAGAAAGATAACATTTTTACTGTAAGCCACTCAGTATGATTACTGTGGCTGTCAGAAACAAGAATTGAGGAAGGAATGCCACATGCTTTCTCAATTTGCTCACCAGTTCTCTGTGACCAAATCTAGTCACACCTAATTTCATTTTTAAAGAAGCATTTTGTTCCTAATGAGCCTGAAAATAATGGAAACATTGTAAATAATGCATAGACTAAGGTTAATTTATTTTTCCTGCAAATTTTAATTTCTTTGCCTTAATCAAGAACCAACATGATGTATGTTTCTGAAATCCTCAAATGCATAGAAGATTTTGAAAGCTAGATCCTTGCCAGGAGGTTACAAATGTTGATCAGTAAATACATATTATCTTGAAGTTACTTTAATATGATGTACCAGCGAAAGATTAAAAGAAAATAATAATTCTTAGACTTGGCTACAAGATCACAAACTGCATTCTCATTTTATTACTGGTAACCGTGTCTTGTCTTTACTACAGTGAGTAAGCAGACCTATTGGCTAATCTTATTTCAAAATTTTATTTTTTTCTGTTAGCACATGGTTTTGACTAAGTGCTCCAGCAGAGTCCAAGTCTGATGTTAGAATGAACCAATACCTGAATAGCTTCTTAACCTCTAAGGCAAACCATTTTCTGTGTCTCCGCTGTATGGTTTCAGAAAACACTGAGCCACTTTATTTAATATTATTATAGGAAGGAACTGCATTTCAGATACCAATCACGATTACTGTCGGCTGGGCAGCCTGCCAAGGACAGTTCCTATTCAGGTATTTCCAGTTGCTATCAAAATATAGCCACTGTCTGCAAAGTCYTTCTGGGGACATTGCCAATATAGCTTGATTGTCCGACTCTTCTTCCTTTTCTCCTTTCCTCCCCCCAATGCTGTTTTTTCCTCTGCCTTGGTACCATAATGATTACAGTGTGATAAGTTTTGTGAAGGGTAACTTTAGGAAAATCAGTGCAGGAGCAAGTCAGCTGCCATTTTACTTCACTCTGGGCCAGGTCTCCTAACTAAGCAGGGCAAAGAATCAGAGCGTTCATGTTAATTCAATAAGTGTATGATTTACCACTGAATCATTACTGAAGTTATTGTCTGTCTTTGGCATTAGTAGAATTAAACTTAAAATGTACTTACTACACCTTACTTCTAACTAAGAGAACATGAAAACTCCATATATGAAAAGTATTCATTTGGAAATGGTAAATATTTTAGCRCAAGTCAGTTTAATTTCCTTACTCTGATTCCCTGTTTGGATCACACGCTGCATTACACATCACTGCATGCATTGTCAATTAGGCATTTCCAGGACATACATTACAACTTTGTTTCATGAAATAGTGGGTCTATAAATAAAAAAGTGCATCTATAAATAAAAAGAACTGCAATTCATTTGGTACATAATGGAAGCAAGAATGTTGTAGTCACTTACACATTTTTCTTTAAATATTCCAGATGAAGTGAAATCAAGCTACAATGAAACATTTTTATTTTTTCCTAATAGAAAAGTAAAGGAATTTAGCAAAAAAAAGTCTCAAACTTTTTTTTTTGGTAAAACAAACAGTTAAGGAGTAACTGAAAAGAATTATTACAGTCTGTAAATATCCAAAGAGTTGATATGCTGAACTCAAGTAATAATGATTTGTGGTGATATTAAGAGAACAGAAAGGGTAATAATGAGAAAGGAAGATGGAGAAACTAAGGCTGATTATTATGGAGAGAAGTGAACTTACTTTTAGCATTAACTAAACTAAACTTACTAATAGTGTTACTATGTAGTGTTACGTTTAGCATCTGTTTTCAAACATGTTCCATCCATACCATTCCTAGAAGTTGGCTTCTCATCTGCTCACTTCATGGATAGCATGGTAAGAATTCAAGAATCTTAAATTAAGTAAAATAACCTTTTAGCTACGGATACTTTACTTTCAAAAGATTTGAGCGCTACACATTTTAAAACCAGTTGTTCTTCCCCTCCGACCATCCCTTCTGAGCGCTGCAGCTTGGTTCTCTCCTGAGCTGTTCAGAAGCTGCACTGCTGGCCAGGTTTCTCTTGACGGTCCCTTCTGGTATAGCAGTGGTTGGGCTGAAAGGAATAGATTCGCTATTCTTTCGTCAAATGTTTAGTTGCAAAATTCCAAGTAAAATTTGTCTTTGTCTCTCTCCCCCTCGGGCATCCTTTTCATATAAAAACAGTTTCTAATGGGGCACGGGCCCCTCTAGCTAAGATCAACTGAATTCAGTTGTTTCGAGATGCCACTGCCAGGGATTCTCACTATTTATCCTTTCACACCTTGACATCTTTGATATGACTAAACTTTGTGAACAAGGTGATTTTCATGTGCTTTTCAGTTCTGTAACAAAAGTGATTTCTGAACATAAAGGCTAACCTTGGTGTGTGTATTTTCTACAGTTGTCTTCCTCCAAGTCAAAATTACTATTTATTTAGAGATATTATGCATCACCAATCTTAGAGTGCTATTGCTTGAGAACACTGTTGACTATTGGTTGAGAACATTTTGCCCTACTGTTGGCCATACCTCAGCATTAAGAGAAGATCCAAACATATACATAAATAAAGGGATTTTGGTCTCTCTGAAAAAAATGTTTTTAGAAATGTGAGCTATTATGAAGTTATGTAGCATTTCAATTCCTGCATGGAGATACCATAAAATAAATCTGTTGTATGCAAAATGACAGTGCTGCAGCAATGTACCTGACAATTAGGAATGTAACAGTGCTTATTTACAGCAAAATTAATTTCCAATATTGTTCCATTTAGAGATAGTCACCTGGGAGCTCATCCTGTTCCTCTAGATGTTATATTTTGTCATACTAGTTTATAACTTTTATTGCCTCCTCCAACCCTCATAAAATCTCTGCTGCTGTATGCTACCTCTGTGCTCACTGACTTTAAAAGTAATTTTCAAAATCAATGCATAATTATTATTTTTAATTAGATACAACTAATCTATATAAGTAAACGATGGAAATAATGCTAACTGCAATAGGACACGAGACATGAAAGCCTGTAGTTAAGTTTACCTTTCCACTGAGAGTTTAAAACCTTCATTAACCCTTTCTTCTAGTAACAAATGGACTAAACTATTAATTTAGTTTAGAACTTTAGTGAATTGTTATCAGTTCCATGTGAATGTCATTGTGAGCTGAATAAATCAAAGCACACTTCCCTTATAAGCAATGAATGCAATTATTCCAGTGCAAAGAAAACCCAGATCATTCTATTCTACAGATGTAATGCAAGTGCAAGTTTTTGGCTTCTGATTTGAAAATAAAAGGTAAATATAAAAGATAGGTAAGTTCCTGTAATTTGACAGGCACACTGTGCCACAATTTTTCAGACAGCTGTGGCATGGACATTTAGTATAGAAATGTCTGTAGAGTTGYTCCACTTGTCTCTGACTGTCACAAAGCAAGGAATACTTTACAGCATTCTGTAGAGGCATAAGAGTTGTAAAACAATATATTGTTCTACAAATGTTGCTAGCAAGGCAAGAAATGCATGGAAAGCTCAGGCACGTGCTATTCTGACCGCCTTTCTGAAGCATGAAGAAGTTTGGTCTTCATATCAGTTTGACCATCTGTTTTGCTGTGGCTGAAGGTAAAGTCAGTTTTTCAAATAAACAACCTTTGGTATTCTTAGTTGAATGAGGTTCAGCAGAAAGCAAATTGTTCCAACATTTCTTCAGGGAACTTGCTGCTTTAACTGTTTGGTAAGTTGCATGAATAAAATGCATACATGCAAAGCTGGGAAGCCTGTGTATGCATCCAGTTGTATTACTGATTCCCAGTTAACTTTCTGAAAGCTATTTTATACTAGAGCTCTGATTTGGGAGTAAAGCTACTGGCTAAGCAGGCAGACAGAATGTTGCAGAAGCAATCAGTCTGTGTCTAAGAATGACCTATATGCAGAATGTGCGAGTTCCTYGTGATCTGAAGAGCACCAAGCATGGATATAAGCATAGTTCAGGCCATGGGCACATGGTACTCTCAGTGTTAAGGTAATATTCCACATCTTTTCCTGTTCCTGTGCAAGAAGGACTGGAATTTTTCAAGAACCTGTTTTCATGAAGTTTCTAGATCAGGCTCTGGGGTCAGTGAGGGAGAGAAGAAAACACTGAGGTTTTGAATGTCTTCCTTCTGAGTTCTTATTTCAACCTCTGAGTCTCTTAAAATTCACATTTCCCTGTCTTGCACCCTAATTTGTCTCTGCTGGATGTTGTGATGTTGGATTTGAATCTGTAGAGCTTGCCAATCACATGTCCAGATATCACCTGGTGCCTCTAATTGGATTAGATAGTTTCCACCCTTAGCCGTTTGCTCAGGAGGAGTTATTCTACTGCCATTTCAGAATATCATTTCTAACTATTTTTATATTTAATTAGAATGAAAGCTCTGAGATACCTGCAAAATGGAAGGGGCTTTGATCCTGTCTCCCTTGAAATATTTATATGGAGGAAAATTTTTTTTAGAGGTTCTGAATCACAGAAGCCAGGATCTCAGTGGGATGCCAATTAAATCTCTCCTGAGTTGCTTTCCTGTTTGCYATTTGCCCTTGTTTATGTGGACAACACAGATACCCATGCTGCTTGGTGAATAAGCACTGCTATTTTATTTATTGTGGAACATATATAATTTATTTTGTATTTAGAAGTATTGGAGTAAGGTGACCAGAAATTAACTTATCTGGAATTTGTGATTGCATTATTCTACTTTAATACATTCTCCTAGTGCTAATAACAATTTGTTCTGTGACTTTTAATATGTGAAATTAACCTACAATTCTTTGTTAATAGCCACGTTTAGAAATTCAGTTGTGTGTTCAGTCTGAGTATTTTATAAACTTGCATAGACTACTTCATCAAGGTTTTAGGAAGCTCTGTTAAATTTGCTATTACTTAACAGCTATGGTACACATTTAATCTGAATAACTACTGTAGAATTTACTTCTCTGTGGCATAGCCAAGAATAAACATTCCATCTCTATCATCCYGCAAAAATGTAGAGAAGTTTTCCTCTGTATTTTGATTTTTTAACATTCTTTTGATCTAGTTTTGAAAGACTAGTTTTCACTGAATCACAAAGAAGGCCTTTTTGTCTCAGTCACTGTATCTTACTGTCAGACAGTGTGTCATAGCCAGACTTTTTTTTTTCTCTCCTCAGAAATAATTTCAGAAAGCATTTCATAAGCTCCCAAATGTGAAAAGCAAGTAGCTGTTAAATGTGGCCTTTATTTTGTGATGCATAACTATTTGGTAATTTAGAAAGGGCATGTAACATTGGTTGTAGTTTTACCATTTATTTAAAGAAGCAGTAAACATTTTCATTAACTATTCTTTGTGAAATAAGTGATTTACATGTTGCATTTTTGAACTGAGTGGTAATTTAAATCTGTCTGAACTATGAATAACAATAAAATTCTCATTTCTGCTGGGTTCAGTAAAATAAGCGGGACTTACAGTGAAGGTGACATAATGGTTTACATTTATTTCATTTCCATGGGGTCTTTTGTTGTCCAAATTTTTGCTATGACCTTGCATTCTGTCTGGTGAACAAAGTTAGCTGTAAAAGATGATGCTGTAATTGTACATCACCTGATACTTTATTTCATTCAAATACTTCAGGACTGAATCCTGAAATTTTATTCACAAACCTTATTCATTGCAAATCCCCATGATGGAGCATTCTGTTCCTATTATGAAGATGTCAGAATTTGGCCCTGATCCTATAATGTCAGCTGCACAGTCATGAACCAAGTTCCCTRACCTTTCTTAGCATCCTTTTGTTTCTTTCTGACTTCTCCATAAAAGTTTCATGAGGAGAATGCTAATAAGTAGAACCTTGCATTTTTATTCTTTTTTTCCATTAGGAAAGCCCTATTTATTGTGTGCTTGATCTTCCCTCTGTTAGGCTCAAATTGACTCGTTTTTAAGTCAATCATATAGAGTTTGAAAAATTCAAACTGCACAGTCCTGATTTATTTTCTGAAGTAATATTTTCTTGGGTTGAAGCCACAAAAGAATAAAAACTGAATGGAGAGAGAAAAATGGAATTGCATCAATGAAATTACATGGCCTGACCTAGCTTTCATAGACTGTACAGACTTGAATGACTGAGGTAACTGCATTAAAAAAAATAATAGTAATACATTCAGATGTGTAGATGCTGCTTGTTTGTTGGTTTGTTTGTTTTTACTCTAAAGATATCAAATACAATAAGCAAATAATATTATTTTGTTATTTAGCTTAATGTTATACGTTGAAGTTATTCCTTTTAAATATCCTGGATATCATGTATTCCTGGGTTGCTTCACTGAACAGCACCTCTGTGTTCTTACTGTAGCCAGACTTAAGAACAATACACAGTCTTTTGTGTTGGTCTGTGCTCTAGCCAAAGCAGTAAAGCATTTTACATTCCTTGATATTACTAGAATGAAATTATCATTTCATTGCCTAGTTAGACTGGAACAGTTAGAATTCCAAAGGGAAAGTAGGAGTAAAAGACAAACAAAAAACCACACACAAAAGAAAAGTTAGTGCATTCAGTGGAGTTATTCCTTGTTATGATACTGTGAAAATCATTTTTAAAATAAAGATGACTGAAGCCAGAAGGTTTATAGGCCTAACAATTTATTTTACTGACTTGACTTCTCAAGACGCTGGGCTGCTGCTATATATGCTTGTTTTTTAGTTTTATTTCTTCTAAAATTTTACTCCCTTTACTCTCATTTACACCCACCATTACCCCCYTCCCCCCCCCCCCAAATAATGCTCTAGAAAATGTGTAGTGATAGAAGTCTAGGCTAAATAAACTGGAAACTAGGACACAGCTTTGGTGAGTAATGAGATAGTTTGAGGACAGTTTATCCTTTTAGATGACTGTTGGAAGAACAGAATCAACATAAAAAATGATAATTTGCAGTTATAATAATACTCAAAGCTCCTTTACAGAAGCTTTCACATTAGGAGGTATTCAAAGTAATTTATATAAGTTAACACATAACCACTGAGCATCAGAGCCAGGAAAAGCATCATTATTAATGTAGCATTAGGCTTCTCTGCCTCTACTTGTTATGGCAAAGGATATTTTAAGCGTTTTCAATACACAGATGCACCTGTCTGGATGGCCTGATTCAGAGCTCCAGACTCTTTCAAAGAACTTCTATGGCGAATTTTCAAAAGAGAATGGAGGAGAAAAGTGGTGTACTAATAGCCCAATTAAGTTGTTCCATCCTTCCTCCATAGTTTTGCTAATAAGGAATACAGAAAAGTGCAAACTGGAAGAAACAAGTGAATGGAGAATGTTTGGAAATCAAAAGATGTGAATGATTTCTGGTTCTGATAGTCATCTTCCCTGAGGGGGTTTACTCTGTCTTTGAGGCCCCCATTCATTTGTGTGTTTAAAAGTCTTAAGTTCTCTTAGGGGACAAGTACCAGATGTAATAACATGCTGTTGCACTGTCTCAATTGCTAGAAGCCCTGATCTTGCTTGGAGATCCCAAGCACAGTTGTGGTTCAGGTAATGTTTGGATACATTTTCAGTTTATGGAAGAAAAACAAATAATGTCCACTGTGTAGCACAGGAAATTTGTCTTGCATATGTCAGCTGAAATTCTATCTAGAATTTTTTTATCTGTCTCTTTTGGCTTCCTTTCCTAGTTTCTGGATTGCATTACTATGTTGTCTGTCACAGGTGATTTTGTATCAGGACTCAGGAGTATGTTGCCTTAATATCCTTTATTCATTTTAGAGAATAATGTATTAATATTTATTAAGGCATTGATACTAGCACTTACCCACCATACTGGAGACAGAAGTAAGCATTTAAAGGGTCAAATTCTACTCTTTTATCTGAATTTTGTTCTTGTATAGATCCATCAATTTTCTAAGCAATTATAATTTATTTCCTCAAGTATGACTGAGCATTGTTCTCAGGCTTCACCAGTGTTTAGTATGAAACAGTGCTTTCCTGGAAGTGCCCTAGGAAGAACTAAAGTTCCAAAAGGAACAGCTGAAAAAAGGTACAATGCCTAAACTATTTCAGTTCCTACACAGCAAATACTTGGTGTATCTTATAGATAGGAAAAAGTTACAACTGCCCTTCATTCATCTTCATACCTGCAGGAATTTATTTACCTGAAAGAAAGCCAGATGGAATATATCCATTGATAAATGGCTGTGAGCCAAGTTCTGCTGATTCTGTTCTGTGTAATCTAACTGCTCAAATTCTTGAAAAGTCTCATTGCATCTTAAAGCAGCTAAGTACTTTCCACTCTTGAAGCCCAACATTGAAACTCAATTACTCTAAATACATTACTGTTGGCTGTGCATTTCCAAGATTATATAATGCTAATAACTCTTAGAATTTGGTGTGCCTGGCTCTTTTTCATCAGAACAACTCCCACAGCAGCATCTCTTTAACTTCTGGTGCTATGTGGATGCATCAGAATTTCAACTTTAATTTAAAATAAAAACAGGTATGTTTCCAGTCTTTTATTCTGATTTTTTTTCCAGAAAGTAAACCATAGAATATGAAAAAAAAAAAGATGAGATGTACAAGAAGATATGGAAGCTTGTCAGTAAGATAGCCCAAGTTGTTCAAATATGCAGGGCCAAGTCTTTCAATACCTCATCTCTCATACCTTCCTTATCCACTTTCAAGGTTGTTAGTCTTGCATAATATATCTAGCTTCATTCATTGGTAGAAACAGGCTTTGGATTTGGGAAAGTGTTGCATGTGTTCTTTTGCTTTATACCCCTATCCTCTCTCTGTCATGTTTCTGTTATAATTCATGTAAGGGAATTTCAGTTTCTGGTAACTTGTTTGTACAGATTTCCAGGATGATAGTTCTTGTTCATTTTTGCTAGTGAGCTTTGTAATTACAATGCAATATGACAGTTTGTAATGTTCAGCAAGATGCCTTTTATGTCCAAGACTGCACTGCTACAACTTCTTAGTCCTTAAGTCAAGGACCAGTTGTGCTCTACATCATGTAGAGAAATAATAAATGCTAAACCTTGCTCTGAGGATTTTGCAGTCTCCTGTACCATCCTCTGATTGTCTTGTTTATTATGAAACAGGGTGCACAGACATGAAATATCTTAGTGAGAAAATTCAAAATAGAATGTCTGTCTGAAGTTCTGATTCAGTGTTATTTCCATGGAACTGTACTATCTCTCTGTTATTACATGCTCTTTAAAAATCTGAGACTTTTCTATATAATTCTTTTATTTCATATACTTAAATACAAAATAGCCTTACATGAAAGACCCTGCAGTAAAATTTAACTAGAATATCTAACTGAAAAAAATTGTACTAAGTTTCTAAGCTCTGTTTGTATACACTTTATAAATGTAGGGTTCTCAATGACATAACTACACCACAGCCATATTTTTGTGACATACAGCTGAAATAACGATATGATCCTAAAGTAAAAAGGAAGATAGCATGGGATTAGATTTGTAAATATAAAAAAAGGGGTGTGTGGTCCCTTGGTGCAAGCTTCTTATTTGCACTGGAAATAACTGAATGCAGCTGAGTCTAATTAGGCTCAGAGGCTTAACATAGCTTAATGGCTGTGCTCCTGTCCCACTGTTTGGTTTAATTGGTTATGGCCAGAGAGAGAAATGGAGGTTAAAGAAGGAGCGAGTGTTTCATGCAGTTTTGTTTAGCTGTGTGACATGAATGTCAAATAAAGGCAGTACTAATTTGTGTTTTGGCTCGTGTTAAAAATAACCCCAAAGCTATGAAACTGTTTGTGCATGTATATGTGTGTGCATATGCCCACATGCTTCTGCCTGATATGGAAGTTTCACAGCCTTTTTCTAGTGGTTTGGAGTGTGTTATTCTGCCACTACATRTATGAGCTCCCCTCAAGGGTTTGTTGTTGGGGAAAAAAAGTAGAGAGGAGTTTGACTGGTATCTCAAAGCTATGCTGAGCATAGAATTCTCAAGTGAAAGCTGAACAAGTAACTATATCACTGCCGTGCCCTCACCAACCACTTGGTTAGCACAGAGGCATAAGACCCTCTGATGAGAATGACATTACTGAACCTGTAGTTTGATGTGTGGATCCATTTATTTGCACAGTATGCTGAGGTGAAACCCTCCGAATGGCATTTTATTTGTATACCCTGGACCGAGTGTTCAAGGATGACTCGGCCTCAGTCCAGAGTCATGAGGACAGGTCATCATGGTGGGACCATGGTGGGAAAAGGGTGGTTTGAGGTGACTGTCGTGGTATGAGACAGAAGAGCTCTGAGTTTTAGATCTGTATCACAAAGATGGCTGTCTACTGTCAAAATAGATACGTAATGCAAAATGTCCTTAAGACTTAACAAGCATCATTTTATTAAATATAACGGAAAAGAACTATATGTTTACATAAAAACGTCAGACCTTATGTTCTCTTATAGTGCCTGGAAGATGCTTCCCCCCCCCCCCCCGATACAAAATTATTTTTTGTGATATTGAAAGGAAGTAAAATATTGAAGATCTTTGGAACATCTCAATTTTTGATTAAAACATGAACTTCAATGTTTCCATTTATATATATATATTTGCAATACTTCTATATCTTTTAAACATAGAGGCATTCTTTTCCCATAAATTTCCCCAGTGGTTTGGATTCTGTATGATGGATAGAAAAAATATTGTGAATGACCGTATCCACTTATGCCTAAATGTGTGTGTGTGTACGTATATGTATATGTATTTAGCCTAACACTTCATATAAATAAATGTATATGAATAGCATGAATTTGAAATTAGCACATTTGCCTACACTCATGTTATTAAATGGGCTTAGAATTGTGGTGTGTCAGACTGCATGACTGCACTCTAGGACATGAATCGCCAGTGACAGTGAAATTGTGGCTGATCACCATTTTGGGCATATTTTCTTGAATAACCAATTAATAACCATAAACATTTCATGTAATTAAGAAATGAAGAGATGGTCTCAAAACCTGCAGTGTCAGCATCCTTTGTAAGATACTGTTTGGATACTGTTTTCTTAAATTGCTTGGGTTGTCCATGGAATCGGGAAAGATGAAAGAAGAAATCATACTGGAGTCCTATACCTTATTTATATGTATGCTTTATGTAGCTTGCACATGCATATATGATGTCAGATGTGGTCTAATCACTTCCTTGAGCTGAAGCTAATCCAAATTTAAAGTGTTCAGAATTTTGTCTAGGTTCACATGGGACCAGAAGTATTGCTATTTATAAAGCGCTTAAACTATGCAAATATCTTAAGTTGTATTTATAGCACAACTAATCATTACTTTTAAAACATGACTTACAATCAGTGATTATAATGCAGTGAAATCAATATATGAATTCAAAAGCCTCTATGTCCTCATCATCCTAGATGAAATAATTAAGGTATTCTTTTAGTATTTGGCAGTGTTATCTGTACAGACTTTTTATCATTGCCTCAGAAGCTACAGAGGGTTTTGAAAATAAGAAATATAAATGATAACAGTAAACCATACCCATACACGGAACAAAAGGAATGTTTGCTGAACAGTGTCCTTTTCTGTCACTCAGAATTTTCTTCAGACTTGCACTTTATTTGCTGAAATTGTCCAAGCTTGACTTCTGTCCAAGAGTGAATCTTATTTTGAAAAGTTCAAATGTCAGACTACTGGAGGGGCAAATCGGAAGAGATGGGATTTAAGTGATTTCTTCCCACCTCCAAATTCTCAGTAAATACAGCCGAGATGGATTATTACAGTTTGACATAAAAATAGCTCTGGTTGCCAGGCAATGGAGATTTGTTCTATAGGAAACCAGACTTGTGTTGCCCAGGATCTAAAATTGCATGCTTCTCAARTATGTATACATATTTGTTAAATTAACAAATAAGTATGCAATTAAATTAACAAGTAAGTATGAACTTGAAAGTTTGCATATGCTAGGTTGTTGGTGGGTTTTTTTTTTTTCCTTTTAATGCCAGTCTCTTAGACTTTGTACCTGAACATGTAGAAGTCTTAATCATTACAAGTTCTCTCATTCTTGACATGTCTGGACTGCTTCAGCTCTCCTGATCTTTTCCTTTTCCTTTTCCTTTTCCTTTTCCTTTTCCTTTTCCTTTTCCTTTTCCTTTTCCTTTTCCTTTTCCTTTTCCTTTTCCTTTTCCTTTCCTCTTTTCCCCCTCCCTCTCATTTTCCATCTGCCCCTTCCTGTCTGGCTCTAGACACTCTCCTTAATTACATTAAAAAAAAAAAAAAGGTGCATTTGTTGATGCACCAGTTTAAAAAGCTGGGGAGGCAACCGTTACAGGCTTGACAGCTAAGAAATGGTTGATATTTCCTGGTATATCAGTGGTGTTAGAAGAGATAATCTTCTGTAGTGTTTTAGTAGAAACAGATATGTATCTGAATTAGAGCAGTGTGATTTGGCTCCTTAAATTGACTTCTCAGTTTCATCCAATTTGTTTTTGATTTCACAGTGATTCAGTTTGTATTACTGTTCTTGGATGCACTATTGTGTAGTTATCATGAGTTGGGTAGATACTAGTATCCATGGTCTCTTACTGCTTTTACAGGTAACATTAGGCATGTTGCTTTGGTGTACGAGCCTTCAAGCAGCCAAAGCTATAGTTTCTTCAGCCTCCCTCTTAGAGATACACCTGTGCAGGATAGCCTATCTCAGACAGCCCTTAGAGCCAGCTCTGATTTAACTAGAATAGCAATATTTCCTGTTCCCAGTGGGATGCTGCATTTCAGTTTGAATTCATAGGTTGTTATGCGCTTGGAATTGTACTTTCTTTGGTGTTTGTTTGTCTGGGGAAATCTGCTGCTGTTACTCTCTTGAAGTTTGTTTAGAAGTGTACAGCAGTGTGTCAGTCAGACTTTTTATGCCAAAAAAGAGAAGAAAAAAACACCTCAAACAAACCAGAATACTCTAGAGCCCCAGCAAATGTGTAAAAGGATAGAACTGTAAACAGGGAAATTAGAATTCTCTCTTTGCATACTGAATAAACCAGGAGCATTTGTAAGTTTAGTTTGACAATGGCAAGAATAAGAGCTAAAATAGAGGATTGTTTTAGACTTCTTAAAACAGAAGCATAACAATTGGTGAGGAGTGTGTCAAACATATTGCGAAGGGGTGGAATACATATTTATCAGCCTATTTGAACAGGATACTAGAGCTTCATTTTCATCTGCTGCTATAAAGAAGCAGTATCAGAGCGTGAAATTAGCAGTCAAGTAATACATATGCCATAACCAAAAGCAAAGCAATTAGCTGCACGGCTCCACAGAGTTTATCTACTGATTCTATTGCATTTTCAGCTTCAAACTTGATGGTTTTTCACTCACTGAACAGTAAAGGCAGTAAACAAAATTCATCTGTTGCAAGTATTTTTGTAGCCTGCAGCAGCAACCCAGCCTTGTAACTTTTAGTGGGCAATACAATGCATCTAGCATCTGTAGTGAATGGTAAATGTGGTGTTTGTATTCTGCAGGCTTAAACACATTAACTCCTGTAAAACCCAACTGGAACTTTGATCGCATAAAAACTACCAGATTGGGACTCCACCATGGATCTTGGTTTGTGTATACATTGGAGAGAAAACCATTCAGAAATTTGATTCTGTATTCAAGAGCATAGCTCAGGAGTGTTGTCTTGTGGGTCTTCGGTCATTCGGTGTGAACAGCATTTAGGTTGGGATTGGAGTTTGCTGCCTTTTAGATACAGGAAAGTATAGTTCATCTTCATTTATACTGTGAACTTATGAAAATAACTTTTCACATGCACCATTGAATTTTAGAAAGTATTAAAATATGCTAAAAAACTCAGTTTAAGAGTCCATTTCTCTTTCTATGTCTCCTCTTAGAATTAAATCCATAGAAAAGTTAAGATATTGCAATGAAATGTGAAGAAAATGCTTATTTTCAGTTGCAGAAAACAGTTATACACTAATACCTGCAAAAATTAAATAAAAGATAGGCAATGACATAGGAATTACCTAAGATATTATAGCACTATTCAAATGTTGTATATGAAGTAATAAATCTTATGGGTTTAACAGTTTTCCAGGTACAATGGGTTTCCCAAACCATAATAAGGTGCACACTTTATACAGTATCTCAGTTAATAACCATTTGTAGTTTAAAGAAGATGCTCATGGCCATGTTTTAGTTCTCTTTGTTTGCCCTTGAGGGCAGTTGTGGAGTGACATTCACTGTTTTGTGAGAACAAGCACAAATGGAAGGCAAGTCTAAAGCTAAGGCTTTCAAATCCTTATGAATGGGTTTTTAATTCTGGGAATTTAACTTATCATCAGGGGACAGCAATATATTCCAGTAAAAAAAAAAAAAATCTTAATTTGACATACCACAGTAACAGCCAGCTGTTCTTCAGTTACAGAAATGACACTTTCTACTTCCACCTCTGCAAAACAAAGTTAATTAGAATGTTTCCCCCAAATTTTGTCCAAGGAAGACTTCAAAAGGAGCTATGTGAAGAACGGCAAATGCAAAGAGCTGCTTAACTACTTTACAGTACCAATGAAATGGATTGGACTAGTGAATATTGACAGGGAAAACAGAGCACACTTTTTTTTTTATTATGCAGAGCAACAGAAACGTGACAATGCCCGACTCTTTTTTTTTTAAAGTAATCAGACATAGGTATTTCTATTACCAGTCTTTTTTTTTTTTTGTCAGTTTTAACAACAATGCAAATGATAGCACAGTGAAAACCTAAGTGTGCAAACTATTTTTTGTTCACAGACATCAAGTATCCAGATTTATCTATCACTTTGTCTTTCTTTGTACCTTTAGCTCTTTTTGCTTCTGTCTTTAAATTAGCTAATACATAAAACGTATTCTATGACAGAGCTATATGTGTAACTTAGAGTTTTTTGGTGCATACTATGTGTGTTTTTGCTGGGGAGGATGATTGTAATCCTTTCAGCTTTATTGATACCAAGCATTTAATTTCTTTATGAGGATTTGTTTGTCCTGCTTTCTTCCTTTTGAACTTCACTAAATGTAGCTCTTAAACCAAAGCAAAACATTCTTTTTAATAATCATCTGAGTGAATTATTTTCCTCATATTGTTTAAGAGCATAATGAACAGGCTCAAACCAGAGATCTATATAGATCAATATCTTTTTCAGATAGTGGCTGAAAATGGATGCCTACAGAAGAATATTTAAACAAGGCAAGCATATATAATTGTCTCCAAGCCTTCAGCCATTTGCCACTCAGGGACTTTCTAAGCCTGATAAAGTTGTTGTGCATTTAACGACTCATGATTGAGTTCTCTTCCATAAATTTGTTCAGTCTCTTACTGAACCCATACAAACTCACTGCATCAAGCTTCAGTTTTCTCAACTCTGAATGGASTGCCATGCCAAAAAAAACAAAACCAAAACCCCCACCCCCCCCAAGCCTAATTTACTGTATAGGTTAAAAAAAAAAAAAAAAGTCTTGATACAATTACGAAATTATGCTATCAATAGTTTCAGCAGAGTTAACTGATATAATATTTCTGGAAACAAAATGTAAATGTGAATTTAAAGTTGTTTTTAGAAGCTTGTATTTTAGAAGCAATTAGTAGACATGCTCACATTTCCATGTGCATGAGAAGAGAAATTTCTGCTTCTTTCATGTTCAGGCTCTGGAGATGCAGTAGCATTAGTATCAGTAATACAGAAATGCTAAAGACTTTCAGATCAATACTTCCTTACTGCACAAACCAAATCCCCAAGGGTGTAATCAGACTGAGGAGGAAATTGCTTTCTTCCTGCCCTTTTCTACATATGTATCTGTATTCAGTTAAGGCAGAGCATCTGTTATCTAAGCAAATTAAAACTGGACAGAAGACATGCTATTGCTTCATCAGTAAAATCAGACTGTTCCAGACAATAGTGTAGTGGATTTTGGTCATCCTATGTAAAGGAATGTTTCATATTTTTTTTATGTAAAACTAAATAAGAGCTTGATAATTCAATCCATTTTTTCTGGATGCTGTATTTTGCTGCTTTTACTAATTTTATCAGATCTTTCTAATGAAACAACAACAAAACCTACAACTTTTATTTACGTGATCTGTCTCTGCTCATAACTGTTTGTACTTTGATAAATGAGTAGGTATCCATGTACTTACCACATCACTGTAGTATACTTTCAGTTCAAGTTCCTGCTTGTTCAAAGCTTCTTATTACCTTTAACTGATGCTGGTTTTTTTATATGAATTCTGAGCATATTTTGCTAATGGAGATTAGAATTTTTCTGTTAAATTTTTAAATGCTTATAGTTGTCAAGCTATCAGTTAAATAACTACATTATATTATACAGTAATTTACCAAATTTGGTGGCACATTTAAAAACTTTTAACAAAAATTTTATGCTTATGTAATTTATTTTAAAAAATGATCTGTGGTGTGTAAGTATACTCAGAAGTCAAGGTATGGCTAATTATAGAAGAGGAAATTTTCAAGAATGGATGCAGTTTGTTTTGTTTTCATAATAGGTCCCTGAATTGCTTATCAAAGGGAAAATTGTGTAGAATCACTATCATTGAGGAATCTATTTTATGGTTTTTCCAAATAGTTTCTTTTTTTTGTTCTATATAAAAAAGGTTGAATGACCAATATTTCCAGGTTATGTATGATCTCAGCCATGTGTTTTTGCACCCATGGCCATTGAATATAGAGATGAAGCGTAAATGAGAAGTGATTTTTGAAAATACTAAAAGAATAAAACACTAATCTGTGAGAGAATTCCCCATGCTGTGGAAGCCCYTGGTGTTTTTTTACAAGATGAAATCCAAACAAGTGGTTGTCTTTTTGGAAAGTGCATTGAAAACACTCTTCAGTGTTTGTTTTTCCATATATTTGAGAGACTTTTTATTGCCCCCTCACAGATCCTGGGAATTTTTCAGAACAAAGTAGYTATCATTAGCTGGAGCAGCAATACAAGATGTGAAAACAGAGAGCAAAAAAAAAAAAAATCCTTATGTTCAATAACTATCTAAATTTTGAATGAATAATGTTTAAGAATCCAGTGAACTAATCTCAGCATCTGAAATTCAATCTAATATAGGTGTATTGTATTTTTGAATTACAGCATCAGGAAAAGAAAGTCTATGAGAAATAGAGAATTTTTGAATAAGAGAAATAAATAAAAAGCCAACAGAGTCCTAATTGGCATAATAAGAAGTTAAAGACACACTGTAATATGATGATCTTGGATCTTTTCTCCAAGGTATGTTGTTTTAAGAAGCGTGAAAGTATTTAGTAGTAGAGTTTCAATGACAAGCCCTCTCAATAGTTTTTAAAAACATATCTGGCAAAAGTGTTGTTGCTAAACATTAGATGAATTGATATCAAAGGACTGTTTGTAAATTTTCATATAGCCTTTTGTTGATGTAAACTTAGTAGCTGTTAAATAACTTCTTGATCCTGCTTAATTATTTGAAGTCTGGAGTCATGCTTTAAAATTGCTCATGGAGGTTTTTATTGTTTCCATAGTTAAACATTGCTTTCCTCGTCGTGTATTAATGATTGGGCATATTGTCTTTCTGCTTGCTATCTGGTGGTTAGCRTGCTTAACTGTTTATAGCACTAGTTAATACAGTGAGAGTTCAGCTCATTGAATGGTGGATAYTGGCAAAGCTGAGGCATGAAGCAGGATCCTTAATATCCAGAAGATATAGCCGATGGCCTCAGTTATTGGATCCTAATTAGTTTTAGTCCAACATTCGCCCTTTGCTCTCTAGGCTGCCAGAAAAGAATAGCACAAATGGCTTTGATATAGTTCYCAATCAGTAAGTTGGTTTCCTTAAAATAAAGAGGATGTCACTTCTGTAGACATAACAAATCTCTGAAAAAATATGTTTCAGTACTCCCTGTTTGATTCTACGTGGTCAGCTACTGTTTTCTAAAAGTGTACACAGGAAAACATTTTCTAGTTAGGAATGCAAGCTTGCTTATTCTCTTGCTCCCACAGCTTTCATCCATGAGACTGAATTTATTCTCAGTCTGCAATAACAGTTCTTTGGGTAAAAAGAGAATAAAAAAATATAGTCCTTGGCCTGGTTTGAACCACTGTACATTGGAGTTCTTGAATATGTAGCAAAATAGTGGCTCCATTCTTTTGGCTGAGAATACCTTCTGATGTACTTATCCTAACAAAGTTGTTCATATGGCAGTGGACCTCTTTATAGCAAGGACTACTATTTCTTGGGCTTAGAAGCCTAGGACTAGAATAAGCATGTCGGATGAAGCTACTGTTCTGGCTTTGTGCAGTTTTGCTGTATCTGGGTTCTGTCCGTTTGCTTTTATTTTATTGCATTCAAAAATTGAGTTGCTGGCAGCCGGCAGAAGAAATTAATCAAAGAATGAAATTGGTAATCAGTTTTGTAAATGGAATTGTTGCTGCAGGGATTCTTACGATGAGACAATGTCTTACAAAAACACTACCAAAACTTGGTTAGCCACTAGCTTGATTTTTATGATGACGCCTGCCTTAAAAAAAAAAACAGGGAGGGGGAGGGGGGAACGAGGGCATGGGCTAAATTTTTAGTCCTCAGAAGTACTGTGTGGTGGGGGTGGTTGTTGTTGTTTCTGTTGTTGTTGTTGTTGTTGTTTTTGTCTTTTTAGTCCAATGGAAACTAATTAGTATAGGAAACCGTCAAAGGACCAGACTATTAAGAATATGTTTTACATATACACTATGTTACATGAAATTACTTGGCAAAGATGATTTCAAGGGCTTGTGCAAGTATTCACTGAAGTGAGTTGAAGTCCATGTAGGGTATTTTTATTAAAGTCAAAGGATTCTGCTTACATACATCACACAAAAGGGAAAGATTATTCTATTCATTGGTTCTTTAGTGCAAAGCATGCAACTTATATTCAGATCTGTGTTTTGCTACAGTCTTCCTGCATGCCTTTGATCTCTCTATACCTACATTTTTAAATGGGAAGAATGGGTCTAATAACACTTCCCTTGCTTTGTGTGAATATTATGAGGACAAGTAATTTAAAGGCTGTTAGGGTACTCAGGAATACTAAAGACAGTGCGATGTTTTGATACTATTGGTAGTGGTGAGGTAATGTAAATACCTAAATTTTGCATATATAGTATCTTCAAGATGCTTGAAGTATTTTATAAATGTTGATGATAAGATTAATAAGATGAAGACTCTTCACTTCCTGCCAATATATGTAATCGTTCTCAAGTGTGTAAGTGGTGTAGCAGAGGCTGGGTAATTACCATCTTTCACAAGTTTTCCAAGAGATTCTGCTTTACTGCTGAAGAAGACAGCTTGCCAGACCTTTGGGGCTCCTCAGCCATTTAGCTTTCTGTTCTCCCGCTGTCTATTTGTGGTAGGTTAGTGGGAAACTCCCAAATTGTGTCAGTCAACTGCTGTGTGCATACAGCAGTTCCAATTTTATAGAGTCAATGCTTTGAGAGAAGCAACTGTGTGAAAATAAATGTTTCTTGCTGTTCTCTTTATGCTACTGATATTAATGTAGGTAGACTTTACTCATAGGATCAGAGTGGTGGCTTCTGTTGGAAGGGGAATTCTGCTGTCATACGCAGATACTTTTATTTTTCACTTGTCTCGCAATATCCAAATCCTGATTCTGTGAGTGGACCCTCATTAATTTCAGGATGGTATGGTTAGGTGTAAGAATGCCTCTGCTTAAGGCAGTTTGGAGAATACGGAGTAGCAGAGTGAAACATTTATTTAAAAAAATCCGGTTTCTTGTTTTCACATGTAATACTATATTTTTGCTTTGCCTTTGTTCAACATGTATAAGGAAATTGTTGGTTTTATATTTCTTTATGTAATATTTTCAGTAGTGTGTTCTCCTGCCTTACAATATGATGTATTATGTTGGAAAAAGTAATAACCTTTGATACAGTGATGTGCTTGTTACCAAGTTGAAGTGCGCAGACCTGAAAGCTGTGCATCCAAAGTAGGATCTGATATGAACATTTCTCTGTATAAAATGTATTCAAATTTGAAGCCATGAAGATTCATAATAGAAGTAACAGTGCAGTTGATATAGTAAATACACAATAGGTTATAGATTACTGAAAAGTGGAAGGGAAGTTGCAACACAGTAGTCAAGATAGAAGGAGTGCTGTGGGAACTGAAGATGAGAAAGGAACAGATTTACCCAAGCTAAAGAAAAGAAGTTTCCTTTTGCTTCTACCAGAGAAAGAGGAGAGGTTTCCACCCCATCTCCCTATTCCCTTTGATCCCTATTGATATTGTCCTGTCAGTGTCAGTTTATTTGTACCCAGAAAGCATGCTATGCAATAAACCTATTCATCCTTTCACTCCAATAAACAGAAGATACTTTGCAGATAGGAAAACAATGCTTGTGCTGGGAAATCCAGAGCTAGAAATTAAATATTGTTAGCATATTTAGTGTAGTATTTTTAACTTGCTCCAAGCAGCATATACAGTAAACTAATAGAAGTGAAAATTACTGATGTGTCATCTCTAGTACTCACATTCAAAATTATTATGTTGGAGATGAGCGAAGGGAAACAGTGCATGTTAAAATGGGCTAAAAAGACTCACACTGCTCTGAACTGGAGAATAACCTCCAATTTGTACCATTGTTCCAGTGTACAAACAGGCTTCCGCTCTCTGAGCAGTAGACGCTTCTCTGTTAGATACCATCAGACTTAAAATAATCTGTAAAATGCAGGAGAGAAAAACAATGCCTCACTTAAATAAAATAATGGCCACAGTGACTTGAAACCTACAACTACATTTATATTTCTAAAACTGAAATAACTCTGGGGAATGGAGGCAAGTATTCTATTTCTGAGTGGATTTTAATAGGCAAAATAAAAATTATTGCCTTTGAATTTGACCATGGTATCATGCTTAACTTCCCTGCACTTGCAAAATTGTAGGTTTTTCAGTAATTATGGGTAGCTGAGAAGAAGCTGAGATAAATATGTATCAATACCATTTTAAAGCTTGAATTCAATACCATTTTAAAGGGATAGTGCTACCTATTTAGATAACTGTTTCCTTCTACAAATCTATTAACCTGTGTTTGAGCTGATTCAAAGTCTAAAAATGTGAAAGGAGGCAACACTACAAGAAAGCAGGAGAGATCTTAATACTTGCTGAGGCTGTTTAACAGTTTACTTGCAATCTAAATGTGCTATGTACAAGAATGACACTGAATTTTTCAAAATTATTTCTTTGTTCGCATAGGGTTTAAAAAGTAAGTTTGCTTAATTAACCTATGTCCCAAGGAATCTTTCGAGAGCCAACCAGAATATTGTGTAGTAAGGATTTTCTTTCTCTTTTAAGTTCCTTTTGAGTACTTATTAGAAATGTTGGATTAACATCCTTGTGGAATAAAGCCTTTGCTTTATTCTGAGAACAGGCACTACCAGACTCTGGATATGTTACCTTCCTTCGTCTTCCCTGCTAGCATGTTCTAAGACTGACCTAGGCAGCAAAGTTCTAGGGCAGAAAAATGGATCGTATTTTTTCCATTTATTCCTTATTTCTCTCCTGAGGCTAACAATGCATGATGGTGAATTAGAGTAAAGGTGAATACACGGGTAAAAGTGAAGTCATACAACTAACTCAGTCCTTTCCTATTTTCACTGACATTATGATAGCACAACAATTTTTAGCCATTATCCATTCAGAAAGTTTTGAATTGGTTGCTAAGGCTATTCTGAATAGTAACAAAATAATTGATTTGAATGAAATTCAGGCTTAAATTATGGATTTGAATGTTCTATTTTCTGGCTTTAAACAAATGGACTTCACTTGAAGGATGTCTGGTTCTGAGTAACTTTGCCTTTGAATGAAGACTGTGCACAAGTGTTTCTTCATGATACTAGAAGAACAAACAAAAATTCTAGTCAACAGCTTATCCTATTTATGTAAGTATCCTTAGTGTCTGACATGAATATTTTAAACTTTACAAACTAGTATGTCATAAAGTCTGCATGCTTTAAACATTGTTTTATGAAAGCGATAGCATCTTTCTACAATATATACATTTAAATATTTCATTTTTAATTTTTCAAAGTTTTGTTTCATTAGTGACAGGTGGTAACTAATGTTGGACTCCTGTGGCTTCTTTTGTGATCTATGTAAAGGACTGTTTAAATAACAACAACAAAACCTCCAATCTCCCAAGAAAGCCCAACAAGTCTTCCTTCAAATTTTCAAGTCCAGTAGTTATTTTCAATTTTGCAGTGATAGCAATCTGCCAGTGACTGAACTGRGAAAGGACAGAGCTGTCAAGTTATGATTAATGAAAATTGGTGATGAGTTAAGGCTCATGAAGGTCTTCCATACAGTTTGTAGTAATATTGTTATTTTAAATAAATACAAAACACACCAGTGCTGTGTGGCCATGTGATGTATGCTGCTGTGTATGTAATATGTAGCTATCTCTAACTTCATGTTGTTCTTTTCTGTCCTCTGAAACTGAAATAACTCTGGATCTGAAGTAGCCATAGATCTATTAAATATATGTATAAAATATAAATATATGTATACAAAACTAAAGACACGTAGAATCATTTACATTCATCTATTGATTGTTGGGTAGGACTAGTTGTGAGAACTCCAAGGATTTTTTTTTTTTTTTTTTGACTTGTAGATACAGTTCTGCTTCCAGACTGAATTAATAGAACTAAGCTTACTGACTGATCTTCATCCATAAAACTGTAGTGCTTACTACTATGAGTTATTTTGGCTCTGAAAGAACACCAGGGAAATAATTTGCCAGTTGCTTTGTGAAATATTAAAATAAAATAAAATAAACAATGCAAACTTTCTATATGGTTGGATGACAGTTCCTTGTATCCAGGGAAAGGATCTAAGCAATCAAAAGAGTAAATAGGTCTGAGTTACTTTTCACAGTATGATAGAGGAAATCGTGAATATATGCTGGAAAAGTATAGTAACTATTTGTGTGCAAGGAAGCAAGGAAAGCAGGGGGGTAGTGATTTTCCCATGGCAGAGCTGGGGTAAATGTTTTACCCTTGGAATATCTATAAATCTAGTGAACTACTTAGGGTGAATCATGTGGAATTGTACGGTATCTCTTGCTGCTATTGAAGACTGACAAAAATTTACTCATTTTATGCATAGACTGTAGAACAATCCTTTAGGCTTATGCTTATATAGTACTGTTAAATATATTAGTTGAGAGTGGTTCTGGAATATATTAAAAAGTGTGTAGTAAAATTAAAGAGCAGATGCTGAATCAAATACAACATAGGTGAGGAAAAGGTAATTTATAGAGCCATATGGAAGTCATATGGTGTCATTTATAGAGCCATATGTTTTGGCCTGTCCTGGAGAGAAGGTATCTTTATACTTGCTGGCCCAGGTCCTCAGTTCATGTAAATCAGTATACCTTTACTGTCTAGGTCAGTGACTTGGAATTTCTTTAGTTAAAAAAAACAAAACAAAAAAGCCTCCTGTTTTTGTTCTGCTAATGTTTGAGTTGTTACTTTGCATCAGGATTTGAGCTTTGATTAGATTACCTGGAAGTCATCTGGTGACAATGCTATTTCTTAAGGTTTTAAAGACAGCAGGTCGTTTAACAAGATAAACTTTGCTTCCAAAGGGACATAAGAAGAAGAAATATTGACAGCTACACTGTGCTCCAGAAATGTGCATGGTTCCACGAAAGTGAAAGCATTCATTTTTTCAGGAAACTGCATTCAGTTCTTTAGGTATCTATGCCAATTTTATAGATTCAGATGAGTTAGTAAAAGATTCAGTGTTATCAGAGGTAACATGGCATGTATGTCTGAATAATTGAACAGAAACTGTGATTAATATGAAGAAATCCATTTTCTAAGATAGTTTCATCACACTATGGATATTAATGTATACCAATCAAACTTCACTGGATATAGCCTCAAGCTCTTTTGAGTCTCTTAAGGAACTCTGTTCTAGTATCTGGTCAGGAAATAAGGGGCAAATAATTCATGCTAGAATCCCTCTTAATCCTACAAACTATTGCAATATTGTTTGGGGTTGTTTCTTCAGTATAAGCACTCTTAGAAAGCAGTTGTTAATTCAATAGGAATATATTCTCAAGATCAGTTACTCTGTTTAGTCATCAGTATGTAATTACCAAATATAGAACCAGTGTTTTAGGTTTGGACCTAACAGAAATCAGAAGATAATTTTTGTAGAATAGAAGTGTTTTAATCTTGCTGATCTAACAGTCTACAATGATACCTACAATTAGCAACAGTATCAACTAGATTCTCTTTTGTCATAGGTTCCTGTATTGTTTCTTTGGTTAATAGCAACATAATTGCATTTCAGTGGGTGAGAGTTAGCGAACATAGTTCATGTATGAGGATTTTCAAAAATATTTATATAATTTGAAATGCTCATATGAGTGTGTGTGCGTGTTTGAAACTAAAAACAAATTACCTCCCGCCCCCCCCCCCAAACCCTGGAAGGAATGGGGGAAGGAACAGTAGTGACCTGGGACTTGCCTGCAACTTGTATATAATTCTAATTTCACTGTTTCTGTAAGTTTTCCATTGATTTTATACTCTTCTACTGTCTTGGTCCAGCCATCACATAAACAGCCTACCTAAGTTTGAGTCTGGCTTCCAACAGGGCTGACATTCTCATAATTGATAGGCCTCTGCTGATGAAAAGTTTCCCCCACTTGGATTCCAGCAGAACTCACTGATTGCAGTGAGTGCAGAGCACAGCAGAAAATCATACATTTTTAAAAATGTGGGTTTTGTTTTTTGGGTTTTTTTTGGTGACTGATGATCATTTTACTAAATATCACTGTTGCTAGGTCCCTGAGTAATGAAAACTTTCCTCTTTGAGCCTGGTGGCTGGAGCACAGCAAGGTAGTGATGCCACCATCACTGGGCTGCTGAGTTACTAATACACTAAGATGTCAGGAATCAGACTCAAATCAGTATTCTATTAAAAGGTCTGTAAACTCTTTGCAAGAAATTGTTCCTTTCCTTTTTATGGGTTCATTGTTGGTATGGTCTGTGCACTAATGTGGTAGCCAGGAACAAGATTTTTACTCAAAACTCTGATGCTCCTCTTCCCACAAGGTAAGATAAATCACATAATGTAGTTAGGAGTTTGACTTGTGAGAAGTGAAGCTTGTCCTACTTCCAACATAAACTGTGAGGACTGATTATTTCTACTTCCTCAGTTCTTCTGCCATATTTGAGCCTGTCTTACAGATTTGTAAAGTACATTTGAAAATGATGATTAAGCTTTTACCATTCCAGTGTCCTAGTTGCAGTAGCCTTGCCAAACACTACTGGGTTTAGACCCTACCTTATGGTGTTTTGTATTAGTGTTATGTTTTTATTTTGTACTGGCAATAGAAGCTTTTCTAGTAAGCAGAAAGGCTGTGTAACCATTTTGGTAAGTTGGCCTGTATTCTCCCATGAAAGTCTTATTTAGTTAAACAGTGACCTCACTGCCCATTGGACCATAATATTATTCCTGCTGTTAGTCTTGCTCTCAGTTCTTGGCTCCTTCCCTGTGTTAGTATTGGCTCCTACAAGACATGAGAAATAACAAAAACATCTGCTGTCACCACAGGAGGCTGGCTGAGTTTCATCCAGAAGGATGTGTGCTGCTGTTGATCATCCTTTAGTACACAGTGCCACCACAATCGATAGGAATCACAGAAGATGCTCAGGAAGAAAGTGAAGGCGCTGAGCCAAACTTGCAGACATAAAATGGCAAAATGTTGTTCCGGCTAATAAATCCCCCCAATCAAGCAAATAAAAGTACTAAATTCAAAAGAAGGAAGATACCTCCCTACCTCCTGAGTGAATGGCTTTGATTGTAAATCTTGCCTCTTAACATGCTCTTTTCCTTGCCACTAGATACCTTCTACTGAACTAATCAGAAGCTCAGAGGCTTCTTCCTGATCTTTACTGTGTGGGGATAAGCATCCTAATGTGGTCAGAGGTGATGGGTGCATAAGGAGGGCAAACGCACCTTCCAAGACAAGTTTAGAAAGAAGGTTAGGAGATTAGTCAGAAGAACTGCTAGTTTTGTCTCTGTACTTGCATAGTTCTGGAGAAAGCATCATTTTCAGCATCATATTAGCATCAAATGTTGCTTACAACGATTATTACATCTCTCTCTTTCCATACTGTGATCCCTACAGAACTGGGAGTATCCACAGAGATGCCTAGTGGCAAAATTAAGACTCCTTTTTTATTTTCTGACTTAACTTTCTGGCTTAAAAGAACACTACGCACTTTCTCATTGCTGGCTTCATATGTTGCTGTAGTTGATTATAACAGAAAACATGTCCAGGACTTTTCTGAAGATGGTGGGACTCTGAGAGGCAGGAGTTTTAGGGCCCAGTCGTTCTTACCCCCTTTCTGTTTAAGTTTTATCTGTTTTCATAAATTTGTTGAAAGAGAAGAGAGAAATTATATTTAGCAATTTAGCTGCAAAGATGCTGCTGGAAATTGTAGAGCAGGATGTATTGGGAAGCTGTGTATTTAAATAGCAGCTCACAGAGATCATTTTCTGATCTGTAGAAGCACTGAAGATTTGTAGATTTGTTCCTGCATATGATAGATAAAGCTAAGAGCCCCCTTTTTCTTATAACAGGTGTTCTTTAGAAAACTAGGCTACGGATGTCCCTCTAGAGCACTGTTTCCCTCCCCATTGTCAGACTGCAGATCTTATCTAGAGACAAAATTATTGTGTAGAATGTTTAAAATATTGGTCCTTTTACACATGCAGTAACAGAAAGGAAAACAGCTCAAGTTCTGATTTGTTGGGTATTGCTTTACACTGGTCCCCATGCTGGGTAATTGCCTTTTTCTAAAAATGAAAGTAGAATTTTGAAAGTTTGCTTATTTTAGAGCTTTTTGTGACCCCTGTGGATATCTCTGGCATGAGAAATCAGTACTAGAAATCAGTACAGGAAAAGATTTCTGTGGAAATGAGTGATTCCAGCTCAAAATGTAAAGCCTTGTGGCAATAGTAGTGGGTTTTTAGGGGAGACGGAATAGTTTTATCATTTTTTAATTTGTAAATCCTAAAAAAAACCAAGCAAACAAAAAAAAACCCTGAAAAAATATTTTTTTATTTGAATTTTTCATCTCTTTTTTTTTTACAGAATGATCCAATCAATAACAAATGGACTTTATTTCCACAGAGTGCCCGTTAAAATAGATTTGAAGTCAAGTTTTATTGAAACAGTACAGCAAAAAGTTGATATACCACTTGGTCTTAAGGAAGAAGCTTCCCTTTTCACAAGAACTTGATTTTATACGGTGAAAATGTTTTGCAACCTGGGGTAAGACCAATACATGTAGTAGATGAATGCATCTAGTATAACAGGGGAGTAATAGTCGCTAATATGTGCATTATCAATAAGTAGTAGTAAAAGTACTTAAGCATTACACATCACTTTTACTATATTGAGCACTTTACAAGCATTAATAAAGTTAAGCACTTGAAATATTCACAGTGTGTACCATGGTGACAGTGATGATTTAGGCATGACCAGGAAGAAAGTACTCCTCAATACTATTCTTAGAGCTATATATCTCCAGACAGAATGAGAATTAATTTACGTATGTCCTCACAGCTGTCTTTGTAACCTGTAGACCCAATATCCCTTGCTAAGCTACTTTGTGAGGCTAAAAGTAATACCTTTAAACTAGGAAGTAAAGCTGATCTTTCAGTGCATGCCTTTTTTTCTGATCTCCATGGGCTGAATCTTAAATGCATATGTATTTCTTCCTCAAAGTGAATTTCTCAATTACGTCCTCTAATGATATGTGTTACTTCAATATCTAGTTACGGAAAAAACTAATGCCTGATCTATAGAAAACCTGAATTACTAATACATGAATCATTGCTTCCTTTATCTTTACTAGGGTTTAGTTAAGCCCTTTCTTCTTCTTTTAAGAAGAAATCAAGTTTCCCCCCCCCCCCCTTTTTTTTACTTCACATGGATTGGACTGTCAATGAATCTCATGCACAAAGAAATTATGGGGGGCACCTGCATCCTGGAGAAGCTCTGGGAGGATATTATGCAGCACTGTAAATAGAGAAAGATTCTGAAGCTTCAAGCTGATGAGTAGGTTCTGTAAAACACAGCTTGTGAATAATACGAAGTGTGATACTCTGCTTTGATGAGCTGTTTGTTTGAAAATCATCAGTTGATCTTTATGCTGCTGCAACGTCTTTTGTCAGAATAATTTATATTAAAATTAAATGAAAAACTGAAGCTGTAGGCTTTTTAAGGCCAGATTATCACACAATTTAATCACCAGGTTATGACAAAACTTATTCTGAGGAGGTTTAACTAGACTGCAAGTTATGTAAACAAAGGACATGGCCCATTTCTACTTTTTTGAAGACTGAAATTCCCATGGTAGCAGTAGCTTTTCTTTATTATTGACCATGGTCAGTTTCTTCTGCCCCCAATGTAGACTGGGCAAATTAAAACTCAATAGCTTGTGATGATCAAGCAATAGTTACCTTTTTATTTCTTACTTTTTTCATCTCACAAAAGGAGCTCTGATTGTCGTCTTTCCTGGTCAGCAGACAAAACTGCTAGCTATGTCATACATAGTTTATAGACAGATTGAGTTTTTCCGGGTAACATGTTCTTGTACCATATGCAATATTTGTTGGTGTGATGAATTTTGGAGCCCAACACTGCAAACTCATGAGACAAAACAATACCTGCCTTTAAGCACCTCACCTGTCCTCTGCTACTCATCCAGCTCTGCCAGAGCTAATTCTAGTATTTGAGGCCTCTGAGCAACTTCAAAGAGCTACCAGTCTCATTTAGAAAATGACCTGTCAGAGTAGCGTTTCCTTCTTTCAGCTCCCAGGTTTGGCACAGGAAGATTCAATCCTGCACAAGCAACAAGACTTAGATATAGTTCTTCATGTTATGAGAGGTAAAAATGGACACTAAGTGACTTTATTCTCCAGTAGTCCAACTTTTGACCACTTACAGGGGCCATGATCAATGTCACAGTCATGCATTAATTCTTGACAGCGCATCACTGATACCTCCACAAGAGGAGATGATCTCTGTGCCATTTAATTTAAAGCTATTCCCGTTATTTAAAAGATGGGAATGAATTGTAATCATAGGATGGGACCTGCTCTAACAACCTGCTGGCTAGTAGGCGATATAAATTACATCCATGGCTTGAGTGAGCTTTTTAGCTACAGTGGTATTTTGGCTAGGTTGCACTGTTAGTTACAGGTCAGTCTGCAGTGATTGTGTCTAAGCTGCAGGACGTGTATTCAGCATTGCATCTTGCAGTCCCGATCGCCCAGTTACGCAAACTGGGGAGCTTCCTGAGTGCATCCTTGCTTCCTCCACACCTAGGGCCTGGGTTTCTTCCAGGAGAAACCAGGCCACATGCAACAGGACAAAGGCCTTGTCTTCTGCTGATGTGCAACCAAGATGCAGCCAAAGTGCACAGCAGGACTGGGAAGTGTACCTCATGTATCAGCCAATTGATTGAAAAGTTATTAACAGGGACTGACATGCTTGAATCAAGATTTTACCATACTTCTACAAAGTAATAGTAATAATAATAAAAAAAATTAAATTGCAGATAATTATGGTATGTGAAGTATTCAAAGACCGAAATCTGGTTTTAAATCAGCAAAGATTTTCATACAGCTTTACAGTACTGGACAAATGCCTTATTAAATTAAAACATTTTCGGATTTTGACTTCCAGAATGATTTAATCTGTTCCTTTATGCTTAATTTCTTCAAAGCTGAAACTGGAAATGTAATTTAGATAGCCTGAAACATAACGTGAACTCAACTCTTTGTGACAGTCTGGCTTTGTTTTCCCTTTTCTTAAATTTACCATTTTTGACATGTCTCATAATATTGCCTTTTTTCTTTTGAAGCCTCAGCTTCTGGAGTCACTGTTTTTGCTGTGTTACTGGTAATGGTTGCATGTAGAAAGCATGGAAAGAGAATCCCTAAAGTTTCAGAAAGTAGGGAGACCCTAGGAAAAAAATCAAACCAACAATCATATCTTATATTTACAGGCGTTAATTTTTACCAATTCTCCATTCAGTGTTCAGAGTGAAATTCTTACCCCAAATGAATCCTGTCCACATTACAACAGAACAATAATAAGCCAATTTATTTTGACACTTGTATCTTAGTTATTTTTGGTATTAAAATATTATAGTTGCAACAAGTAGAACAAAAATTAGTCATTTATCTAGCAACTATTGCAGTGATTACTGTCACTCCTGATCTGTGGTGGTGTTAGATACTTTGGTTCGTGGGTTATGTTGGTTTGATGCTGCAGTTCCCCCCAAAAAGGTTAGTCAAGGACTGTGCTAAATGATAGATTCTATTGGGATTTTGCCATGCTTGGCCCTTGTGCTAGCAGAGATTAAATATGAAAGGCTCGGTTCTACAACATAATCACCTCCATCTGGTGCTCCCTTTTTTGTCCAGCCTTGGCTATTGCTTTGCTTCTGATAGGTAGAATTAATTCACCCTGTCTTGCAGCTGTCAGGCAGAGGTTAAGAAAGCCAAAGAGAATGTACTGGGCTTGTTCTCTTATTATATGACATTAATCAAAATTAATGGAGCTGTAGTATGAAAGTGAAATAAAAATTTGGCTTTCCTCTTTCTGTTTCCTTAGATTTCAGTCCCTGTCTATGAATTTGCAGGAACCATGCCTGTTTCTTTGCATTTTAGTTGTAACAGCTGTTGTGTTCGTAATCTACAAGTACGGACTTTAGATAATTTGTCGATATTTATTGCCTGGGAAGAGGACCAAAAAACCCCCGTATGTTACCTAAAAGAAATTTATCCACAGGGACAGGGAATAGGTCTTCCTTTAGGTTTAAAAACTTTCATCTATCTAATCATCTATGCAAGGGAGTTATGAGTTTAAGACTAAACAATATTATTTCCATAGCAGTGGGGTATGAATGGGGTCATAGCTACTTGATTCAGTAATGACACTTGTACATTTCTTACAGTGAGATGACTGGTCCCTTAGGGGGAATGTTTAGTGTGATATAATTATCTCAAATTAATCATTGAAACTGCTACTTTACAACTAAATCTGCATTTTCAACATTTTTGAAAATTACAACTACCATGTATTTTTCCTTCAGATCCCTGCACATTTGTGTGCTCTGTCTCTCACTCTCTCTAACTCCCATAGAGAGTGCAATGAACTCTTCAAGCTTTAAGTGTGCTATTAAATATTGTTAATTACTTATTGTCTGACTTGCTGCTCTTCAAAAATGTATGTGCTGCACACTGGAACTTAATTTCCTAGGTCAGCAAATAGACCAGGTATGGATTTATATCCTATAGAGAGCTGCCTTTAGTTCATTGTGATTTTCTTTATATTTTTAATACAATAAACAGAAATATTTTATGCTACCCTTGAATAGAAAAATCAAAAAAAAACCCAAAAGGCTTTGGAGATGACTAGTTTGCCCAATATGGCAAATAGAATGGTTCTCAGGCATTCTTCAAATCATTGTTGATTAATGTGTTAATGATACTCCCAAACAGTTGTATTTGTGAATCTCATAGATATTTCAGTTCCACTGCCAGCCTCCTCCATCTTTTAGCCTGTTACCTCCAAGATCTGCTGATAAAAGTCTTGTAAACCTTTTTAAAAACATAAATGCAAATAAAGTTTGTCTGACAGGCTTTGCATAGAGGAAGGTTGCCTGTACTCCCACATAATAGTAATAATTTGCTACTTTATGTAAAACAGAAAGCATAAATGTTTGAGTCCACTTCTTCTATGTTCAAATGTGTAAGCCTTTTAGATGAAATTTCTACTGTTGGAACCTTTTAATAATCTATGTTAATAGTGGATTCCTGGCAGAGAATAGATTTTTCAGCAGTTTTCTTATTGCTGTTTCTACCACTTAATAACATTAGAAAAGTTACTCTGATTATTTAGATCATATTGGATCATAAACAAAAGATATACTGGTAATTCTAGTCTTAAAAATGGGCAAAATGAAACAATACATTATTTTCAATGAATCTTTCATTCTTTTGTAGCAGTAAAAAATGTCAAGAGGTGATGATTGAAAACCTGGATATATTTGTAGAGTTGGGTATTATTTCATGTTAACAGCAACAACAACAAAATTACAAGTAATCAGCTAAAGTACTTCCTATAATCAAGGTAAACAAGTTAGCTAATTTTCCCACTTTTTTTTTTTTTAAGACCTTTCCTCACTTTTGTGCAGCACTTCAAGACTTTAGGCTTTCAGTGAATGATACAGTATCACAAAAATGAGTTAAGTATTAGCAGAGTAAGTGAAATGTGTGTTTTCAATGCTTGTAGCAAGTCTTCAGAGAATCACTTCTGTTTAAGATGTCTTTTATTTTCTATAGCAGAAGGAAATTAGGCCTGGGTTAATTAGTAGGATGTAGGTAATTCTGCAGTGTTCATTTCATGATAATGCCCTCTATCACTTAAGTCTCCAGCTGTATTTTTTCCATGTGAGTTGGTTTCTGTCAGATGGAAGCAAACAAAATTAGTGGATGTGACAGAAAATGCATATACCTTTCTACCTTTCTCTATGCTTTTACATCCAGATTCCCTTCCCCTTCTATAGTTCTGATAACTCAGTTTCATCAGGCATTGCTGATATTTTTACAAATTTAAGTTCCATCATCTGAAACGTTAGAGATCTGGCATGGTTACTCTTATGTTCTTTCTAAAATATACATTTTGGAAGAACTGTCTCAGGTTAAGGTTTGAACCACAGAACCGACTGATAAACACTAACCCTCTGTCCTGAAGAGTAACTGTCTAATCTGCCTAATGCACCTATTTCTACGCTACATAGACACCAAAGAACAATGATATGTCTCCTTTGATTTAAACTCAGTGTTCCTGTTAACAAAATGAAATGCTTGTTTTGCCCTTTTCTATGCTACTTGATAATTGAACAGGGGCTGTGGGGAATATTTTAATATGATAATAGGTCAGTCTTTGTAAAAGAAATTAATAGGGAATGTTCTTTTTACAATAGCAAAGGAAAAGAAGTTTGTGGATGTGGGCCGGGCATTAGCTTGAAAATCTGTGAAAAATTCTGTGAATACTCGTAATCTGTACATAACTGACTTGTCCTTTTATTTTATTTTTGTTTTTTTGCAGACAATAACTTTACTTGTTATCTAGGTTTATGACAAGTTCACCAATTATTTCTTTCTGTAGGTTGCCCTGAGCCAAAATATGGTATGATGTACACTCAGAAGCAGAGGGAAACTTAAGGATTCACTTTTGTGAACAAATAGAAGTGAAATTATTCACATATAAACTAGTGAATTTATCAAGCTTTACATAACTATTGGCATAAACATGTGTACTATTTTGAACTAAACATCATAAACTCTTAAAGCACACCCTGTTTGCTCACTTTAATGTATGTACATTTAATGACTTTGTTTTTCTTGCAGATTTTCAGCTGCAGGAATCATGCTCTCCTTCTGTCAATCTCTTTCATTAAGTGCAATTTTTAAAATTTTTGTTACTTTCAAAGAAGCCATATTGAGTCATTCTCCAATATTCCTCCCTTCCTTACTCTTCTATAACTTCAGTGGGAACTATTTTCATTATCTATCTTTACTTTCCTGGAAACATTACTAAGATTATGTTTTTCCATTTCACCATAATGCTTGAACTATTTCACTGCTTCACCTTTATTCTTCTGTGTTATGTGTTGAATTGTCTTGTAGAATTTGTCTAATAACAAGTACACTTATATTATGTCTTACTTTATGATTCCATATACACTGTGCTTACATCACCTGCCATTCTATACTGTGGAAACACTTAAAATCCTAAATAGTTATTTTAATAAGATCYGTATGCAACAGAAGCTACCATTACTCTATTTTTATAGGTGTGGGGGGTGAAGACATGAAAAGGCTAGATGATATGTCCATGTGAGGACATATAAGATTTCGGTGGCAGAACAGGGATTTCAGTGCGTCTCCTGAGTCTTAGGTTCCTGTGGAAATCACTCAGCCAACTTTCTAGTTTGTTTTCCATTGTATTTTTCTTTGGGGCCTGTTCTTCGCTGCTCAGCTCTTGATCAATTGTGACTTCGTGACCTTATGTCTGAAAATTGTCAGCACTGTTCACTTGCAAACTCATCTGCTATATTAAGCTGTCATCTTATTACAACACATTGAACCTTCTTTCCAAATAGTCTGCTATCCAAATTTAAATTTGAAAAAAAATTTGTTTGTTTGTTTGTTTCAAAGTTCCTGAAGATAAATAAAAGGAGTAAAACTAAGCTTTGGGATAAGTTCTGCTATGAACTGTCAGTAACAAGGAGGGGAAGCATGAGCATGTTGTGCAAATTAAAACACTCTGCTGGTCTTCAAAACTCCTGTGTGCAAGAAAGGACAAGGAATGAACAAGATATAGAACATGCAAATTGGGGACACATTAGGCATAAGACTTGTAAGTTGTTTGTAAGTCTGTTGTAAATATCTTTATTTTACCTTTTGTGTTAGGGGACTGAGGAACATAATGCAATGTTCTTCAGTATTTGTGGAGTCTCTTATGGAGCCACAGGAACCATTCTGTTATGTGATCTTTTACTATCTTGATCTGAAAATCAGGGCATAATCCTAATATAAAGAGAGTGCTATATCTGTGGAAAAATCAGTGCAAACTTCTTATTCAAAGCTTTAGTTTTCCATATAGTGGAAATTCCAGATTTTTCTATAACTTCAGATTCTGCTCTCTGTGAAGGCCAACTGGCAAAGTCTTGGTGTGCTGATGTTTACAAAGCTTGCCTCTGAACATTTTAACTTTTTCTTCTTATGAAAGATGGCAGGGAACAGGAATATAACCCCTCTGTTAACATGTAGGATGCTCTAGACTTTGCATTTTCTTCACATTTCAGCTAACTTAGGTCTCTGCTGTTTTGTATTCTCAAGTGACAACCATACTTGGAACCCTTTGTCTGACGGACTATTATGCTGGTTGTGGGATCGTTGCTGGAATACTGTATTTTACTAATCTAGTTTCCCTTGCCTCTCAGGTCAAAGTTTTAGATTTAATTCCCCTACTGCTGCAATTTCTAGCAGTCAAAACAATGACATGAAAAGAAGATTTTACACATGTAACCAATACTGGAAATATGACGGGCATAGAAACAAATCTGTCAGGGGACTGTGGTTATCTGCGAATGAARCAGAGAAGCTGGTAACTAGAAAAATGAAAGCATGTGTTTGGCCTTGCAGCCTAGGCTCTTCACAGCAAAGGATTTTCTGATCAGTGCAGAAGGCTGCATTTTTGTTGCTGGAGTAAGCAAGGATTGGCACAGAGCGTCTCAGAATTTCTGCAGAAAGCAAGAATAATAGTTGTCTCACAGGATTTTACTATCTCATTCTTGAACTAATAAGAGAACTTTTGAAATCTATTTTGGACTTAAGTTTTCTTAAGCTGCCAAATTTGCAAACACTGAATTACCTAGCTTCTGAATATTTTATGAGCGAAAAATGCTTGGCTATCTCATCAGGCATGTTTTCCACAGATCATTCTGTTTCCTTTTCTTCAGTGAAAGGAATAATGTTTTTCTGGGTATCAATAATTAATCCTCTTAAACTAACCAAACCACAGCTACAATATGATAGCTGACGTCAGTGTAACCTAATATTGAGTAAGAACCTAATATTCAAAGAAGTGCTGTGGATAGGCCAGTTTATAGTGAGTACCTCTTAAATGGCATTTAGTTACTTTAGCCTTTGCTTTCTCTTTCCTATAAGTTTGACTCCTTTCAAAGTGATTTGTAAGTCCCAATACCTCTATAATTTTTCACCTTCCCCATCTGCTCTGTCACCATCCATTAGTATTCCAGTGAAATCCTTGTTTGATAAACTCTGCAGTGGAACAGGTGAACTGCTTCAGTGTCGTTTTTTTTGGTTTGTTTCATTTGTTTTTAACACTGGACGAACTGGTACTTAGTAAGTATTAAGAATTTCAGCAAGTGTTTCATCTGGATATATCTGATAGAGAACATCTGCTGTGGCAATGTACCGGGTGTCTTGACATACGCTGTACATTACCCAGATGTTGAGAATACAGCATAATATTATGGCTTTATCTAAATTTAAGACCCCCTTCAGGCTTATCAAAATGATGAAAGAATCTATTGAAGGCCACAAAATTCAATTACTGATAGAAGTCTAATAATTATTAACTCAGTGTTTTAGAGGTCTGCCTAGTAGAAAGGGAACTAGAGTATCATATACAAAATTATTCTTCTTCATATAGCTTTGCTGGTGGCTTTGGGGAAACAGTTGAATTAAAAGAAAGGAACATAACCATAGATTTCCAGTGTATGGGAATGGTGTGTATGAAGGGGTTGTTGATCTGAAGTATTTATATATAGAATATTTCTTAAAATGCAGACTCTAGGAATGCAATGCTGTTAACTGAGTGGCAGTTAATAGAGATAAAATTGCAAGTTGCTGGCATCAGAATCTAAGGCAGGCCTTCCCTGCCTTGAGGCAGGCTCAATGACATTTTCAAAAGTGAAAACTGTTCTCAAGTGTCTTTCCCCTTTTAAAGTCTGCCCTCTTAAGGTTTAGGCATCCTAGTGGTTGTGTAATCTAAGTCATTACTTACTGTTGAAAACATAAACCAAAGCATTGAAGTTTGTGGTCCGTTTCTGGTCATTTGCAAGTAGATCAGCGAGTCCCAGTTCCTATAGACCCCTTCTCATTATGCATCTTGTTCCAGGAAAGATGTCTTACAAAATATGCTTCTTCTCACTTAATCTACCCAAATTGTTCCTGTCATCAAGTAATTAAAATAATGAGCACTTTGTGAAACAACAGGTAAGCAGACTTGATAAAGATAGTATTATCTTACTTGTACCTACTGAGTCTGTAAATAATTAAACAATTACCATCACTGTCAGATTCTTTTCTTAAGCACCTTTTTCGGGTTGTGATGTTGGTTAGTTAATGCTTTGAGGTGAAGAAATAATAATGAACAGAACTATACAGTTAATAATAGGACTGATTTGTATACAGTATAAATGAAAGCAGTATTGAAATCTCCCTCAATGGTCTCTGCACAGTTGCACAAATGACTAGGAAATTTTTTTAATATTTAATTGCCAGTTAAGTGTGTGAAGAGTCTAGCCATGTAGATGAAAAATATGAAATATCCCAACTAAACAGGAATATTATATAACAATAACTTGTCTGCATACTAGTTATAGCTACAATGTTAGCAGGAGTTAAGCTTGGTATGTAGTTGGTTATGAGACTCTGCTCCAAAGGATGCTTGGCAGAGGATCATATTTTTACTTATATTTTAATTAAGAAATAATATGGGTGGGAGATTTTCATAACTGTGAAACAAGAAGTGGTATAAATGCATAGATACAGTCCTCCAAAGATATGAAAGACTTTAACACCTCCAGAGAATCAGCTACTGAACAAGTCTTATTGCTATATGTTGTTGGCAACCAAAAGTCAATACAACGCCAAAAAGAACTCTAGAGTGTTAGAACTTACTGAAAATATCACAGAATCACAGAATCGCTGAGGTTGGAAGGGACCTCTGGAGATCATCTAGTCCAACCCCCCTGCTCAAGCAGGGTCACCTAGAGCACATTGCACA
>NW_020447519.1:1218830-1500143 GCF_003343035.1 Apteryx rowi | reverse complement strand
CAGCCTGTCCAGGTCTCTCTGAATGGCAGCACAGCCCTCTGGTGTATCGGCCACTCCTCCCAGTTTGGTATCGTCAGCAAACTTGATGAGCGTGCGCTCTGTGCCTTCATCCAGGTCATTGATGAAGAAGTTGAACAAGACTGGACCCAGTATACACCCCTGGGGGACACCGCTAGCTACAGGCCTCCAACTAGACTCTGTGCCACTGATCACAAACAGTTGCTTTTCTCCTTCGATAAAATGACTTGTTTACTATTTTATTGAGTGTTAGGGAATTTTATTTTTATGTTCTTATGAATAATCAAGTGTTGAAAATTCAGTTTGAAATATTGACAAAAGGGTATGGGGTAAGGAAGAAATATGGAAGCAATAATTGAATTTTCCAATGTTAATATTTTCAAGTTCACTACCGTAAAATAGACTTTTGCATTCAGCTCTTTGTTCAATTATTTGTAGATCTGTGACTTTTTATAACAAAATTTATATTTGTGAATGTTTCTCAGCAGGATGTGCATTCTCTTCATTTTAAACAGGGTTGATGGGTGAAAAAAACAAGAAACCTGCGGTTTCATCCGTACTCTACCAATGACTTCTCTGGAGACTGGGTTTGGCACTTAATCACTGTCTGTTTCTTATCTGAGAGGAAGAAATAATTACACTTCCCTTACCGTGAAAGCCACATTAATACCATTATTGCGTATAAACTTGTACAGAGTAGAAAAGTGTGCAGCACACTGTGGTCCACTGTGCTGCGCAGAGCAGGATCGTGTAGTAAAACCTGCCCTGAAAAGTTTGTGTTCTAAAAGACAAGCTGTAACTGCTACAGAGGGCAGACAAACTGGAGGGAAAAGAGAGCGCCATGAACGGCACAGGATGCACGTAGGTTTTTAGAAGTCCGCAGCGCCCCGGCAGTGGCGGGGGCTCCTGGTGGGGCAGGGCTGGGCCCCTGCCCGTGGGGAGCGGGTCGGCTCCAGCCCCGGCATCGGGCACCGCTGCGGGGCGGGCTGGGGAGGCGAGCCGCTGAGCCAGGGTCCGGATCAGGCCCTGGGAGGTGAAGCAGGGTCCGACACAGTCCTGTGACGGCCAGGCAGAGCTCTGGGGATGGGGTCAGGGGCCGTAGCAGAGCTGGAGCCGGCACCGCTGCGGTGTCGCAAGGCAGCGACTGACGGCCCCAGGCTGGGCTGAGATGAGGGGAGGCTGGTCAGGGCCACTGCGGCCTCTTGGTGCCCTCAGGGCCCTGGCGATGTGCTTGCCTAAAGCTCAGTGCTGTTTTGTTGCAATGTCTGGTATATACAACTGCATCATCCATTCAGAAAGAAAAAAAGACAGGTTTCTCTTTCTTTTCTGATTTATAATCAAAATACTGGTGGTGGTCAGGGCATTTCTTTAGGACCAACTTGTATGGCTTGGTGATAACATGGGTCACAAATAGTCCCTAGCCAATTCTTACTCTTGTGGAAATGTCTTGTGTGTCTTACTGTCTTTAGCAATGAGCTCACTTCAGTAGTTTGTGCTTTGTGCATGTGCAATGCAGTATACTTCTTTCAATTCTGATTGCAAAGCATCTGATTCATTGTATCCATATTTATCACTGAATGAGGTCCAGTTATGTAAATATAAAGTAGTTTTTATCTTTTGTCTGATTATTTGCTCAAAAAGTATTGAATTACTGTTGTAACGATGAATAATTTGTTACTAACAATATAGCCATCTCATGCTCTGTATTGTAATTGCTAGTAACAAGATAGAGCCCACATTTAGGGTAGGAGAGTAGCAGAGAGGAATCTGGTTAGCTAATTAAGATGCAAAACCGTGCAGTTCTGCAAGAACAACTGTTGGGCTCCATATTACGTTTTTAGAGTTACTCTGCTGCTGTCCTTTGACAGATTCAGTGTAACTGCTTCATTAGCTCAGTACTGCTCTCAGGAAGCACCCTTGATGGTGTGCCCAGCTGCGTGCCCAAGGTCAGCTCACAGCTCTGCATTCTGACGGAGATATGTAGTATTCCTACCGTAGTAATAACCACTCAACAGGTGTCGAACGTCTTTGCTTTAATAACAGGAATCCCAAAGGGGATTAAAGGCATTTCATGCTTAGTGGCCTATAGGCAAATGATCTATAAACAAGGTCTTCCAAGCTGCTGGTCTGTGCCGAGTGCTCAAAGCCCTAACATAGATCTATAGGCACAGTTCAGGTGCTGCGTACCTACCTCAGTCCTGGATTTTGCTGCCTCACCCATGCTTTGCTTGTTTAACGTAACTTGTGAAGCGTTCAGGAACTCTTTAGTGTTATGCTGTCACTGCTCAAGGCACAGTCTGATACTTTGCATATGATATGTTTTAAATGATGTACAATCCAGGCAGGCTTTTCCTATCACTGCCCTTGATTTTTGTGCAGCATCCATGCCTGTAGCACATAGGCAGTTAGAGAAGCACGACATCCTTGCTGCAGCAGCATCCGTGAGAGACTGATATGAATTCCAGTGCATGTGACTCATCAGTCAGCTTAGTGCAGCTGAGACTCCTTTAATTTCTAGCTCTCCGTTCTGCAAGAGCCAACACTTACTGACAGAAGGATTCCTGTGATATATTAAACACTTTCATTGAAACACTGGTTCACTGATAGCATGGCAGCTCCCTGAAGGTTCTCTACAGTGTATGTTGTTCCCCTCACACTTGATAATTATTGTCTTGTTACATCATGCTTCTCAGAGGAGGTTTACCCAGATAATTAATTCTAGTGATAATAAATTCAAATTGTACATAATTTATGTTCACACTTAGTACACATTGATTTGAACTAATAAATTTTCCTTCAGTGTATGTCTGATAAGTACATTTATAAGCAGCTACATAATTGCATATGTGGCTCTTGGTAATTATGCTGCATATAGGGATGGAACATATAGCATATTTTGTGGCAAATATACGTTTTTAAGATTTAATGTCAAGGACTATTGTATTAGCTAGCTGTTAGTAATCTAGTTCTTTAGAACAGCTACTTCTATAGGACGTGGGGATGTAGCCTGCTTAGTTTCTTCCAACAGGAATCCAAGAGGACTGATTTGCTTATTTCCTGGCACGCACAGTATAGCCACAACTATATGCTGACCCTTGGTGACAATTTGTTAAGTATTAACAAACCTCAAACCTTATTTTGCAGGAGGCCCAGAAGATCAATGGTGGTGGAGATACACAGGCAGATGGGGCCTGCAAACCTACAGATGAAAAAGAGGAGAATGTGGCAGCAGAAGTGGGATGGATGACCTCTGTGAAGGATTGGGCAGGAGTCATGATATCTGCCCAGACGTTAACTGGCCGAGTTCTTGTGAGTTTTCTGTGATTTTTCTATATTCTTATTTCAAAGAGCATTTGTTAACAAATACTGTGTTTCCCAACATTAGTGGAGGATTTTTGGTTGGTTTGTTGCATCAGCACTGAGTCAGTCTCCACTTTTTTGGAAGTAAAATAACAGACTAATTCCTGCTGCACAGTAGAGACAGCAAGTAAAAAAAGCTCTCTTCTGCCATAGTTTCACATTTTTTTTTCCCCCCAGCCCAGCTCAATATACTTGCACTGTGATTTTGAACTCTGCTCCAAACAATGGACATAGTAATTTTGTATTCATATTATGGGGTAAAACTACAGGCCTACTTTCTCTGGAAGTAAAATTGCACTAGCAAAAATGGAAGCCAACTTGAAAAATAGGCACAGTGGTATATATGCAGATAGTGGTCAGAACTGTAAAGCCAAGTTTGAATTGGATGTGCAATAAAATTTAGGATACTTTCCAAAGACGAGTAATGATTTTGTGTTTTCTCTGTCTCTTCTTCTGTTGCCTTAGAAAATATTTAATCATGCAAACAGTTATGTGTCAAATAGAGATACAAATCAGGTATTGATAATATATGACTTGCAGCTTAACTTCACTGGAAAACTTTATGGTTTTCACTTTATTTAAATTTAAGTATTTTATAGCCTTGTCAAATCGTACTGAAATTCAAAGGGTTTTCTGTGGAGTCCACTGCAGTCAAAGGTATCTTCTGTATGATTTTGATTAGTTTTCCTGTTAGAATGCACGTACTTATAAATTATCAGATGAAACAACTTAAATCCCATCTCCAGCTAAAACTTGTGTAATCCCAGTGAAACTCTTGGACTAGTTTGGGTTAAAATGAAAACAAAATTTGTGTCCTTGGTTGTTTACTTTGATTGAGAGATATTTTATTGTAAGTCTGTTCTTGTCTGTATTTTTTTTTTTTTTTTGGGTGGGGGGAAGGAGTGGCACTTCTCGGTTAAGTTCTTTACAGTGAAAAGTTGAAGTGGCTCACTTGCTACCATATTTTTCTGTTTTGTTTAGTTCTGCAATAATACTATTTTCATTATTTTTTTTAATAAAAATACCTTCTGCCTCTTTGCTTCTGTTACACACTGACTTTTACCAATAGTTTGACAGCATATTCCAGTGTTGCTTTTAGCATTACATATGTCTTTTATGTAAAACTGGCATATTGATCATTTTATGAAAAGCAGCATATTGATTTTTCTCATGCTTTTCTGATATCTTCAACATTAAAATGACAACTCTTAGAGTCATACTTCTTCTTCTGATTTAAGTGTCAAGGATAGAAGTTACCCAAAAGCAGGAGTCTTATGTTACTAGCTATTTAATCATAAATGAGCCTGTGTTGTCTTTACTGAGGTAAATGCCAGCACAAATGCAAACAGACAGTCAAAGCCAAAACCTAAAATATAGAACATATTTTACTATGTGTTTTTCTTCAAGATACTGGGAGAACTTACGCAATTTCATTTGGCGATTTTCTTTCTTTTCTTTCCTGTTTTTGTACTTACAGTGCACCCTTGTCTCTTAGAAGGGACTAGTTTATTTCCAGAGTTTTATCTCTAGGCAGCTGAACAACATCATAGGGTCAGGTTACTTCTGTGAGTATGTCTATATTCATGTCAAGAATGAATATAGACTGTGACTATTCTACACATTGGGCTCATCAGGAGTGTTAATCATCTGAGACATATGAGTAGCAGCGTAGATGCAGTGTATGGAGTCTGATAGTTAATTTTGCTGAGTTTAGAAAACAAGATGCATTTAACAGGGCGTGAATCAGTTTCAGGATTTGGCTTGATAGAATGTAATTTTTGGAGGACCATTTGCAGTATGAATATTTGACTATTGATTTAAAACTTACATTACAATAATATTTGCTTAAGGTTAACTGCCTCAGTGAACAGTTTTGTTAGAAAGAATATTTACATTATTTGTAGATATAGGATGTAGCTAAGTCAAGTTCAATATTTTTATCAAAGTGATTGTTTGAAAATACTATGACTTACTCATGAATTCCTACTAACAGCCTGTCCCTGCCAGCTATTATAGTTCTGATTCAAAGTGTGTGTATATATATATATATATATATATTTTTTTTTTTTTTAAGAAAGAGCTGGTGACTTTACAGTGCTACAGAATCAAAATTGGATGAGGTATCTGCAGCTAAAGAAAATATGGTACCTTTTTACACTGTAAGTGAGAGTTTAAATTAAAACTAATCTAACACATCCACCATTTAAAAAAAAGAAAAAAAAAGCGGTCCACTGAACATGGACTTGGGCAAAGAGTTGTAATTGATCTTTAGTGCAGTGTGATACCTGAAGGCTGTTGTGCAACTGCTGCCTGGATTTATTTGGCAACTGAAAGAGACAAGCTGGCAGTGTTGTATATGCATCAATGTAAAGTGGAACCTTATTAGCATTTTCTTCTCATGGAAAAACTCACTTTATCATTCTTACCTGTGCAGTTCTTTTCACTGAAGTGGATCCCAGTGAAATGGCAAATGCTGTCTATGGAACCAAATTGAGTGTTTTCAGGACCTATTTCTGCTGAAGCCTATGTCAAGTCTTTGACACGTCTAGTCTAGCTTTTATCTCTTTCCCAGTAATCTCATAAAATGACTTCCTAATTTAACAAATCAGATTGCCTGGGTGCCTTGTGAATGTTGGACTAGATATTTATATAGTTGCTGCATCAATAATTATCTCTCAGTTTTATAATCAATTATTATACAGTTCTATTATCTTTAAATTATGATTTTCCTGACTACCTATAGTTGAAGAAAATAAAGGGCAGCAGCTTGAGAAATACAGGACAAAACTTCACGGCTCCACGTCTATGTATTTGTAGTACAGAATCACACTCATGTCAATGTAAGACAATTCTTGTGTAAAAGCAAACATTTCTCTTTAGACAACAGTAGCTGTAAATTGTAAGGAAACCTTGAAGAAACAGAGCAGAAGGTCTTCTTCAACATTATAGCTGTGAAGCTAGTTGAAAAAATTACAGCTTTTTTTTTTTTTAATTTAGAAATTATGCTAGGTGTTAATTGTTCTTTTTTCTCAAAGATGTACTTGAGAAACAAGGTTGAAAAATGTTTAGAATATTCCATTTCAAAATGGTCATTGTAGGTTTTTTTGGATACCCTAACTTCACTAAAAATGTGTCAAAACTTCAATGAAAAGTACTAAAAATAATGCTACAAAATATTTTCAGCTGATCTGACATGACATTTTTATCAAGTTATTTATTCAAGAACTTGTTGAATCATTAGCTTTTTAAATCTTTGTCAAGACAGATAACATTTTCCAAATAATGTATTTCAGTGCATCTATCTGCAAAGCAGAGAAGTTGCTTGTTGCTCATGATCTGGGTTGTTGGAGACAGTTAGTGAAATGATTTAACCCATCCTGGTCCTGAAATCTTTGAAAGAGGAGACTCCCCTCCCACTAGTTTTCTTAGAAATCTTTAATGAATTGATGGAAAACAAAACGAAGAGTTCCATAACTGAAAGCAATGCAAAAAAATATATATTGTTTTCTTAAATCTCCTCCTGTTTCAGTGATAAAAGAGGAGAAATTACATTTGAAAAAGTTAAACAGGAGAAATCAAAACCTTCCCAAACCTTGAAATATTTTCTTTCTGACTTCAAATTAAATGTTCAACTAAAAAAAAATAAAGCAATAAAGCAACCTTTTACATATCTGAAATTTTCTGCAAAATCTTATGACAGATGTCTCGGCTTGCCAGCTGTATTTCTTGTGAACAGTGGGGCAAAACCAGTCTTGTTATCTAGATTTTGGAAGGATTTTTTACATACCCATGTTAGCTCTCACAAGGAAAGACCAAAGATATGGCTCTTGTGCAAACTGATCTGTGTGTACAGACTTTTGCAATTTCTCTGTAGAAGTGATTCTGAAAACTGGCAGAACTGATTTTCTCCCTGGCRCACAAGCTTATCACACTGGTGCTCTTATGTAAAACTCAGTATTGTTTGCCCTGATTCTTGCTTGTTTTTTTGGGAGAGCAGAAGAATTAGTACTGCCATGTTACTTGCATTAACTCTTCAGAAGCGGTAAAATAGACCTGGCTCTTCAGTAGGAAGTGCTTGCCGTGTGTCATTTCCTAGTGTATTACTCTGTCATCACTTGAGTATCTGACAGCAGATTTATTGGAAAGGATGGTCTCTAATAAATATATCTTTTTAATATCTCCAGTTGTACCCTTAACTCTTGGTCATGTGATGTAGGAGTTGTCTGTTTCCTGCTCTTCAGGACGCTCCAAACCAATTCCAAGAGAAAACCATTAGGTAACAGGTTTTTGTTTGTTCTCTAGGAGTAATTTTCATTTTGCTAAAGAGAGAATTCTCTTTTTTTCTGCAATGAGAGAAAGAAGAATGAGAAATTTACTCATTAAAATTTAAATCATCAAATTGGCAAACCATTTGACCATCACTTGTTTTGCCATTGTGTCAACTTACTATCTCAGAGTATGTAATTCTTGTTTGTTAATGAGAGCATGATTACATGAAAGTGCCATGTACGTGGGATTGTGCTACTATTGCATTTCAGTAGTTTGTTTGAATATTGTAGAGATAGAATGCTGAAATAGAACTAGGCACTGATTTAAAAAAAAAGAGTTTGTACTGCTTTAGGAGCTTAAGTCCTACTTTTGACATTTCAGAAGTGGCTTACGCACAAAGGAATATTCACACTGCCGGATATCATCTGGATRGTAGGCATTGGAAAGTGTCATTTCCAAAGGGTGATTCAGAACATCCTCCAGTTAGCATCCCCTTTTGTCTTCTCAAGCAGTACAGGAAGATGAGCTGGCTAAGCACAGTTCATGAAGTTGTGTGGTCTGCATATCCTTTTCCTCATTCTTTAGGTTTTAAAGCATGACTGGGACTGGATCTTTTGGGTGGCACAGCCTTTGAAAATGTGTCTCATGCTCTTAAATAATGTAGACACGTAGAAGAATTTTACATACAGCTTAAAAATCTGTCCATATTAAATTGCATAAGCCCATGATTTAAGAACATGCTAATTGAATCCAAGCAGTGCTGTTTGCAGTTGATGTTGAGTGACATAAATATAAATTACAATAAAAGATAGAAATTGACCTAAAATCTGTTTAGGGAAACAGTGGTTTATTTTGAAGTGCTATATAATGCTGTTCCATGGTAGATGATGGAAAAAAAATCAGATAGGAATTCCTGAGGTGGGCTTCTCAGAAAAGAATCAAACACATTCATAATTAATCTGAACAAGCAGGAAATTAAAGGTGTTTATGAGCTGGTTTTGCTTCCTGAAATTAATTTTTATTAATCATTTGAGTGTGAAGAAAAAGACTTCCTTAATTATGTAATTAAAGTGGATGATATAGAAGATAAAGCTGAAAGTGTATTGTTATCACAGTTCAAACTAGGACACCCAGTTGTATGTGGGCACTCCTTTAAAAAAAGCAAACAAAAAAGCAGGAAAGAAGGCTGAGGTAGTAGTGCAAAGCACTACATCATAAAGGTGTCAGCACATCATGTTGGTATCTTTTAATAATCAGTGAAAGCAGGCAGAAACCTGTAGTTTTTTGAACTGAAGTAAATATTGTACAATTGTAATTTCAGATGCAGTTTATTTAGGTGAGGAAGATGAAGAGACGGTTTTATGGACTATTGGATTCTGTAACCAAGCTATTATTTGTCATCTCTCACCGATTAGCTGACCTTTATATTAGGCTTTTGTATCAACACAATATGTTGATCTCAATGTCATGTATTGTAGTGTTATAATATTTATACCACATTTAATGGCATTTACCTGAATACCTTTCAAACCATTTCCATAAATCAATACCAACTCACCAGATTCATCAGAATATCGTSTATCACTGTCTTCGCTTAGTTGCTCTCCAGTTTTCAAAAGGCAATATTACTGTTCTTATCTGCACTAGTTTTCATTTGAGCGGAGAGGATGAAATTACCTTTTGCATGATGGAAGCTAGATACTCACTGCTTTCAGTTTGAAAAATTAGAAATAACATGTAGGTATTTAGTCACTCTCTCTACCTGTGGCTACATATTAAAAGAAATGGTGCCTGTATTATTACTATTATTATAGTTGGGTGGACATACCCTCAACATTTTTCTGACTAGTAGATCCACAGTTGTTACAGGAGCAGTGAAAAGCCCATGCAGATCTTCCAGGAAAAGATGCTGCATGCTTACCAAAATATATTCTGTTGGCTGACAGCTTTTTCAATGTCAGCTGATGCACGACTTATAGCTGGTTCTACTAGTTGTCAGTGTTTCGTGACCTGTAAATGCATGGCAGAGAGATGTGCTTTGCATAGCCTTTTAGTGCAGTGCCAGGTAGTGGTTTTGCCTGCTTCCTTGGCTCCCAGTACCTAAAGAAAACAGCATCAATCAGAAATATTTAGGTTGCTTTCTTAATGGTCTTATTGCTTACTAGCTACGTTTAAATACCTAAAGAAGAGGAAGTAGTATGTGAAGGTGCTTTTGTGTCTTGAATTAAAAAGTGGCTGTATATTCCCCAGTGTACACTTAGACTGAGCTGTTCTGTAGCATAGTTTGGTTAAAGTGTGTAATTGTTGCTATATTCTCTTCATTTATTCAAAAAATTCAACCGTCATTCTTTTTTTGGGCTCTGGCTGTCCCACATGTTCCAGGGATAAAAAATGCAAGGCTTGCAAATGTTTTGGCAAGATAGAGCAAAGTTTTGAGGTTAGTAATAAAACTTGGGACTAGTTTTTCCTTCACAGTGAATTTCATTCTGCAATGTTTGTACATCTTAGTTTCTGAGAAATTGGTGTCAAAACTTTAGCATATGATTCAAAGTTTGAATCAAAGCTCACCAAGTCAGTAGCGAGTGCACCAAATTTTTACTATTGAAAAATCTAGACCTTTGACTGGATTTCTGAACAACTCTTTAAAGCTGTTAGAAGGCTTCACTGCTCATTCAGGGAAGGCTACATGTTGTGTCTTTCTGTGACTCTATGAAAATCTAAGCCTTCAGGTTTTCTAATTTGTTTGTGATGATCACAGTTTGATTATAAATATACGTGGTACACACAGCTAAATTTACAATACTCTTGCTGAAGCAAATGTTCCWAAGTGTAAGTGAGTTCTTCTTCCTTAGATAAGAAGTAGTTTCTGTCTATAGGTATGTCATAAACAGGAGATTTATTAAAAATCATATCAAATAAAAGTACCCCAGAGGGGAAAAAAGTATACATGAAGCAATGGAATGAAAAATACCTATTTTTTTTTTTTTTTTATTTGCAGCAGAACAGTTTGAGAGCTGGTGATATGTTTAGAAAAAATACAAGTGAAAAAAGGTGTATGAATAAATTTATGAATAATTGGAATAATTGGAAAAAATCTAAATGTGCTGTATATTATTGTTTTTTACCAGGATGTTTTAACTCTTGCTAAATTTTTAAGCTGAAGGAGTAGACTCAGATTCTTTTAAGATTAAGGAAAAAAGCTTGCAATAAGTTACAGTTGCTTAGCAGCCAAAACAAAATTCAGCGGCACAGAAATTATTTGGGATCTCTCCCTTCTTCCAAAGGCAGTAACAGTTCTCTCATGACTTTTATGAGAAGAGGTGCTCAAAGGAGAATTTGGTATCCCTGACAGATATGAATTTGGAGAGGGCATGTACATTTGCCAAAAACTGTACACAGTTTTTGACAGTGTTCTTGACAATGTCAGGTATTTTACTGGGCTTGCAAACCAGTAAGAGAATCCTTGGGCACCATGCAGCTTCTCAGAACATGAAAATGGATATTAACAAGATTGTCTAGGCAAACAAAGCTCTCATAAATTTTGGTCTCTCTTTTGCCTTCCACTGCGGGACCCTGTTGTCCTGGAGGCCTCTTGCAACCCATCTTGTTCTGAATTAGCATATAATCTTCTCTGAGCATCTGTAATGTTCTTGTGATACAGTTGATCTGACTAAGAAGAACTTAGTTTAGAATAAAAGGTATTAATTAATTTGACAATAGAAATAGAATGTATTTGATTTGATTTAGAGCATTTCATACTCATCCCAAGCACTTTACAAATCTGAAGCTAACATTAGTTTTTTAGCAGTGACCCGCATACATTCTTGGATAACAGAAGCTAGGTTTTGCAAGCTAACTGTTGGTTATAGTGGAATGCCTGTGTCCTCAGTGTTTTTTTTTCCTATGTTTATTGAACCAAGACCCATACCAAACCTCATTTTCGTAGAAATTAAAATAATTCATGTAAGCTAAAGCAAGATTGAAGTTTCTCAGTATGTGGTTGAAAGTTTTCAAAAGGTATACTAAAGATTCAATACAAAGTTTACTGTCATCCTGTTTCAAGAAAGAGGGCATATTTCTTTTTTCTACTGAGTACTAGATCGCTTTCCATTCCTGGCATAAAATTGAGACTTTACCTGACCGTTTGGGACTGTTAAACATTTCAGGGACATTCTAATGGATACAACAGTGATCTAATCACATTAACCATTAATTTTTCTTTCTATATGCCCCTGTGGATGCCAGAGTGATATGTAGATGTTACTAAATTACATGTACAACTGTCTTTTCAGGCAGATGACTTTTTATTTTACAGATGAAGAAAGTGAAACACAAAGGAGCTGATGATGACCTCAAAGTGTAGAACTCAGTAACACTTATATACCCATGACAGCAAATACATGGCAGATGACCTTCAATGTGTGTAAATGTAGGGCAATGCATGAAGGGGAAAAGATTGAAACCTCGCCTGCATGATTCTGAAGCCAAAATCATAGCAGATCTTAGCATCATTATGGATAGTGCTTTGAAAWCATTGACTTGGTCTGCAGTGGCAGCCAGAGAAAGACAAAATGATGGGCATCATCAAGAACAAGACAGAGGACATCGTTTTGCTGCTRTATAAAACCTTGATATGCCCACATGTTGAGTACTGTGTGAAGTCTACATTTTTTTATCTTAAGAGGGGCAGCATAAAAGATGGAGGAAGGCAACTCTAAGCAATAAGGTAGATAGAACTAAAAAGTAAATTCTGAAACAGCTGGGAGTTTTAGATTTGGAGAAGGCTGATGGGAAGTACAGTTAACAGATCGACAATTTGTGCCAAACTGTTTTTCACTAGCGACTAAAGATAGGAAGCACTTCATGGAACTTGTAAGAGATCAGCTTAAGAGAGTTTCAGAAGTGCTTTCTCATACTGGGATCAGTGAACCCTCTGGAATTTTTTACCAAGCAGACTGTGTAGACAGTGTCATCAGGTTCAAGAATGGATTGGATAAATTCATGGGCAACATATCCCAAACAGATATTAAAGAGAATAGGAGGGGATAATCCTCTAACATCCCTGTGACTCTATGAGAGGAATGGACTACAGAAAGCTGCTAGATTTTCCTGCTCTTTCTAAATAGTATCTGCTATTACCACTGTCAGAGATTTCTCTTTCTGTGCTAGATGAACCTGTGCTAGATGGACTGCTGAACTGACAGTGTGGCATTTCTTACAGTTTTCAATCATACTTTCTAATCATTAGATCACCAGTTTACTGATTAGTTCTTTAGATTAATAAAGAAGAAAAAGAAGACATTTATTGAATCAGAAGGGAATAATGGGGAAGCATATTACCTTTGATACAGGGACATTAAAATATTCATTAATCTTGTTTGTTTAAAAGTATGTATGTTCCTGAATCTGTGTGTAGCAGATTTTTTTTACATCTTCTGAGGTAGAAAGAGTTGTGTATGCATTTTCGATTATATAATATTATGTCTGTATAAAAGCTTCCCTTTCCTCACCTTGATCAACAAATAAGATAACATGTCATAAGTAATGAAGGCCACAGTCTCATCAGGTCAGGACATTTGTATAAAGATGATAATGATATATACAAAGCTGCTGAAAATATACCTTTCAGTGTGTGTTAGTGTAACTATACAGACCCGTTCATCCCAATTGTTCACAGATTATAAACTGCTTGCAAATTTTCCTGCTTATCTACTATATGTGCAGAGCAGTTTGGATTGTGCTCCTCTCTACTAAAAAAAAAAATGGTGTTCCTCTGTTTGTTTGGTTATTTTTAATCTTTTATAGTCCTTGGTGGCACATAAAGGAATCCAAGAGATGTGTTCTAGATTACTTTAATCTCCTGTGACAATGATGTGGGCTATTTCCTAGGTTTCCATAGGAATAGGAACAATGCTTCTCCGTTTGAGTTCATCAGATACTGAATGATAATGGCATAGAGTAGGAAGTGTTGAGTAAGTCTTGCTGGTTTCTATGGTAACTGCAGCTAGTTTAAGTTATGCATTTTATTTTTCTGAATATTTTTTTATTATTGCCAAGACCAAAGATGGTTTTGCAGGGTTTCCACTTTGGACTGAAGGATATGCTTATGCCCTTATTTCTGTGGAAAAGAAAATTTTTTTAGTGTATGTACTTCTTTAGCATTGGATATTCAATTCTGCAGTCTAGCTGTAGCATTCCTAGTCATCTTGTCTCTACACCTTTATATAGCCACTTCTTGTTTATTTTGAAATTGTCGTAATTTCAGTGGATCTTGCAGAAAATTGAATTTTATAAGATCTAATATATTAATTGTTTAATTGTTAAGCTATGCTATTCTGCAGCTTTTTTTTCTGTTAAGTCTTCACAAAGTGTATGGATAATCAAACATAAATACTCTTTTTCCTCCTCATTTTCTCAGTTTAAATATGGCCATGCAGAGATCAGTTAGGTGAGCAGGAGGTAGATGCACAGGCTAAAATCAAATCAAGAAAAGAATAAACTGAGTGTTTCATGACAAAATCTTATCAACTGTACTAAGAATTGGACTTAATTGTATTAAAACTTTCGCATTGTAATTTTAAAAAAAGAAAGTCTAGAACTAAAAGATTAAGTGTATGTTTACATTGCAGATATAATTCATAAATATTTATCTTGCTTAAAATCAGACTAACTTAGTAAAAGCCTTTTTTGTAAGCCAGATAGTGTGTGCTAATCTACCCTGTTTCTGTGGTGTTTCTGGCAGTTTATAGCTGCTACTATGGGAGTTACCTTGTGTAAATTTATCTTCAGAAACTTTGTGCTGTACTGCAGCGACTTCTGTGACCTCTAGATATTTGTACCATTCTTGTTGAATCTGTTATGATATTATTATAAAGTGGGTGGTTTTTCCCACAGCTGTAATAAATATACTATGATGACATGTTTGACATCTACCATGTGTTTGTGATTTAATATGGGTACCTGTGACTTCCTTACATTAAAATGAGCAACAACAAACACACAAAGATTATGTTGTGTTAAATTTTGAATGGTATCCAAAGATAAATAAAGATAGCAAGAATTATCTGGGGGAAGTAGAGAACATGGTTTGTGTTCAAACTCTTAGACCAAAATTGGCTTAGGGAAATGCTTCTACTGTAGAGGGTGGACTTCTGTTATACAAGTTGTCTTTATTTTTGAAAAACATTTGCAAGGATATATCACTGTATTAATGTCAAGCATAAGTTAGAAAAAGCCCTTGCTACTACTTTCTTAAATGCAACTAAAATGTAATGCAGCTAAAAGTAATTACGTAAATACAGAAGTATTCCTTATGATAGAGATCGTGTTGCATCCTCATGATAAGACTGCATTGCAGAGGAGATTAACCTTCTACCATGTGCCACTGACAATAGTCAGATGTTGAACAAATAATATGAATGCAACTGTTGCAAATGAGCATATTTACAAAGCTCACCAGAGGAGACAGACGGATTTCCCTTAATGCATCTAGAGCGTTATCATGCAAGGGCTGCTCTGTTGGTGCAGTTAATTAATGTTTGTTTAATCTTTGTCTCTTTTTCTTTAGTATATTTAATAAAATAGTGCTTGTATTCAAAAATGAAACACTGATGTGATAATGAATACTTTTAAAGATAATTCTGCTCATGGTTTTGTGCAGCTCTACCATCAATGATTTGTTTTGAGGTGTGGAGTAATGGAACTTACTATTAAGCTCTTTGTTTAAAGAATTCTGTGTTTCAGTGTTGAGCAAAAAATAGTAGTTTATTTCTATGCAAAATATTGTCTATCAAGATGAGTTTCCTTTTGCTTCTTAAATACTCAGTGGTTTCTTCAAAATGGTTAAAATAGCCTATTTTGAGATGTCATTTGATAGCTACTTGAATCTGATTTCCTGAGAAATGCTTCTTAGAGGTGTTTTGCCTACCAATATTCAAATTACCAGAGGTTTTTTTTTTGTAAATATGGATTTATTTTCAAGCAAAAAGTTTTCAGCAATTGGAACTACTGTTTTTGAGAAACAACAGTCAGTAAATATACATGGCTACTTTTACTTTTTTGTAATTAAAAAAAGATACTGATTTACAGCTAAATACCATTTTTTTTTATTACTCTCTGTTTTGTTAATGGGAGAAGGCTTGTTACAGGTATTGCTACATGCATTTTATTCATTATGCTTGAAAAAATGTCATAATATACCACAAACCTCTGATGCAAAATACTGCAAAATGTTCTCACAATGCAGTGACTTGTGCTACACAGAATCAAAACACAGTCAGAAAAAAAACTGCAGCATCATAACATTAATTTAATCAAATTTAAACTCTAAACCAACAAACTAAAGGCAGAAAACAAAGACTTGCATGCAGCTTGAGTTCTGGCTTTGGTCCTCTTTTGACTCCAGAGCTATGTATTTTCTTTAAATTTATAACACTCAGAGGTGCTTAAGAATCAAATGATCAATACACTACAAATATGTAAATAAACCTATTGATGCAATATCAGAATTTTTGCTTTTTATCTACCTTCTTCATTTATTTTTGATCAGGTCCAATGTCTTAAGTATTTCCCTTGTGTCATTAAAAAATAGAATAAAAATAATCCATAGTGTGAATTGAAATTCTGAAAGAGAACCTTGGGTCAGCTTGGAAGGAAACAGAACCGAAATTCGGAAGAATTTCTCTTATACCTAGATATGCATTTCCTTTTCCATGTGAAAAGTATTAAAGCAGGTTGGCATCAGCCATTTTCCTGTTTGGCTGCGTTTGGCTGTTTATCCTACTATAGGAAATTCTTGGGAGCGTTTTTGAAAGCAAATATTGAGCTTAATGAGTAAGGTCATAGTTAGGAAAGAACATGTAGGATAGTATTAATCTTTTGGAATAGCTTGTGTAACTTTCGCRTCAGCTGTTGTATAAAATGTCTTGAACATAACTGCTGAGATTATTTGAAAAGATAAATTTTTCAAATCTTAGTTTGTCATAAAAAGCTGTGTGTAATATGTCATTACAGTGGATCTCAAGCTAACCTTGGAGCCTGCTGCTGGAGCTTCTCCGTGTATTCTGCTTGGCTTCAGCAGGTTTACATGGCTGCTTAAATGGGCATTGCTGTGGCAGAGGAGATAAACCTCTGCTGTAATGCTTCACTTTTGCTTCAAGTGCTGCAGCACAGCACTTACCACTAAAGCTGCTGAAAGGCCCAGTCTAATGTCCCTTCTACTGTGGAAAGAACAGTATGTCACTCAGCTGGGCAGAATCAGTTAAAACGCCTGCTACTGACATACAAGACTCATGAGCTTAAATTAAAACCACTCACTAGTGGCTGGGAGGAATGACTGACATGCTCCCAAATAAACTCACTTTTTCTTATGGTTGTCCTTTCCGTTAAGTTTGGAAGGCTTGCTTCCAAATCTGAGGTGGTAGTGCACAGCCTACTTGTCTTTCTGAGAAAAGAGCAGAAAATCTACTGGTGGAAACCAGGATAAAGAAGTTGGTAATTAAACACAAAAATCAGGGAATATTAACTGCCTGTTCCGCAGGTTTCACTTGGAACCTGGAAGTCTGCAGCAAAATGCCGTGAGTTTAAGGGGAGAGGTGCGAGTCTGCTCTGACTGGTTCTGCTCCCTGCTTTTTAGTAAGAGAGTCTGCAGGCTAAGGGCACTTCCCTTCGTCTCAGGATGAGAATAACAGAAGCATTTGAATAAGAAAGGTGGGAGGAAAGGGAAGAATTATTACTGTTTTCTCAAAAGGGGACAGGACAGGGCTTTTCAGAAGTTTGGAGCAGCTCTGCTTCTTTCCATCTTGTGAAGAATGCACCCCTATTTCTTTGCACCATCTTCTGTTTGACATAGCTAGCTGGGAAAAATGGGTGGAAAGACCATTTCTGCTCTGTTAATCCCTGCCTCCTAGTGAGGAAAGAGAACACTAGCTACAGAACCACTGACTACTTATGGTCATGGGAAAAGGGGTCACAAAATTGACTTAATTGAGGCAGGTAAGTACAGCATGAATGGACTGACAGTATTTTTTGTGAAAAGCTTGAAGTTTGTGCACCATGAAGTATCATTCTATGTCTGTGTATTCTTTATGTGACAATCTGAGGCAGAAAAGGAAATGTAATCTGCTGATTCTTTCTTTCTTTCTAGTCTGAGCCTCAAAAATTATTCCAAACGCAGTGTAATTCTTGCTGTTTAGAGTGGTGAAATCATTAGGAGCTAAGGTGAAACACAGCCTGATGCTGCTTTGCATAAACAGATAGTCTTCAGTGCATGTGAACTAAGACATCCTGTTTTGTCAGATGCCCACAGTCCTCTCATTTTAAAAACACATGTGACTCCTACATACTATTAAAAAAACAATCTATGCTTGTCAGGGTAAAATCTTGAAAAAATTACTTCTGTAAAGATAAGTAGATGTAGTGAGCCTTCTGACTGATGTGATATACCAAATGTGATACTGTCATGCGTCTGCCACATACGGTAGGGGAATGCTAAGCTTTTGCATAGAGATGCACTATTTTCTTTGTTGTTGCTATTGTCAGCTGATATACTTAATTCCATAATATGCATTCTGAAGGAATATACCTGGAGAATATATATTGTGTATCTTAGTTACAGGCAAGAGTATATTATCTGCACTGGAGTGTCAATACAAAAAGTTTGCAACATCTTTGCCATCTATGTAATTGTAATTTGCCCTTGTTTAATGTACTCCTCCTTAGAAAAGAAAGAAGAATGGCCTTGTTACTTTGGCTGTCTGCTTGTTGTTTTTTGAAAATGCAGCCAAACTAAATCCTGTAAGGTTTTACCTTATGTGGAGCATTTTGAAAGGGAGGAATGTCTTAAGCTTCTGTTTGGGAATAAGGTCTCTAGACTTTTTTTTGACAACAGTTTTACTGATGCTGTAAGATCAAAACTGCGTTAATTGGAAAGGTTGTGAGAGTGTAGAACAAAAAGCTGGTTAGGAAAGATGTTTAAATTTGCTTACCAGTTTCAGATTAGTTTCATTTTACAGCCAGATTGTTACTTGGTGAGGGAAAGAATAAGAATGGTCAGAGATGGGAGCCTCCTGCCTTCAACTTCAAACTGCTCATTTTGATGAAAGTTTACCAACAAGGAAAGCCGTCAGGGCAGTTGCTCAGTATGTGTTTTGGGTATTATTAGACAGGCTGGACAGTGTTGCATGCTGCCATTTGTACTGCCTGCTACCATTCAGCAACCATGCATATGTAAACAGAACCTGGCACAATCAGTTGTGTTGCTGTAGCTAAATAAATCACATAATTCCACTTTTTGCTCTAAGCAATGTAAACAAAGCTGAACTGTCACATTCTCCTACCCCATGAAAGCCTGGTATGGTATCACATATGGAAATCCGGCACAGGTGCAAAAAGAGGAATTCAGCAGGATCTTTCTTGCTCATGATAACCGTTTAGTCACATTTTTTTTTCAGAAGACTGCAAATTTCTTCTAGCCTCAACAAAGGCCAGAGCAAATTTTGTCATTGAGTTTTAGGCCTAAGAATCTGTTTCTATGAATGTGATCGAGCTGCACTGTGTCAGACTAGATTTTAAAGCCCTTTTCTGCTGTATTTAAAGGACTGAAATGTTATTGAAAATGGAGCTGCAAAGCTATTCTTTAAATTGTTGGAAGACTGCTTGAAGACTGCTTGTAAGATTTCTACATTATGGACAGTGACCATTTAAAAAACTAACCTTCACTCCTTGTAAAGTATATGCAAATCAGAAATACTTCCATATTACAAAACAGTAATCAGCATGTTAAGTATTCTCTTTTTAAGACTGACACACAAATTGGAACATAAAAAGTTTCCATATTACTCTAACAAAGAAAAACATATGGGAAAGCTGTAGATCCTTTTCTATTGGACGCTAGATAATTGTTGTAGTAATGTTTCCCTGTAGCTTACTCTTCAGATTGTCCTTGTTTCTTCTCATGCGAAACATTACACTCTTGTTTTGAGTGAGTTGTTTGGTGGTTTTCAATTTGTTGTTGTAGAAGGCTGTGAAAAGTAACTAAGAAAAGGAAGCCAACAGTATGTTTACAGTTGCTGTTTAGGGTTTGCAAGTGCAATGGAAAATTTTTAGGGGTCTCCAAACTGGAAAATGTTGTTAACCACTGGCTTAAGTCCATTGGAGGAGTTAGTTGGCCAGAAAACAATCCCGTCTTTTAAGTATCAGCTAGAAGACACAAAAATAGATGGTGCAGTCTGCAATGATAGCTCATAATTTCCTTAACATTTTGTGTCACCCTGCAAAAATAATGTGAGCAGTGTGATTCAGGGAACGCAGCACAGGACTGGAAGTTTGGCATGGTTTCTGTTCTCAGCTTAGCAGTAATTTGGGTGATTTTGAGCATGAAACTAGACTTGCCATTCTCACTTCATTTCTTTGCAAGCTAGAATTAAAGATAATTACCCATGCTTGTAAGAAGTAGTGAAATCATGGAGTGAACTTTATTTAGTACAAAATTTTTCGACTATTCCTGTGCACATTTTCAGGTCCAAAATATATTTCTCTCCCACATAGTGTCTATCTAATATTATGAAATATATGTTCTATATAAATGTATATGTATACATATGAATTATTTTTATTTCCATATCTGGTAATTGAAGATAGCGTATTCATGTATTGAAATGTTTCTTCCCCTTACAGGCTCTTTCTTCTCCTGTTTTTGTTCTGCCCTTCTGCTTTTCATCTTTTCTGGGCCTGATACATGCAGACAGATAAACAATCTGAGATTTTCTTTGCCATTCAGTCCATTAGACTCATTATGTATTCCCTTTCACAAAGAGCCTTGGGCATCAACGCTGGTTGCTCACGGTCTCTTTATAGCTGATGGCTTTTGATATGAAAGACCTATTTTTTAATGATGATGTTCTGTTCCGTATCCAAAAACACTATTTTACTTCTACAAATGAAAAACCTGACTATGTAAGATCTTTTTTCATTTTCTTTTTTAAGAGGATGTTTCTTGTGGTAAAAAAAAAAAAAAAAAGTTAAATATGGTCTGATAACAAGTTATGTTACTAGTTGAGAATTAATCACATGAGTCAGTTCACTGATATGGAATTATAGGAGTAACAGAAGTTGAAGTTTGAAAACTTTTCATGTGCTGCAAAGTAAGCATTGGATTGAGAGAGGCTTTATGTAGTATGGCTGAGAACGCTGACATGAAGTATATACGCTTATAAGGGAATTCTCTCCCTATTTTAGGTCTTTCAAATAACTTTGGAGCTAGGAATGTGTGAAAAAGCTGGGAAAGTAAATCTTCATTTTGATTGCATTTTCAGATTTAGCATGCTCCTCATAAATAACTTCATTACTTACCATTGGTCTCATTTACAARTACAGTAAGTATGTAGGAATCCTCTTCCTGATTAAACACATTTTGTTTTAGATAGGGTTTAATATTACAGCAAAATCTGACTAGGCATAAATGTTGGCATTCAGATTGTTGCCAGAAGAGCTTTATTTAGTTGTTCATATATATTTATCTTTATACATAATACATACTTTTGAAAGTAGTGAGCACCAGGTGTTTCCACTGCAAATTGGGCATCACAATTTGATATGGTTTACATGGGTAGGATATCAAGAACTGCAAGCTTTTTTAAACAGACAATATGAGCCTGAACTGTGTTCTATACATCCTTGTAAAGAAATATAATACAGTATATTAGATAGAGATATGTATAAAGAGATCGGATAATTTGTGTCTTTATTATGCTGCAATGTGCTCAGATTCCCATTAGGTAAACACTTGAGATTTTGATAAAAATGAACCAGCAGAATTCTTTGAAAATCATTCTAAGAAACAATGGAGTCAATGTCAAGAACTACATCTGGCTGCTAGAAGGTTTGAATAACCTCCACGTTTTTGTTGGTTTGTTTAACTCTTGTTTGTTTGTTTGATGTGAGAGAACATTTTAACCCCCAGACTTGTTACACATTTCACGAGCCTCATTTATTCCTTTGTGATTTCAATGTAATGCCGTTATTGCCAAGAAATGCCATTGATTTCATCGCTACCACAGAAACCCTCGAAGGAACACAGTTTCAGATGTTGCTGAACCCATGTGTACATCTGTTAGACTAACAGAACGTTGAGACCATTGAGTGATTAAACCAAGTGGTTTTCAACATTTTCCTTACTGTAATATATTATAGTGGAATGTATTCATGCTATCTTTTCCAGAAGAAAAATCAAGGGAAAAGGTTCTAAAAATATACATAATCACTTCCAAGTGTTTTTCAACTCAGTGATCTCTTCACTGTGAAATAAGCATCACTACTTGATTTTGTTTGTTGGATTCGTATTTCAAGAATGCCAGGCTTTCTTCAGGAAACAGCAGTAGCCTGAACTGTATGAGCATTAAATATATAATTGCCTTTATAATATTATACACAAATAATCTTGACAGGCATTTGCAAAGCCTTGTGTCTACTTTATGGGAGCTTTGGAGGTAGGTGCTGATGATACCATATTTCTCTGGATGCTTACGTTGTTATCTCAATGACTATTTCAACCACCTTGCCTAATATACGGCATGTTCTCCTGTTCCTTCTGATGCGATAGTTAGCACTTGGTATAAAATTAAATACAATAGCATGAASTGACAGTTTGCTGCTGGTTAGTTATATTAGTTATTACAAATGAGTGACTTCATGTTTTTTGTTATTCGTTCAGCAGCTTTATTCTTAAAACCTTTCAAAACTCTTGGATCTTTCAGCTCTCTGAACTTGACCATATTATCTGTCTGTTATATTGAAGATGTTAGATGGGAAGTTTCAATGGTCAGATCAGGGATTCGATTTCAGATGAGGAACTGTGAGTGTGTCTGTGTCAGATTAAATACTTCACTTTCATTGCAAGATTGGTCTTTTAACCTATTTTGTCTTATCTTAAATTTATAATGGATAATAGGAGTAAATTAGCAACAGAGATTGATTTAAATGCTACTCCACAGACGCACGTTTGCTTTTAACATTAGGCTAGCTCCAGGCATGGGGAGCTGATTTGACAGAAAAGAGATCTGCTTGTGAAGGAAACTTTTTTGTAGGGTCCTAATCCATTAAAGAAGATAAACAGAATCTCCTCTGACCGAAAGGTTATAAAAAGCAGGAGCTGAACAGTCTCTATTTTACTGTTTCCAGGCCCTCAGTAGGAGTGGGGGAACCTGACAAAGGAGGAAGCCTATGGCCTTAAATACTGACAGACTCTATGTAAGGGCACCAAAAGGCAGTGTTAGCCTCACAGATGCAATTCATTTAGGAGATTTGTTAGTTTGAACACTTGTGTTTCACCCTTAAGTTAAAAAAACAAAACCAAAACCAAAAAAACCCAACAACAGCGAAAAGTGTACTTTGAGAAACTGTGACTTCTTGCTCTCATCTCTCAGGTTAAAAAGGCAGCAATGCATCTTTACCTCTCCTATACCTTCAGAAAGCTGTGTGCATCTCATCTGTTTCCTAATGTACTGAATTTTCTACAGTTTGATTCTTGCAGATGATATAAAGTCCTTCAATTTCTGTAACAAAATAGAAATTATGTCCCAGAATTCTGATTTAGACATTAAATGAAGCGATAGCAAGGGAAGACAATGTCCTCCAGAGCCTCCAGACTCTCTTTCATGGGTCTTAGATACTGCTTAATTTCAGCTCCAGACATGTGAGAAGTTGGAGCTGATATGGTTTAATGCTGCATAAAAATGGATTCCCAATGAATAATTCTCTCTCCAAGTTCTTCTTGACATAAGTATGTTTGTCACTCCTGAAGAAAATGCTTGTTTTCTTTGTGTAGTTGGTGTGGAGGATGTAAAATACGTAAGGCTCACTTGGGAAACCTGGATTATACAAGAATGTGTATAATTAGTAGTTTTACCTCTTCTTCTTGCATCTAGTAATAGTAGCAAATAATTATTGACTGTTTATTTTCTCCATTTGTTGACCTTTTTTATTTTCTAGAAAAAAATATTTTGAAAATAGAGGAAATGCTATATTGCTGTATATAATTCAAAAACTTGGTGTTTGCTTTTTTATTTTTGACTAATCTGGCTTTTGCTACTTAACAAAAAATATTTAATCTTTTTCTTTTTTTCCACCTTTTTTAAGGAAAGGACAGGAGAAACATACTTTTGGTATATGTATGTAGTTTTCTGAAATTATTAAGAGAGCCAGGGCAGCTTTTTACCTCGGGTAAGAGCAATGACAAACCTTGTCTTCCTTATCTTAGAAGAATGATATTTGAGGATATGTAAAGATTAACATAAATAAGCCTTTAGTCTCCATACTACGTTAATTTAATACTTTTTATTAACAGTAAATTTTTTAAATACGGTAAAGACAGAGTGGGCTATATGGCCTGGTTCTCTTRCACTATGTTAACTAAGTTCAGTCAGTTCTCTTGATGGAATATCCTCGTGAAAGTAAGGCACAGGTTGTTCTTGCCTTAAGATAGCTTTTCAAGGTCAACCCTCTTGAATTTTATCTCAGCTACATGCATCAAGGTAAAAATTGCAGAGCCTTATCTGTGCTAATATTTTATATCAAGATAACTATTTCTTTTTAATGATTTTTTTTTCTTTTTTTATCAGTAAGCCAAGGATGAAAAGCCAAGCTCTGTTTGTTTTTTTCATAAATATTAAGCCAATTTGTAGTCACATTAATAAGGTAAATTCTAAAGAAAGAAAATGTTTTTTCTTACTAGTGATAGTGTGCTGAATGGTTCCCCAGGTTTCCCACCCAGATATTTTCCAGATATGTCCAGATATGAATAATGCAATATAAAAGCTAATACAATGGAATGATTTAGAAAAGAAGTGTGAGAAGAATGTCTTCATAACTTAATTGTGCCTCTGTGCTGCAAAGCAACTCAGTACAGGATGAGCCAAGTAAGGTGGAGTTAATAGCATTTTTTCTGTCTCTGTCAACAGAAGAGAAGTCCAAGCAGATAGATAACCAGAGACAAAATAAGAAAACACTGTAGGTTTATATCACTTTTAATGTCTAGCTGTTTAGGAAAGGTGTCACTTGCTGTCATACCAAAATCTGGTTTCCATGGATGTACTTCATTTTTATTCATAATATACAAAAGTACTAACCTTTGGGATTTGAAAATTTAGCAAATGTATTATGGTTGTGTGATAAAAGAGAGACAAAATTATTGCTCTTGTGGGTGGACCATAGCCAATGTAAGGAGATGGATCATGAAAGTCCATGGTTATCTCTGGCAAATAATGTGAATGCTGCCAAAGTCCCAGATGTCATAGCCATTAACAGCTCAGAATGATTTTCTATGGCCTTATTTTGCCTGTAATAGAAGGATGTTCACTGTAATATGTAATCATGATATTAAGCAAATACATCATGTCACAGGGCATAACAGTAATGTAAGAATAAAAGGCTCCAGGAGAGGTATTAATTTCCTTAGCTTATCATGCTCTCCTCAGTCTTTGTTATTAGAAAAGGCCCAACAGATTCCCCCTTTTCTGCAATATTAAGGATTATCTGCTATCAAAGCAGGACATTGTTTTGCCTAAAATATTTCTATGTATATGAGTAAATATAGTATCTCTTGGAACCATATTGTGGAACTTACAATATATCTATACAGTACTACATAACTATACTTTTACAATATAAGCATGATAATTTCCATGATACAGCTGTATAGTTATACAGTAAGTTCCACAATATAGTACTATACGTTTGCTATGTAGTTATATTATAGAACATATCATGCCCTCAGTACCAATTCACTTTTCTGTTTTAAACTCTTCATGTAGAAAAGTTGGCTGGAGTATGCCTGCTATAATAAGTAATTATTTCAAAGCACCATCAAAACACAGCCAAGTATTGTAAAACAATTGTCAAAATGTGTGTCCTTATTGCTTGCAAAAAAAAGCCTAAAAAGCATAAATTTACTTTACAGAATTTTTGGTAAATATGTTATTTGAATTACCTTTCTCTGTTTACTGCTTTTGATTAAAAATATGTAATTTAAAACATTATAAAGAATAATATACATATCTGGTACATTATGGAAATGGTTTGAAGTGGTCTGAGGAAAAAATCTAAGGAATTGTAAAACTGAAAGCCTTTAAAAACACTAAAAGTCAAATTTATTTCTAGCTTCTGAGTCAAATTTTGCTCTCATCTACATCAGTGTAATTTAATTGAAGTTAGTGCAGTTAATCCACATTTACAGTGGTTTAATTGAGGACAGATCTTGCCAGCTATTTTTAACAAGGATGAAAACAAATATTTGGAAAAGCCGTCTCCTGTCAGAGGGACACTCTGCTTTCTCAAGAGTAGAGACACCTGCGTTCTTACAAGAAATTTAAAGTCTAATATATGTACAGGCTTATCATTAATGTAAAACTGATGGTGGGCTATTTCTAAAAAGATGATGAAGATGCTCTAGGATTAAAACAAAACAAAACAGAAAAGCTTGCCTGCCACAGTCCTTTAGGGAATATCTGGACTCAAGATCAGATGCTATTGAATAGAAATGAAATTCTGTCAGAGAGAGTAGCCTTCTCCTTGGCAGGACATGTACATACAATTCATATTGTATGTTGGTTGTAGGTTGAGCAAGAATCTGGCTAAAGCTGCTTCTTATGCATTTAAAGACATTCTGTTTCATATATATTTCTCTATAGCACTTCCAGGTTTTCTTGACATCTTTTGAGGTTTGAAATATCATACTCTTGCATGCAGACTAGTCTTTGTAAATGACTGTATGAGTTGCAAGGTGAGAAACAGATGCTGGAAATTTCAGTAGAAACTTTCAAACTTATCAATAGGCTCTTAGGTATATGACTACAGAATTTGTAATCTCACTCCCAAGCCTTAAGATATCTCATTCTGGAATCACTTTTTTTTTTGGTAGATGACATGAAAGAGTGATCTCTTTCTTCTCCCATTTTTGTAACTTGGTAATGTGAGCTGGTAAGTTTCAGAAGAATACTGTTTCTCATACAATTATCATTCAGTACACTTTCTTCTATAGGTTGCTGAACTGAAGCTCCAGTAAATGTATGAATTTTCTGATACAGAAATAATTCAGATACAGGAAACCCAAACTCACGAGTTTGTCTTGTGTTGATTTCAGTGGGAGCAGGGTTTAGCCACAATATTAAAAGTTATTTAAACTCTGTCTGTAGGTTTTAAAGCATGAGATTTGGATTCAGTAAGTACTCTGAAATAGTACTTGCTCAAGTTTGCACTATAGTGAGACACAGATGTCTGCATGCAATGCAGAATCTGATAACTTGGTTTCTTTTTGTTTGACTTTCTCTTACTAAATGTTACACAAATTGCTAAACTTCTTCACGCTCCCATTCTTTTAGCTAGTGGTGTCCCCCAGAGGTCAATACTGGGTCCAGTATTCTTCAACTTAATCGTCAATGACCTGGATGAAGGGACAGAGTGCCTCCTCAGCAAGTTTGCTGATGATAGAAAACTGGGAGGAGTGGCTGATACTGCAGAGCGCTGTGCTGCCATCCGCAGGGACCTGGACAGGCTGGAAAGATGGGCGGAGAGGAACCTCCTGAAGTACAACATAGGGAAGTGCAGGGTCCCTCACCTAGGGAGGAATAACCCCATGCACCAGTACAGGCTGGAGGCTGGCCTGCTGGAAAGCAGCTCTGCGGGGAAGGACCTGGGAGTGCTGGTGGACACCAAGTTAACCATGAGGCAGCAATGTGCCCCTGTGGCCAAGAAGGCCAATGGTMTCCTGGGGTGCATCAGGAAGAGTGTTGCCAGCAGGTGGAGGGAGGTGATCCTTCCTCTCTACTCAGCCCTGGTGAGGCCACATCTGGAGTACTGCGTCCAGTTCTGGGCTCCCCAGTACAAGAGGGATGTGGCACTACTGGAGCAAGTCCAGCGAAGGGCCACAAAGATGATTAGGGGACTGGARCATCTCTCTTATGATGAAAGGCTGAGAGAGCTGGGCCTGTTTAGCCTGGAGAAGAGAAGACCGAGAGGAGATCTTATTAACGTGTACAAGTATCTGAAGGGAGGGTGTCGAGAGGATGGGACCAGACTCTTTTCAGTGGTGCCGAGCGATAGGACAAGAGGCAATGGGCACAAACTGAAACACAGGATGTTCCATCTGAACATGAGGAAAAACTTYTTYACTGTGAGGGTGACTGAGCACTGGAACAGGTTGCCCAGAGAGGTTGTGGAGTCTCCTTCCTTGGGGATATTGAAAAGCCGTCTGGACACAATCCTGKGCAATGTGCTTTAGTTGACCCTGCTTGTGCAGGGGGGTTGGACCAGACGATCTCCAGAGGTCCCTTCCAACCTCAACTGTTCTGTGATTCTTAAATGTATAATATGGCGAGTATGCTATTTCTGTTTTTCTGTAATGCACTATTTTGATAATAACACTGAATTTATTTTGTGCATATAAACAACCAAACATTATTTGTAGTTTCTCTATGTCAGAAAACTTTGTAGCAAATAATTGAATTTTAAAATAAGTAGTTTCTTCTCTGTTTATGAATAATGAATTGAGGGCAGGGTGTTGATTTTCATTTAAAACAGTTAATAGCATTGACATGGAATCACAGCAAGGAGGTGCTTTTGGAATGGCTTTATTAAGTTACTACTTGAATGTAAGTTTTCTGTTGCATATCTTGTGAGAGTTGGCATAGGTCAGTAAGAAAGGTCAACTTCTTGTTTGTAGTTATTTGTTGGTCTTTCATATGTTTCTCTTTATTACCACAATGAGTAACTGTAAATTGGCATGAATAAATTAATATTATGTAAGTAATAAACAAAGATGGATTTTAGTCTTGCAATTTAAAAGACAAAAAATTGTTGGCTCGATGACAGATTGTCTCCTTTGAGAACTGTTAAAAAACTGCTAGTTTCATATGAAATAATGCCTGCTTTCTCACTCTTGGACCCAGTATATCTATTGACTTATAGATAAGATTTTCCCAGAATACTTTGTTTTAACCCAGTTGTTCAGAGGCCTTTGGATGGCTGTCTAATAAAGCAAGACCAAGCGAAGTTGTAACATGAAGCTCAATGTTTAGAGTTTTTTCCTTTCCTCAAAATGTTTGCATTTTGAATAATACTTTTAATATGACCATTGCTGCAATGAAGTCTCATAGTATTTCACTGAACAGAGATATCAGCCAGAGATGAAAAGACTTTCTTGAGTGGGAGGCATATTTTGGCTTTATTAATGGTAGTTGGAAAAGGAAAATGAAAATTGTTTTAATTGTTTTTTGGTCTGCAGTGTTAAAGTCCCCCTTATTTAAATAGCTTAACTAGTCTTTTGGAAAAGGTAATGTATTGTATAAGGAAAGCATGATATTAATGTCAACATTTTCCTTTAAAATCAATAGATCTGGTAATGCATTAATTAACATAGTAAATTGCAAAACATTTCTTTTGAGATGTATTTTGAAATAGTAACATAAAAAGACTATCAATCCACTGTTAATATTATGAAATATCTTGACAACATAATGATTTCAATTAACTGTGGATTGGAAATTTTACTTTCACTGACGTAAAACRCCATGAAACAGAAGTGGCATAACTTAACATTCTGACAGGTATATAACACTGCTTCATTTCAGCTATGTGTACCTAAGACACAGCCTGGTAAATTGCTTCTAGATGGAGCCAGCAGTATTTGACTTTTCAAAACCACAGCCATTTATGGAACACAATAATCCAGCGTGGGTTGTTCAGTTGGATGATGACCACAGAGCACTGAGCCATCGCTTTGGGCATCACTGACTTCATTATTCAACCCAGACAGTTAATGTGAAAAGCATAAGACACAAGGGGTGATGGAAAAGTAAACTGTTCTCACAAAAGTGAGATGAAATGAATCACCCACTTTGCAAGAGTAAAAACATTAGATTCCAAAGTTTGGCATTTAATTTAGCTTTTTTTTTATTTTTTATTTTTAATTGATGGTGGAAGGTCAGGCATTAATTGTCTTCAAAACAGGCAATATTTCATATCCAACTTGGTCAACTTTTTTGTGTTTTTTTTTTTCCTAGTACAGTAGTTCAACAATATGATGGCTAAAATGTCTGCGCTTACCAATGTCCTATTATAGGTGCAATTGCATCAGCAAAAATATCTTTTCCAATAAGAGTTTATTTCTAATAGCTAAAAAACAATTAGCTGGTACAAACTGCATTTTATGAGCAAGATACACTGCCATAAGACCACCAACAAACCTCTTCGGTATAAGCAGCCCCTCACATTATCCAGTCCTGCCTACCCCTTTTTGCCATTTTCAGATTGGCAAAGATTCAGATATCCAGATTCAAACCTGAAAGTTTTGTTGCCAAATCAGATCAGAAGCAAGAAAGGCTCTGTTACAAGTTTCAGTTAGGTTGAGACAGTCTCATAAGAAGAATTCTGAGATTCTGGTGCAACTGGATGGTAGAAAGACAACTGTAGCGGATCTCAGCAGGCCGTCGGTTCTCCCTGTCCCAAGGTCAAGCTAAAGGCTAGCTCCATCCGTTTTGTTCCTGACAGAGTTGGGTAATGTGTTCTTGAAGATATCTGATAACAAGGATTGCATGGACTCTTCCAGCAGTCTCTTTCAGTGCTGCATGATCTTTCCAATGGGGAAGATTTTCCAAATATCTAATCTGAATTATCTGTGCTTTCATTTGAGCCTGTTAGTAGTTGTCCTGACAGCATGCTTGGGCGGTAGTCCTACCATAGGTGAATAGGGTAAAATGATTATTTTCTAGTTCTGTAGGTAATAATTCTGTTAATATATCCCAGTATAGTATTTGCTTTTTTTGTAAAAGCTGAACACTGCTGACTGATGGATCATTTTGTAATCTAGTATCAGCTCCCCATGCTATTTTCTGTAGAAATAGCAGCTTAGTCAGTTGTACCCCATTGTGGCCTTGTGTATCTTGGGGACCAATTGCTTGTTTCAGCATTTTTGTGGGTGCAGAAATTAAATTGCTTGGTTTCTGATTTTGAACCCTTCTTCCTCCCTTTTCTATTCCACTTCTTAAAGACAAGTAAAACCTTTGTTCTTGTCCAGATTTTGAGCACTTTGTCCATCCTTCATTAAATTTCAGAGCCTCTGATGGTTATTTTTCATAAAACTACAACCACTTTTCCTCATATCTTGGATTGATTTCACTTATCCCAACTGTTCTGAAAACACCTAGTTTATTCAGACACTCTCTAGCCTATTTTTTTCCCAATGTTGATCTTAAAGCTCCATCACTGATTTCAACTGTTAGTCATCTCATAGGAGTTGCCCTTTAGGAAAGACTGAGACAAAAAATAATTTGATGAATCAAACTATACTTGTACTTTCATTTCAGCTTCATCTAAATCTAATCCACATTAATATCCAAACATTACTTCCTTGAACTTCCTCTACTGAAAATCAGGAAAATGAGTAATATTTCTAACTTTGTGTTCCCCTGAGGGCAGTAGCTAATACCAGAATGGTTAATTATATAACTTCTGGATATTAGCATAGAACATATGATAAAGTTATCTTGCATTCTTCAGTTTTACCACAAACACTCAAGTTTGATTTTAGTTTGAAGAAGGGTAAAATATTTAACAAAAGCAAAAGTATCCTTTTTTACCTGAAAGAGAGAGAATATTGGAATCATGATCTACTGGCTGACAGTTCATAAACGAGGCAGACATATCAGCAGAAGAAAGAAAGGAAAAGGAAAGAGTTCAGGTTCCTAATGAAATCATTTCTTCCCCCAAATGTCTTTCTTTTTATATGTGCTCAAAATGTAAAGGCTTTATTTATTAAATATCCTTTGAAATGAATCCCCTGTGGAGGCTCCTCATACATTGGGTCGTATCAGTCTTACATAACAAATGTTGAATGGGGTCACTGTTCAAATCAACTGAAAGTTTCAGACTCTTCGTGTTTTACAAATGCCCTGAGGAGAAATAAGGTCAGTGATATTAAGTTAAAAGAAACCTTTCCTCAGTTTAGAAAACAAACATAAAATAATTATAAAATGTTCCTGGTCTCACATAGATCAGAGCTATGTTTTGCCAACCACTGTATACACACATGCACATAAACAGATTTTTTCCCAGAGAAATTTCAGTTTAAATAAGCAAGACAAAAGATAGAAAGAGAAAATGTGACCCTGCTCATGAAATCTTGTGCTGAAAGTCGCACAGAAAGTCAATGCCATAATTCAGAGATAGGTATTAATTCTATCTGATCAATAATGAAAGCTAAATTCCACATTTTCATGATATTATACGACATCATACAGTTGTTTCTGTAGTTCCTGACTCTGCATTTAGTTGTTTATCCCCTAATAATAGCCAAAGTTGGGTGGAAAAGCTACTCAGCCAAGTTGTGCTATTTGGAAGAAATTTTGAATTCCACTACTGATATATTGTAGTACCAAGAAGGAAGGAGTTACAAGTTTCCAGCTTTTTGAAAGAGACCTAGCTTAGAAAAATAAAATCTGTGATGCCCCCTGCTAGCTTTTCATGTTAGCAGTTTAACTTGGCAAAAATTAGTATTGTCACAGTTTAGTGCATCTTAGGCACCTACTTTATGATCCACTTGGCATGAAGCTGACTTGGACTAGGTGAAATGGTTCAGGTTCTACACCCCAGACATATTATCAGAAAGTTTTCGTTTTCCTAGCCTTTAAGAAAAAGTAACCACCTTCAAGTAGTGTTACCTTTAAATAGCCTGCCTGGCCAGTTCTGTTAGATTGTATCAAGAAGTTTGTGTAAGCTTGTGTTTTACCTTTGTTTGGAAGAGAAGGGTGATACTATTGCACAACAGCAGGCATCGTTCCTTTTCTTTGTGACATAAAACTGGTAAGGCTAGAATAGGCAAGAAATATGTTATTCTAACTGCTTAAAGCATTTCTTGTCCTTTGAAATGTAACATTGCGTAGTATCTCTGTACCTCTATTTCCCCTTTTTTAAGAAGTTAAAAAAAGCTATGGAATATGAGAGGCATTAAAGCAATAGGAATATACTTCACAGCTGACCTTTCTGCATCATCTTGCTGTGCACTTCGGGAACTTAATTGAATTTCTATTCTCCTCCTATGCCTACATCCCTGACAACTTGAAACAAACTTAGTGTTGCATGTAAGTAATATAGTCATTTGGTAAGGGTTTTAAACACTAGTCGTTATGACCTTGAAGGGCAGAAAATCCAAGGTTACCTGAAAGGTTCTTCAAGTCTGCCATCTCAGAATTAATTTAGTGCTGTCTCATGAAAAAACAATGATAGGAAGGGCAGGAGCGCTGTACAGTGAGTCTGAGTACGATGATGGGAGAATGGGATTTTTATAATGTTTGCTTCGCGGTATTCTTCAGCTTGATTTTGTTCCCCAGGTTTTCGTTGTGGTGACAGAGCATTACTTTTCTTCTTGTATGTGATTTTTCACCAGTTCAACTTTTTAATGTTAAATTAAGCAGCATGGAAATGAAGAGAAATAGCTGTAAACTTCTCTATCGATTGCGTGCATAATCTTTAAGAATGTACAGGCAGTCTGTGGACCAGACTCTGCACTTAAAGGGAAACTTGAGCTTTTACAGTAGATGGTGCAGTCTGGTTTTGCAGTGAAAAGAGATGTTCTTTTGACAAAGCAGCATTTTTTCAACAGAAACCAAAATGTTTTATTAAAGCGCGATACCCATTACTAGACAGATTTACATGGTGTATTTTGAAGGACAATGTCATTTGACTGCTGCTGCCTGGACTTATGAGGAAAACTGAGTCAAGGATGATCTAGGGACATTTCCTCTCCTTACCTGATAAAGAAAAAAGAGATTTTGAGACATTTTAGTGGACACTCTGTGATTGAATATAATGACAGAAATATTAGCCATCTTCTCCATCTATTGGAACTTAACAACTTCAATAATGGCTTGTAACCATTGACCCCTGAAAGTATTTCTTTTTCTGTGAACACTACATCTGAAAGTAAAATTCCTAAGTAGATAGAAAATTATACATAAAGGTGTTTAGTCATCTAAATATTTGATGTGACAATGAGAATTTTGTGAAAACTGGGTAGTCACAACTTAATCATTCCCTTGGAAGAAATCCTGGCCTTCTTGGAAAAGTTTCGTGATAATTAAATGATTTGCTAAGTAAATTTCTTCAATTAGTTTCTGTCTTCTTTCTGCAGAGGGAGTCTTTGTACTGATTTCATTGTTAAACAAAACCATCTATCTCTGCAGTCTAGTGGTTTGCACTGTAGCAGAACTCTGTTACTCAGATATATAATTTTTAATTTGTCTCTTGACATGGCTTTGACCTCATTCAAGTTTACAGTTTGTTGGCATTTATTGCAGAAGGATTGTATTTTATCCTCGTGTGTGAGAAGTTAAATCTGTTGAAGAAATGTTAAGTGACTTCCTGCATAAAAAGGCTTTCTTAATGTGTTTTTTACCTTTGACATCCTGTTAGACAGATACAGAGATTATACCAAATGTAATGTTGGACACAAAAAATAGTACCACATCTAGACATTAAAAAAAACAACCCACAAGACAGAAATTGTTTAGGTCATTTAGCTCATCCATCTGCCTCTTCTATAGACAGTATAGATAGCTATGATAGCATCAGTCTATGCTATCAAAGCCATCTGTACTGTCTCTACTGATTAGTCACTGGTTTGTATAGTCCATTTCAAATCACCCATCTGATCAAACTTCTGCACTTCTCTGTGGAGAGAATTCTGTAATTTAATAGGTGAGAGCAGAGGGATGGGCTTGTAATCCACAGATTGAATTGTGGGTTATTGATCTCCTTGCTAAGAAATTTATAGATTATCTAAACCTTGTTACTTAGCAGATTTAGGTTTTTTTATGTCTTTTAATCTTTACGTTTTGTATATCAAGTTTAACAGTGGCAGGAAGATAAAGCAGTGTGTAAGTCATAAATTGTACGATTGTGTAAAAATATTTGTAAAGTCTTTAGACTGTTGCAACTTTACAAAAAAGTTTTTGAAATAAAAGTTGCTTTTAATTTGTTTGAAATCTGGGGATACGGAAAGTTAGAACTGAGATTTTCTATGTAGAACGTCTGCTTTATTTACTACCTGGCTTCCAAGTTTAGCAACACATGAAAAGTTAGTGCAGTCTTTAGAACTGCTTTCATTGCACAGTCTGGGTCCGAAGGCAGTGTACCATTTATCTCCTGAACTGAGAGAGATCTTGGAAAAGCTAGTGTTTTGATTTCTGTAATCACGTGGAATACATTAATACACAAGTGCAGAAAGGCAAATTAAGGATGTAAAGGCAATAGTAAATGTTATGAAAAACTAGATTTATGTGTTTGTTTTAGTTTTTAGTTTCAGCATGTTTCATGTTGAACGACAGTGTGGCGGGATATTAATTTGTGCAGCTTGCAGAAATCTTTGACAAGGTGTCTATTCCAAATAAGTAATAGAAGTTTCTGAAAATCTAGGTAACTTGTCACTCTTGTCTCTGTTCTGCAACAGTGTAATACTATCTCTAAAGGACATCCAGTGTGCTCCATCTGAAACTTTCAAAACAGCTAGTAATATGTTAATTTTAGGAGGAGGGCCAAGCTGAGGAATTCCTTGCTATCAGTGCCTTCATTTGCAGCATTGATTGAGACAGGCACTTCACAGTAGCTGTCTGCCTATATAGAGTGGTAATACAAAGTGATTATTCCTCAGATATGGAATAACAGTGCCTTAGTAGAATCCAYTAAAAACAAAAAACTTTCTAGCAAATAAACACTTTCCAGTGACTAAAAAATTACAGTGAAAATTTTCAACTTATAAAATAACTTACATGCAAATAATGTGTCTTATATCCTTTAATAACATGGCATTTGAAAGAATCACTTTTTAACAGTAGTAAGCAATTAAATAAATTTATCAGTTTATTTAGGACAACCCAAAGGTTAGGACAACCTTAGGACATCCTTAATCAGAAAATCTGGTCTGCCTATACTGAGGTTTATCTGATTTGAGTTCTGTTATTTTCAATTGGCCAGAATAAATTTTGTTCGACAGGTTTTGGAAAAATCAAAATGTTTTTTATAACAAAGCTTAGCCTTTTCATAACTCCTTTATGTCCATAGGTCTTTTTCTCAATGTTTGTTTTAGCTGATAGTCCATTCAGATGACTGAAACTGGAAAATATCTTTATAGTAGATGCTCTGTATTAGACAAGGAGATTAATCATGATACCTGGCACTGTGACAGTACTAAATGCGTCTTCCTTTACCATGTTTTCAAATGTGGTAAAGCTATTGAGTTAGCTTCTCTAGAAGCAAAATGATCAGAACTTTGATAGAAGTATTGTATTATATAGATTTGTGCTCAAAACGAGTTCTGAGTCATCAAGTCCTCTTCTCTTGCATTAGCACAAGGCTGTTGTCTCTCTGCTAATCTGCTTAAGTTCCTATGAAATATCTAATGACAGTACCTCCCTGACCATGCTTTCCAATTTTTCCAGCATCTCATTTACTTTGCTGCAAAAAGTGTAGTTCTAACATTTCATTCTTTAGTTCCTATCCATTCCTACTTTTCATAGGCCTTTTTGCTATGTTGAAGGAGTCCCCATCTTTGTTATAGGCTGTCATTTTATCTTCCTCTCTGTCATATTTCTTCAAGCTGTATAACACAGTTTTTATATTGTTTCTCTTTTATGGGTCATCTTTTTAAATTCTTTTTTCTTCCATGTTTAAAAATCTCATTGAACTTCCATTTAATCAGTTATTACGTGAAGAAGCCTCTGAATTGAAATGCACTGAAAAATACTAGCTGTGAAGCTGGGTATCTTAAAATCTTCTTGTGCATTTTTTATGCTGAAGAAGAAGGCTTGAAGAATTTTGTACATTTGTGGACGTTTGAAACAATGTTCCTAATTTTAGGTAGATGTGGACACAGGGAAGATGCAATGAGGGAAAGTGGTAATTTGGACTTGCTGGAGTGGCAATACTTGATAGCTTAGTAAGGACTAAAGAGTAATGGCTATGGGAAGAAAAGCCAAAGCTTATCCCTGTGGGGCTGTGCACATGCCCATTGACAGCAGAGAGCGCAGGCTCTGCCCTCAGAGCCGCCGCACATGCTGCCAAGCTGCGCCGATCCTGAGGGACCGTCCCAAGGCTCGGGGCCAGTGGCCTGGAGGCCCTGTGCCGTGCAGCTGTTGCAGTACCTCATGGGAGTCGGGGAAGGAGAGATCGCTGGTTCAGTAACATTTGTCACACTTGGTCCTTCATGCTTTACACTTGCTTCCATCCCCATCTCATGAGTAAGGAAAAAGGGATGATCCTTCCCACTGAAAATAATGCATTAAAAATATTAATATAATTTCTGTTCTAATTCCATGGTGATTTCCTTGGACTGCATGCAGGTGATGGTGGGAGCATGCAAAACACACTTGAGTTACATTGCTTCTTGTTTGGACTAATTTGGAGAATCCTATGTAATTTCTACAATATTCTGCTTTATTTCCTTTCTGTTTTGATTTCACATCTTCAGTGGAACTCATTTAAATATTCCAGCTTACTTATTTTCCAGTTTGTGAACAGCTGGAGCATTATATCAGTTCCAACTTCTGCATTCCACCTTGTTTCTAGCTTGACAAATTTGTCAATATTTTCAGCCTGTTTACTTGGCACTCTTACTATTAGAGGAGGAATAAAGAAGAATAAAAGGAAGTCCTTAGAAAGATTCTTAAAATTAAAAGCTTATACTGTCACATTGGGTTTTTGATTTCTGATTAGTATTAAAAATTTATTCTGTTTCTGAGTTGGCAGAAAGTTTTTCCATTATGCTGAGTTGGTCTGGATTTTGCTGCTTACTGTGTCAAAATTAAATTGAATTTGATTCTTCTGATTATCAAAGTTGAGGCAACTACCAGTGCCATAAGATGCAAATGCAAGTAGTAGTACTGTATTGAAATTCTTGAGTAGGAAAAGACAATGTCAAGACAGGATGTATTTGTGGCTCAGTAACTGAGGGAATGTGTATGTGTGTGTACATGTATATATATGTATATGTATATATAAAGAATGTGTGGCTTAAGGCTGCAAATTGGTACTCAGTAAATCTAATTTTACTTCTTAGCCTCTGCCATTGATTTGTTATGCAACCTCAAACACTAGTCTTGCTTTGCCTCAGTTCCCCAACTGTAAATGGAAAGTATTGCTGGCTTTCTATCTTCCACTCTATTTTCTTGCCCGTTTAGGCTGTAAGATGTTTAGCGGAGAGGGATGATACAATGTAGGACCTAGCACAGTATGGTCTCTACATGCTTAAGTAATATGATCACATATTAAGAACCTTGTTCTTAAGTTTTCTTATTATTAAGAAAATTATTCCAGGCTAATGTATAGAAGGGTATCCGCTGCTGTAGGTAGAAGTGGATATTTCATCATAGGGTCTTCATTGGCTAGCGCAGCTGACTTGGCTAGGAATAAAAATTAAGCATCTTCCAGATGACAGAGTTAGTATATTTAATGGCTGAAAGTCTATTGTGTTTCAAAGCATACTGAAACCTATTTGCAAGTGGTGCCAAATGGGAACTGGACATTTTCCTGTGTCTTTTTCAATAAGTCCAACCAAGAGGAAGATTTTATTAGTGTGGCCGCATTGTGCCTAAAAATATGTCCAAAATCTCTGAAGATGTTGTGCCTTGAAGTATAGAGAGTGTCATGGCAAAAACCATTTGCATCTCACTTTGTAGTCATGTCTTAAGACACCCAAATATTCAGAAAAATTGCAGCAGCTTGTCAAAACAATATATGTTATTTCAGACTTCAGAAGGAACACTTATCCAATTTCACTCCTAGCAAAATATAAGATTAGGTGAGATTAAGAGGATAGACTTCAGTCTGTGATTTACCTGGTAWTATCCCTCATCTTTAGCCCTCAATGCCTTACCATTCCTGTAAAGCATCATTTATCAAATTGTAGTGATTCTAACTGAAGTTAGTTTAACTCAGTTTATTTAACCATTTCAAAGGTAGCTGGCAAATGAACAAGGGGAAAAAGCCCAAGAAGTTTTCCCATGCACTGAAAATCCTATTTTTGTCATATTTTTATGAATAAGATATTACAGGGGAAAATTGCTCCTTTCTCACCCTTGTGAGACAAAAGGAATATGCATGAGAAGGCATAGCCAGACAACTTGTACTAGGACTTGTAGTGGAATCCTATTAAATTAGTCTTGACTATATATCTCTAACATCACATTCACCACTTTCCTTTCCAGGGAGCACTATGAATGACATGAAATACAAATAAATTTTAATCGTGTACATCCCTGGATGTAAGGAATTGGTGTGGATTTAACTTACCTGACATTTAGTTTAATTTAATTATTATGGGAAGTCTCTCTTAGTAACTATCAGAGAGTTTACATGGTTGCCTCATTATCTTGCCATGATAGTATGTGGCTATTGCATTATTTCTGTTTGTTCATTCTCTTGATGCCTGTATATTTATGATCCTCAGGGGAAAAAAAACGTTAAATTAATCTGTAGTCATTYTTCCAGGAGCAAGAAAAATCTAAGTGTTTTTCTGTTTTCTAAACTGACAAAAGCCAGTGAAATTGAGCTGCTTTATAATCTAGCTGTGACTTCAGCATAGTTAGGATATACTGGTTTGGATTTCATTTGGAAATCCCACCWGGAGTTATGAAAAGAGGATTTCTGGAAATAACATCCTGGAAGGTGATATTTTCATTTAATAGATAAATCAGCATTTCAACAATTGTTTTGGATGTCACTAGATCACTGTGCTTGGGAGGTCCCAGAGGGGAGCTGCAGCGGTGCGCAGCAGCCAGGCACGGGTGGCGTGACAGGGGAATGGAAAGCTGTAGCTAAAGGGGGCTATTGCTGCATTAGTCCCTTATGAAAAATCTGTACCTGTGAACCTGTATAAGATGYTTTTAGCCTGCCGTAACTCCTGTCACTCCTCTAACTGCTGTTGGGGTGCAACATCCGAACAGAACCTTTCCTCAGTTGAAATGTGATTACATGGTATTAGAAGGTCACTGTTAAAGCAATTAAAGATAGACATAGAGATACATATATGGTAATTGGGATTTCCAGTTATTACAGCTAAAATTCACATCAGTCCTTCATGACATTGGTTATTAAAGAAATCTCTGGTTTTAAAGTGAGTAGTAGCACAATGATGTAGGACAATCACTGGCATTCAGTCCTCAACATTAGCTATGTGCACATTTATATCATGTAGATAGTATTTACTGTATTAAGATGAATATTTTTAATTTCATGTTTCTTTCATGAGCTGAGGACCTGCCTTTTCTCACATCTCATCGCACTATAAATCAATATTAATTCCATTGGCATCGGTGGAGTCCCAGCAGTGTAAAACTGGATCAATATCACAATATGGCTTAAAAAATAATGAAATAAAAAATCCATATATGGAAAAAACTTAAGTGTACACAGCACATCTGAACAATGACCATAGGTCTTGAATTCAAATGCGAGATTTAAAAAAAGAAGCGTGTCTAGCAGTAAGATTTGGAAGAACTGAAGCTTTTTATTTTGCTGACCAGAACGTCTCCTGTGGGTCATTTGCTTTAGCTGTTTCTTGACTATATTGAACTGGGTTTGATTTACAGCAGATATCTTGTATGAGAATGTGATTTATAGGCAGATTCCTAAGTGCCCAAGATGTTTGGCGGATGGCATGGTTAAGTTTTTCATTTTGGGACCTGAGACTGAATGCCTGTGCACAATTGCTAGTAGTGTGTTTTTACTGTGTAATAATTTAACAAGAAATGTAATGTTGCTGCTAGAGACCAGTCTGGAATTCTAGCAGTGATGACTGGAATATCTGTAACAGGAAATCATGTTTAGATAGATATTACTGTGTAAGCGATCAACTTTTTAGTCCTGAGATTTGTAACCCTAATTACACTTGCCCAGTAAATCAGGAATGAGCGGTGGAAGAGAAAACAACARACTTTGTAAGCACTGCAAATTAGTGCAAGAAATGAAACCAACCTCTCTGGCAAGTCAGGATGTGATGTGAACTGTGAAGAGGGCTCCAAAAATATTGTCTCCCAGACACCTTTTCTTTTTTTACCATAAAAGTAAGGATGCATTTTTCCTGCTATCGTTGTCTATGATCTTTGTAGGGAAACAGGACGCTTTTCTTCACTTATGGTTCCAAAATGTGAGGTTCCAATTAAAACTTGCGGGGRCGAGAGGGGGACTTCTTTGACTTTTTAAGTTAGCTTTGGGTATTACAGTGTGCAATGTTTGGTTTGGAAAGACAGGAAATCTCAGATCTTGTCTGATTTCTTTCACGATGATCTATAATGCATGTGGGACTGCGTCCCGGATGAATACGTGTGTGAATAGGATGGTCACAGGATGCAGCTTTGTGGCCTTTTTTTGGTCCTTAAAGCACCACACCCTGTCCGTCTCTGGCAGCTGGGAGGTCAGGAAATTAAAAAGAGTTTCACCCTTCTTCTCCTGCTTTCAACACTCTTGAATAATTTTTTGTAGCTTTCTCACATACCACTGTACCCTGCTTCACTTCCTATGGCAGGCTGCAAAAATAACTGTTGATAAGAGCTTTTCTCAATTTTTCCAATTAAAGTTTGGCACCAGCATAATGCATCATCCCTGTAAATGTTCTTTCTTGTTAGACTGACACAGGAATCCTGAGTTTCCCCACTGCTTCTTAGGTTTAGTCTTTGTACATTTATAAATGACAAATAAGTTGATATTCAGCTAGAAGATCCAGTGGTTACAATTTGTTGTACTTTCTGGTTTCCATCCCCAGTTTGCAAAGAGGATAACAGTTTTAGTGTTCGGAACATTATAGCTTTTTTGGGGTCATTTTAAATTCTCAGTTATCTTAAGAACAACAGTTGATATTGCAAAGCGTAATTAGATAGGATATATACAGTAAATATAATTTTATTCTCAGCAGTTCTTTGCAGTCCAGCATTAGTATTATGAGGAAAACTCATTGCCTGGGTATCATCTAAGGCTACAAAAATATATATGTTTATCTTCCAAAAACCTGAATGTTTTAACCCTTGTCACCTTCTAGTAACAATATATTATTTAGTTTGCATACATAGTTGTATTTTTATTCTCATATAATTCTTCCAAGATTAGATGCTAGAATTCCACTCCTTTTTAGAAGGAAAAACGCTCTATAGTTCTGCTAGACTTTTCATTTATTTGCAAAACCTCCAAGAGCCTCTTTGGTGGGTTGCTTTGGAGATGCAGAATCCCTTGCTTCTATACAGCATATAGAAAAGGCCATAAACAGCCTCAAAGCAATTTATCATTAAATAGAATGCCAGATAATTAATGTAAATACTTAGTGTGGAGGATAACAAAACAGAAATAAATGATATAGTTGAGACCTAAAAGCATTAAACTTTTGAGATATGTGCCTCCGTAACTATTTTCTAACCCTCACAATTGTTCATGATTTATACATCAGAGAAATGGTGCCAGTATTAGTAAATCCCTAAGCTTGAAAATGCCTGAATATATGCATAACTTTATGCTTTTGACTTACATATGTAATCTTTGCAGGACTGTGATATAAATTTAAAGACACCTTGAGGAAAGAAAACATGGATAACTAATCTTGAGAAAGAAAACTAATTCAATTCTCTACAACAGGATCGTTCTGCCTCTGAATGGAATATTGTTTCCAATAGGTCAACATTTCAGGGAGAATTTAATCATATCGTGCTTTTGTACTATCCAAAGATATGCTTACTCTGTCATCTCTACAGAATAGTGTCACTTTTTTTTTCTGAATTATTAGATATATTCACACTGTGTATGTGTATAAACTTGGAAGAGGGAAAAATTAGGGGCAGATGAAGTGTCTTGGAAAGGGAGCCTAGACAGAAAGTGCTAGGCAGCTGGGCTGGTAGTGTTGGGAACAGTTTATGGACAGAATTTTTTGAAATAATGCTATTTACTTCTAGAGTATGGGCAAATATTTTAATATTTGTTAGCAATATGCCATGAATATTCAAATAAAAAAGCAGGGGGAGAAATAGGTATACTAGCATCATTCTGTAGAGGCTGAATTTGTCATAAGTCAGGAATCTCTTTTTTCCTTCCTCTCCTTTGGCTTTTTAAAAGTTCTGTTGTTGTCCTATATATGACCTATGTTTTTTTTTAATGCCTGTTATTTCAGTAGCAGAAACATTTCTCTTAATTTAAATTAATGTTGGCATTATGATGCTCTACTCATATCCATGTATTGCAAAGTTATTAGAGTTTTTAATGGTAACTTCTGCCTAAGGTTAGACACAGAGCATGTCTTGGCCCTACATTTCTAGCAAATGAAACCATTCTGATATTTTCTGATGGACCCGTGATCTCTGTCAGTCAATACTTCTGTTGTTGATAAGTTCACTGGAGGATTTAAAGCATATTTCACAAAATACAGAAAATCTTTTGTAAACTTTACGTGTACACAAATAACTGTTCTTGTAGAGGGATAAGTAAAAATGCATCCTAAACTTTGCATATGTTGACATAAATTGAGTGACTTAGAAACTTAGAGGATAGGAAGGACTGTAAATAATTTTTATCTACCCCACACTCCTATTTTTAAAATGAAAACAGACTGAAACTTTAAGGATTTATGACAGCTTATTGGCCTCACCACCAGCCACCCATTAAATTAAAAAAAAAAAAAATTCAGGGCAGTTAGTCGTCTCTGGCAAGTTGTTTCTGAAGTTGTTTCACTTGGGGTTCTGGTTTTTATAGACCTTACTCATAGTATAACTTTAGCCTTGGCATGCCCAAGACCAAAAGAACACGATAGCCTCCAAGTGAGGGGGATGTTTTGCCAGCTGTCTGGTCTCAAATTGTGCTTTTATTCATAATTAGTGTTAGTTTTTCATTAGTGGAGAAAGTAAAGATGCTGATAGGCTGACAGAGATTTCATACTGTGTAGGATGAATTGAACTATAAATGAATGTGAAATGAACTATATCAGCATCAGAATATCTGATCCTGATCGGATCTCATTAGGCGGYGCTTTTGATAATTGTAAACAAACAAACAAACAAACAAAACCTGTGAGTGTGTGTGTCTATCTTGCACGTGCTTTTTTCTTTTTCTTTTTTTTTTCTCATTATTCCAGGAAAGATTGCAACTGCATGTTAGCAATGTGCCTGAATTTATCATTAATAAATTTCTTCAGTTGACTGGTGCTGAAAAATGGTTGCCCTGTCTAGTAGTTTCATTTTCCAGGTAATCTCTGCAGATGACACTGCATGCTGATTTCAGGGGTATGTGCACTCATACACATGCAAATCCAGAGAGGAGGTCAGGAACACTGTAAGTGAAGAATCTTAGTTTTGAAGGACTGGAAGTCTGATAGAGAAATGGGTTTAGGAAGGCTGTTCATAGTTTAAGAGACTTTTAATTTTGAGGGTAATAACTGAAATAGGACATTAGGACAGAATTCATTAGTATATGTTTGGTAACTGACTGCTTTTGCTTCTGTGCCATATAAGCATATATGGTGCAATTGTTTCTACCAGCACAAAAGCCACCCTCTGATTTTGTTCTCAGATTGCTTGCAAAAGAAGCAATTCTCTGCTGTTATCATTTCAGAGCTTCTTTGACTTATATTAAGAAATGCTGTAGACATTTATTTTGTTTTGATGATTTAAAGCACCAGCACTTTGCAGATCCCTCAAAATAAATCAGTTATTTCTGTGTGGTCTGAAAATGTCCCTCATTACTGATTAATGTGAGCATGTCTCCTAATGTCATTCTCCAGGAGAATGTAATATCCTATGTTAATTCATAGCATAATGTGCTAAATATTGCATTAAAAATCACAGCAGAAATGGTAATCATAAGCAGTGTTCATCCTTCATTAGCAGTGTTTCAATATTTAAATACAGTGTACTATCACTGCTTGTTATTGAGTGAGTGCCACAGATTAGTCCTTACATCGTTAGTCCTCAGTCATTGGCACTGGTCACAATGAGTTGACACGATGCTAAGAATTTGCAACACACATTTCAACAGAATGTTAAAGCACATGTAAGTTTGGGAAATATATTTCTCTGAGATTCACATGCATTCCTTCTGAAACTTAACCACCTTTTCATAACATTACTCACTTTCCAAGTGTTTGTCTTGAAATTGTGTTATAAAATAGTCATGTTATTCTTAACCCAGCACTGTGGCTACGTGATTTCTGTGCRAGAAGCATTTCACTCTCTTGACATGCTGCTATGCATGTGAAAATCATCAAACATTACAGGTAACTTGGGGAAGGTTAGGCAATGCTAATATTGCTATTCTTCCTGAAGAACTTAGGCGAGGCAGGAAAATTTTAATTGCTGAAGAGTCTTGTTAGGAGAGGACGCCTGCTTTGGGACAATGTTGAACAACTCTGAATGTACTGGTAAGACAAGATTTATCACACACTCTGTGATACTGAAGTGTTCTTCCTCACACATTCAGTCTTCCACTTCTGTCTTCACCAGTAATTTAAAGCAAGTGTAGTGTTCCTTGCTGAGAGCCAGATAAGCCAAATATCTTTGGTAAGCTGCATACTAGCAGGCATCTTAGTATTACGTAACATTGTGAAGAATTATTACCTAGCTGCAGGCCAGCATTTCCTTACCCATGATATTAATATTGGAGTGAATCAGGGCAATGTCCTGTTTGTGAAGAGGCAGCAGTTCTAGATAATATCCCTAACAAGGAATAAGGAAATGACAAAAAAGTAAAATGATAGTAACACATACAATTTAGCACCACCCTTGATCAAAAATTTTATGTGAAAATGTTTTCAGTAACAGGCCTGCTTTTGAACTCCTATCTCTAATCATATACAGACTAGAGCTAGTGGAGTGAGAAAATCTCTTTTGACCCATATAACCTTTTCTGTGCTGATTTCAGTGTGGAAGACATGAAGCAAGTTAAAGGTACAGTAATTCCCTCAAGAAGCCCTCAGAAATACTTTTCTCTATATAGCATAAGTGAGAGCTTCTTCCAAAGCTTAGTTAAACTGGGCCAGGCTAAATACTGTACATATCAATGATGTGCTCTGAGTTAGTGTACTACAAATAGTTCTGATTGCTTCACCTAAAAAAAAAAGATATAGCAGAAATATGAAGGGTTTGGAGACAGAAAACAACCATAGCAAACAACTGCCAGCTGCCTGAGGTCAGAAAGAAACATTTTTTAAGGGGTTAGGTATTCCTCTGTTGTTTTTAAAATTTCTCCTGAAGGCCTTGATGCTGTTGGACATAAAATAATAACCGGGGGAGATAAGAAATTGACCGCTAACCTAATCTGATTAATAGCATAGTTATTTCCTTATTTGACATATCTATGATTTTGCCTGCTAGATAAACCAAAGCTACAGTGTATGTGAATTGTGTGAAGCAAACGTAGAGTTATTGTGTTTTAATAATAATTAAAATGTCAGTGAAGAGTTAACCATGGTCATTCTCTATTAAATTCAAGTGAATAAAACATTTAACTGAGTAGGAAGACAGTCGTTTTGACTAGAAGGTCATTTCCTATTAATAGGGAACTAATAGGTTTTCCAAATGAATGGTTCTTATTTTCAATTTGAGCAGAGGTGAGAGTACCAGCTGATGGAACTGAGGTTGAAAGGAGAGTTTAATCTATGTTTCAAGAACCTTTGTCACTGAAAAAATAGTGAATAGATGAATTCATTTGCAAACTGTAATGAATCCCTATTGAGAATTATTTATCCTGAGACTTAATTTTTGTACTGGAAACATATTTGACCCTTGAAATCAATCTTTTTTCTTCCTCATAGCACCACAAAATAGATGCAGCTTGATAAGTTCAGCTTGCAGGAACTTATGTTATGATTGGTTTTCTAAGTTTTCAACATTTCGGAATACAAGTATGGCTGTTCTTCTTAACAGTTCCTTTTTACTTTTAGTACATGTWTAACTGAATTCTGCATGCAGTTGTTTCTGAATATCCTGCGTAGGCATTGCTACTTCTTAATTAAATTAATGTATGCGATGGTTTATACTTTTGAAAGGTGGAAAGCATTGCTGAATGCTAATCTGGTTCAGCATCTAAAGGTGTAAAGAGAGAAGCCAAGGATGGTCTCAGAAGTGAGGGCAGGGAAAACTTGTGAAAGGAGAAAAACCTCAGATATTGTCAGGAAGAGGGAAAAAATTATGTGGGAACCAGTGTCTCTCATGGAGAGAGAGATTCAGAATAACAGATTAATTGATAAGGGAGGTTATATCGCATATATGCATTTCTTTTTAAAAACATCTAAAAACAAGATTAACTTTGTTAACCATAACATACACTATATACACAGAGAAGACCTTTAGTATTAATTTTACCCCTACCTTTCAGTCTCTAGTTGTGCACTTCTACCATATACTTATAAAATAAGTTCGACATTTTGCTAGAAGTTGCTGATGAAAGGTGAGGGAAGAGTTGCAGCTTCCTGAAAGATAAGTTACTTGCATGGAAAAAGAAACATTGGTTATAACTGACTTTTCTGATAAATTCTATTCAATTTTTGCAAGACATATCACAAGTTCTGTTACATCATTTGTTATTGTATAATAATGTCATTATGTTACTGGTTATTGAATAACTGCAATTCATCACACAATAGAGTGGGAAAACCTGAAAAATCTTGTGGAAAGAAAGAAAGAAAGAGAAAGAAAAGAAAGAAATCCCTCTAGATGACCTGTCAACATGTTCAGCATTTGACATTTAAAATCTTAAACATCTTTCAAAAAGGGAAAGCAGATAGGTAAGAGCAGAGAACCACTGATTTCCAGTGCCTCCACACTGAAAAAAATATGTTAATGTCAGAAGTTTTTCTAATTAGAGTGGTTTCCAAGTTCTCACTAGACAGCACCAGGTCTTCAAGAGATGAATCTTTACTTGTTGTCTTTCTACAGCCAGTGTCCCTGAGAGTACTGTGCATCTCAGTAAGTTCGCTAAGAGATTTTTGTGATATAAGAAACCTCCAACCTATATTTTGTACGCCTGAAATGTTGAATTCATTTTGGCATTTTAGTGCTAAAATATCACAGCTTTCCTGGACAATGCATGGAAAGTAAGGGGTAAAGTCTTTTTTATTATTTTTTATTCTCGTGCCTTTGTACATTACAAATTCAGTATTCCTGTTGGCTGATGCAATTTTTGCTATTTAATTGTGAACTTGCTGCTTCAGCTACCTTCTCAAAACAAACTATGAAAATTTATGAGATTTTCAATCATCCTACAAAAAATAGTGTCATTCTCACTAGTGTCTCTCTGAATAGCTAAACGTGTGCATATTTTAAACTAATTCATATTGGAACTAACCAGTTTAACTACTTTTTGAGTGAAAATGGAAATTTTTAAACAACAGATGATTTCTGAGTTAGTCACAATAATCTTATTTTTCTTATTGCCCTCTTTATATATAATTTGCAATGGATACATTGTGATAAACTCTCCCAGAGGAGTAGTTTAGGGTGTTTCACTGAGGTACAGTATTTCTGCTAGAAGATCCCTGTAAACATATTTGGATAAACTAGGATGAGGTTCTCTCACCAGAGAAAAGGGATTTCTACTGTAGACAGAAAGAGAAGTAAAGGCTTTTATTTCTTTTGAAAATGTCAGTTTGATGAAGAGACCTTTTCCACAGATAGAACTAAATAGAATTAAATGATAGCATGCAATTTTTTTTTTTTTGGTCTAGTGATTTGATTATGTTTGAAAATTGGAAATCTCTAGATTTGATAGAGTTGGAGGCAGTTAATCTGACTTTTGGGGGGATAGTAAATGACGCTTTCCCCCTGGAGTATTTCTATTCTTTATTGAACAATTCAAGCTTTAATACTGAGTGAAGAAGCAAGTGGCTCCGCTCTGTACTTCTGCTGGCAGTTCTGCTGGCAGGGGTTGACTTGCTGTCTTTTTCACATATTCCAATTCTGTGTGGTCAGTCTTGAAGGAAATGTGGTAGGAGATGGTGAATGACATTGGAAGTTTCCTTTGTGGTAGTATCTGGTGTATCAGTATTCAATAGCTTATTTACTTTGTAAACTAAAAACCACTTCACTGGAACATACATGTTTTTGTGATTTGAACTTCTTTAGTTTGAGGAAAACAATATCAAATTTGAGAGGGGAAAAAAAGAGCTGTATTCACCAGGTAAAATATCTTCAAAAGCAAAAAAGGAAACACATTGTTCTTCTATTGTTATATCTCCATGCTAAAATGATCCGTAAGTCAAATGGTGATATTTGTTTGATTTGGCCTGTGGATGGAGTTAAAATACAATGAGCTTGACTTTTTATTTTTTTTATTTTTGCCTTTTCCAGTTGTAATTTAAAAATATCAAATAATTTTCGGTTGGACTTCCATGAATGAATTACTCACTGATTTTTTTCTAAATCTAGATAGGCATTTCTGTGAACAAATAATAAGTTAAAAAAAAAAAAAAGTGGGAGAGAGTGAAATGCTATCCAGGTATCCAGTAGGAAGAAAATGCCTGGCAAAAGTCACAGGAAGGTTTTGAAATATTTTGGATTTCTATAATCCAAAACCCATAAGTTATAAACTAAGGGGAAAAAGAGAATGAAAACTGTTACATATGCATGCCTTCGCATTAAAAGCAGAGAAATGCTCAGGCTAAGAAGTCTGATAATGCTGCACATTATTCCATTAGAGAGGACAAGGACAATATCACCCCTGCAACATAGAGAAATGGAAGTTCAAAAACCTTGTGCAAATATGAATCTAGGATGGGGTTTTCATAGCTGCCTAATTGATTTGCTTATGCAATTCCTAATAGCTTTGGATGTTTTTATGATCTAGGCAGTTTTGACATTTTCAACTTTAAAAGTAAATGTAATAGTGAAAACCTTTACTTAAAATAAAAGACAAAGCTATAAAATCTGTTCTTAAATCTCACCTGTGCTGTCTGCAAAACATTTTCTGAAGTGCAGGAAGAGAGGATGCCAGTTGTTTTATATTTATACTCTTTCATTCAATTCTGTTTGTGTGCCATGGGGAACAAAGGGTAAAAAAGCTACCTTCCTTTTTAAGAAGATTTTAACTACTGTTTTTGTTATAGATAACAATGCAGAAACTTAATTGTTTCAGTATATTATGGTTTTTAATTAGATTTTTCAAGGTGAATGTTGTCTAGAGCACTTCTAAATTAAAAAGAAGGCACAGTCCTAAAAAAAAAAWWAATAAATAAATCCTTGTCACCATAAAAATGTTTAATTTACACAGAATGGACTAGCAAAACAAAGGGTGCAGCTGAGCTTCTGCATTTTTGACAGCCAAAATCATCATGCACTTTTGGTGATAGAGGTTTAAAAGATTATAGCACTTTTGGATATTTTCCCTAAATTCATTACCGAGTTGACAAGACATCCCTGAACCTTCAAACAGATGTGTAAAATTAAGTATTTTATTATGTGAATTTTGGGCCAAATGACCTGAGCCATTGCATCAAATGCTTATGTTACTAGGMAGCAGGTAGTATTTATGAAGGAGAAATTGTTTATTTTTGAGGGTTAGTTCCTTTCTTGTCTGCCAGTTCATATCCTTTCTTCCTCTCTTCTCTCTTGTGACAATGCTGTAGAGAGGAGAAATTATAGCTGCAGCTGCTGTGAGTTCTGTATAATCTGTTAAATGCTTTAAAATTGGTTAAGCTTAAAAATGACAGCCCTCTGAAATTTAGTAAAATTTTGTATTATTAAAATAGTATTCTAAATTTTAATCTTGTGCATAGGCTTCTTAATATCTTCAGCTTTCACTGTGAATTGTAGGTTGCGATCACAGAAATTCAATTTAAGTACCGTCAGGTGAGACTGATTTTCAGTATTAGTTGCAAGCTTTCTTCCTTACTAACTGTGAGATGAAATATACTTCAGTGCTTCCAATTTTTCTAAGATTTTGTAGGAAGCTGGGTGGCAATTTGCCTGTTTATGCAGTCTGAATAGAATTTTATTGGGTTTTAAAGCTGTACTATTGCAGAAATCATTTATTTTAGTTTGGCATCTCTTGTTATTTAAGATGTGTGTATACCTTGTATGCAAGCATTCAAATTTTAGAATTCTTCCAAAACRTTCTCCAAATAGATAAGTCAGACATCACATCCAGTAAAAATACACTGCCTAATCACATATTTGCTAATGTATGAAATGCTGTTGATTGACTTACAGGATATGTAATAGATTTAGGAAATGTGTATTTTTTTTTTAATTGAGTTAAATTGTGTGATTAAATGGTCAAACTACACAGCCTAGSAAACTTGCGATGGCAGTTTTTCACATCTGTGCTTTTCACTTTTCTACTGAGTCACCAATTCAGTAGATGTCACCTCTCCTGGTAGCTGAGTCCACATAGAATAAATGTGGTAATTTCCATTCYGTTCCCAAATCTGAAGTCAAACTGCCATTACAAATTGCAGAAATCAATAGTCTCATTACTATGGCCAGTGTTTGAAGAAACATGAAACCTTGACTATTTTTTCATTCTTCCTAGGAATGTCAGGATTGAAACACTTAAAATCTTTCAGGATTTTCACTAGAATATCTCTAGATATGTTCAAATGTGAGCAGCCTTGGTCTCACTGGGAAGAAAGAGGAAGCTATGCAGTTGTCTACCCAAATTTGTGCCAAGTGGTACTGCTGCTAATCTGCCCTCTTGTTAAATCTTTCTCAGTTAAAAATATTGGCAAACACTTTAGTTGGTTAAACCCCCCCCCCCACCAAAGTTGCATGCTGAAATTTATTGGGGATGAAATAAAGGCCAGAAGTGATGACTTATCATTGCTTAAAAAAAAAAAAAAAGAAAAAAGTATCGATTATTCACTAAACATTTCAGATAAGTATTTACCTTATATGTCTTGTGCTGAATAGCCCACTATAAGTGGCAAAAGATTTTTTTTTAACTTTAATGTCTTTGGATTCTCCAATCATATCTATGAATGGGAATCTCAATCTAGAAATACAAGTCAGTCCTAGCATAAAAGGTATCCTACCTCTGAGATGAGATAATTGATACTCCAACTATAAAAATGGGTGAGATGCAATTTTTCAGTATGGATATAATTGTACCCTGTGCAGATTTATACCAAAAATAATTTTTTTTTCTGACTAACATGTTTAAGTATCACAAGGGTGAGACTGTATTTCACCACAGTGTGTCAGTGAGCATGGCCAAGCTTGAATGGAAAAATGTGGTATTTATTCTATTATTTCACCATATTTTTCATGGAAAGTTTCTAAGTAGCCATGGAACTAAGTGTAGAATAGGGTGTATGATGAGTATCTGAAAATAAATAGCAAGGAAAAAATGTTGGATATATTGCTGACTTTTTTTTAGTTGAAATTTCAGTCATTTAAGATGTTCCTGTCCTGTAATTATTTTGATAATCTACATAATGACTTATTTAAAGTGTTAGTTTAGATTAAAAGATAAAAAGTGTTGTACTGGGACTAGCTAAAGAAAATGCAAATGTTGGTTGAGATAAGTGATAAATTACCTGGAGAACTCCACAAGAAATGTATCATCTCTAGTATAAGGAACAAGCAAATACCTCTCACATTCTTTAGCCTAAGGACTGAAAGTAGAGATACAAAATAATTTACATGTATCAGTATGCAAATTAGATCTGGTCAGAACATTTGACTCGAGCATTTGTGAAAATAAACTTGGTTTGGCAGAAGTGTCTGGAATGAGCGAGGTCTCTCGTATTTTGCTTATAGCATGGTGGTTGGAGCACTGGCTTCGGATGTGGAAGACAATGGTTAATCAGAATTGCAAAATGTCATTAATGCTTTAAAAGGGAATATAGTTCATACAGAATTTGTCTGTTCTACAACACAGTTTGGCAGCTGGAGCTGCGGAAGAACCTCATGTGTCTACTGAAACCTTTGCCGAAAGTCAGCACATGCTCCATGACTGCTAGAATTTGTATGAAATAGGGTATAGAAACTGATGGCCTTGCAGGTGTTGCCTGCAGTGAGTCTGAGGTAACAGTTGTCTTTACAAATTGATTCCACTGAAAGAGGGTGGTTGTGTGTAAGTCTTATATAATTTGGACCTAACATTAGTTTCACTTTCCTTTTTGAAATACGATAACCACCTTGTTTCCAAACACTCCCTGCAGAACACTGCACATTCGCTGTTAAATCCTAGTTACTGTCTGTATTGACTACCTGAATCTAGTTCTACAGTTTGGTTTTCAGATATGCAACTGTAAATATTTACAAAGAGTGCTTTGCATGGTGTTAGCTGTAGCTAGCTGGTCAAAGAAAAAGAGAAAGTAGTGCCTGATTTGGGAGCATCAATAAAAGTGCTTCCCTGGAGATGTAACAGCTGACTTGAAACTGCACAATAATAGCAAATACCACCACTATGCTTCAGTAAGCAGAAAAATTCAATCTCTTCTAAATTAGCAATTGTAAAATATGTTACCTAAATTCTAGGTGTGGTGGGTGTAACTTTTTTTTATTTTATTTATTAAACCTTTGCAGTTGTTGCATGAATGGGATGAGCAGTCTGCAAGGACTGATGTCTCCAGTGGCTCAGGTGGGGCAGCTGTCACTGACAAGGGCCTGGAATAATTCCCATTTGCRGAATTGTGTCTGACTGTGCAAAAGGCCCAAGTCCTGTCATTCACCTGGGATTCAGCTGATCCATTTTCTTTAGCGTTCACCCACCAGCTGTTTGAAGCTATTGCATTTAGACAGTTCTAAGTTCAATACCAATGGTGTTCATATTGTTAACACACAGTAGAGCCACTTTTGGTTACCCAGTGTATCATTCAGTTTGTCCTGTCTGTTCACTTAGGGCTGGTTTTAAGAGAAAAAGAAAATGTTTGCCCATTTGCATTTGTACCTTAATTTTCTGAACAAGAGAATTACAACAGCATTGAAAGGACTGAAAGCACTGACAGCATGCAGTAATTCCAAATAAATAATAATTTTAGCATCCCCAAATTATTAAATTAATAATGAAATAGTCGTGCCTTATCTATTTTGGTGTATTTGTCTGTTATGTTCATATACCGGCATGATGAGGGGGGAGGAAAACACCTCAGACCCTTAGCTTTGCTGACCCTCTAAGCAGTAATAGTGATCAAAGGAGATCAAATCTAAACCAAAGATCCCAGTCTGTTTGGTATTAAAAAGTGCATCCTACACTATTGAAAGGTGGAATAGGGGAAAGAATAGCATGTTTCCTTTTTTTTTTTTTTTTTTTTGATGTGGTTAGCTAACTGTTGTTACCTAAGTATTGTTAGGATTTCTACATGTCAGTTTAAAAGGTGACTGTGTTCGATGACAAGCAGATACTTGGAAGCGCAGCATTTTTTTTTTTTTTTGATAGTGTTTATAAAATCTATGGGAGTTTTCAGCTGTGCAGGTTTCTAAGAACAATCTGTTTTGCAGCATTTAACCAAAAAGCACTAGAATGAACTTCCATTTCAGACTTGGTGGTTGTATGCAATGTCAAAAACCCCTCAGCAATAAAAAGAGAATAGGCAAAGTGTAATTAGCAAAACTAAGTATTTACAGGGTCATGTTAGGAAGTAGTGGCATGAACAGGAGTCGAATCTGTGAATTGTGCCATGCTCTAATGATAAACCCTCTGCAGCTTTTGTAAAGGTAATATTTTACCTCGCTTTAAAATTCCATTAAAAATAAAGGCCAGATGTCTCTGGAAGGCCAGAACACAGGTTGAGTTGCCCAGGAATAGATCCTGGGTTTTTGATGTGTGCAGTCCAGCTACTTATTCCTGCTGTGTCCTTGGGTCTCTTGTGTCTCTTGCACTTGTGAAACCTGCTCTTCCATCCCTGTCGCTGACTGTCAAACTCTGATCACAACTGGCAGTTGAAAAATAGAATAAAGATGTCCTCCCATGCACTATGTCAGTGGAATTATTAATTGATTTCAGTTAAATTGGATATATTTATGTGCAGTGCTCCAAACCAGGTCTGCTAATCCTTAGTAATTGACATGGTCATTGAACAGCTGGCGGGGTGTCGTATAAGGCAGTAAACTGCGGCTGCCCCGGGGAGCCTGTGGTTTGCGATGTCCATGCCTCGCACTCCTCTCTCCTCTAAACGGCTCCAGCAACGGTCTGCCAAAGCCCGTCACGCTGCGTTTCGACGTCTGCATCTGCCAGCCTAACAGAAAGTTTCCACTGTGGGGAGCAGAGGCTGAAATCAGAGGATGAGCATTGGAGCAGTAAATCCTGTGTCGTTGTGTGCAGTTAATAAGCATCTCCAGCACAGATCACTTTATTAAAGCAACATCTGTTGCAAGCGCAGTACATGGAGTAGGGATGACAGTCACTTGCAGCCAAATGAAAATCACAAAAATCACAGGTATTTATGTTTTGACAAGGATTAATGTTTTATTGGCTTGCTAAATTCTTAAGGTTTACAGTAGCACTTTCTGTATATGTTTKATATGAATATTAGTATTTATCACAATAAAAGTGTGATTAGGAAGGTTTAGATCATCATTTTTCTCAGCTTACCTTGTAAGTTTGATTCATCTTAAATCTGTGTATTCTCTATGGAACTCATGAGGGTCACAGATGTGTTGGTAATACTTCTTCCATGAGGGAAGCACTTAAAAATACCACCTGGGAGCTAAGAGGAGTTCTGTTGATTTAGACACTTCTGCCAATTTACTTTCTCTGGGGCATCCATATCCTGACATCAAGTCTTTATTCAAGCCTAGCAGTGGTATTGCTATCCCTATTCCTGCCGCAGGATCTTTGCATCACTAATTTTAATTACAGCTGGTTTGGTCATTTCTATATTTGTTTCAATTTGCTGCTCAATCAGATGATTTCAAGCTGTCAGGGGACAGCGGTTGACCCCGATGGCAACTTCTGCTATTGACTAGAGCAAACAAATTACTTTGTGTTTCTTTCTGCTGCAGCATCTACATCTGTAACTTTTTATTCCCCTTGTGTAGTCAGAAGAGGCTGTATAGATCTGTTTCTCAAAGCTTCACTCATATGAGTAGGCTTTGTAAGTGCCAGGGGAAACATTTATTTAGCAAAAAAAGTCATTCTGCTCAGTGCATGGCAAATAACAAATGCTGCCATGCATCAAATACAGACAGAGAAGCCTCTCATGGCTTGTATTGCTGGTCATGTTGTATTGATTCAAAGAATGTTGGTTCATTCTTTTATAAATACATATTTTGAAGGCAGATCACTGGCACATTTAAATAACTCATTGCTAGTTTACAGTTATCTCCTGAATTGATATTAAATGCTCAGAAGCCCCACTTAAGACTGGTGCCAGAGAGAAACTGCACAAACATATAATAAGGAACAGTCTCTGCTCTGAAAAGCTTACATCTAAATAGAGGAGACAGTCAGCTGAACAGTTAAAAAGAAACAGAAGTGCAGAAAGCTGAAGTGCTTTGCTGGCAAGAGGGTCTCACAGCAAGTACAGGCAGAACAGTAATTCAGTCCTTCCTGATCTTTTTCCCAAACCCATTGACACATACCTGTGCTGAGCTGGCAGGACTTGCTTCCCTTTCTCACTGCTCCTCTGTTTGGAAGCAGCGGGGCAGAAATCCTCCCTTCGTGACCCAAGCTACATTCTTGCTCAAGGGAGATCTGCCAAAAAGCATTTTGTTCATTTCTTGGTGAACTACCAAATGAATGCATTATTAGCATGGGGCTTTGGATATATTTTCCTAATTAATTGCTTTTATATACTGGCCTGTTGAACAACTGTACTTCAACAGACAGCTCAATTTTCCATTTGGGAAATATGTGGATTTTGTCAAAGGCGAAATGATATAAATATATACTATATTTATATAATCTGTAATAAACCTTTGCATCAGTTCAGAAAAGAAGGAAAAAGACTCTCCCCTTTTCTTGATTCGTGGCCTCTTGATAGCCTGTGTCCAAGGAGAGTCAGTCTAAAATTATGCACAAACACACTTCACAAAGTTGTTTTTATCACAGACCTTCTGCCTTGAATTGGCACTGTTCTATTTCAGCCTCCTGTGAAAATCCCAAGCCTCCTGGAAAGTAAAAAATCAAGTGTGATCAAAAAGGTGATTCTTCCATAATGGAATATTGCTGACAGGTAAAGACAATGTGTCATTTTTTCTCAAACAGCACTAATTTCCTTGTAGCTGGGGAGTTTTCCAGAGAGAAATATACTTGCTCCTTATGATTTTTTTTCACCTCTCCCGGGGTCAAAACTCTGCAGATTTTGATTTTAGTTGAAGAGTCAACTTTAAGTAAAAGATCAGTGAAAGCAGCTACTGTCTTTAGTATATGTTCACTGATCATATCTTTCATTTAAAATGGAGAGATGGTCCAACAGTTAATATGGTAGTATGAAATTTGTGAGAGACAGATTAATTTTATTCCCTTCCTGAAGGTTTCATAAATGACTTGGGGCAAGACAGTTAGCCACTCTGTGTCTCATTTTTTCTCCCTTTAAAACACAATTTATGGCATTTTCTTGCCTCACAGGTGTTTCATGTAACTGGTGGTTAGATACTATGGTAACAGGGGCTATATAAAGCAAGTAGGATACTTAAATTTAATATGGACTTGGCAGTGGGTAACCGAGTTGCAAGTGCAAAGGCAAAGCTGATGGACCGGAAGAAAGATGCGTAAGAAAGACTATAGGTGTTTCCTGGTGTGCTCTCTCTTTCCCTTACCTAACAATTCAGTCATTTCTCTCACAAGCTCTTTGTGTTGATTACTTAAAACTTTCCCAGAGGCTTTCCCATTCTTTCCCTATTAATGTGATCCTAGGATACAATTTAGTATCTGTCCGTAAATATTTCTCTCTGCTTTTAATGCTATTTTAGTCTTGCTTTGTGCTATGTCATTCCTGTGTCCCACCAGGTGCTTCAAAGGCTATCTGTAATGTGATAAGCTGAACTATAGAAGAATCCTAAAAACTAAATATACTCATTCATCCTAAGGTCTACTTGATTATGGATTTTACCCCTAGTGCRTCACTCTAATACAGTGTTAGAAAAAAGATGGACTGTACTTTTTAGGTTTATAATAATAGCACCATACCTGTAATGTAGTTAATGTCTATGCCACACAAAAATGAAGGCACTTTATTGTACTTACCTGCTTTGTCTGCCTCAAGTACGAGAGGACTGATGCCTTGGTAGCATATATATTTTTACATAATTACTTGGTGCATTACAATTAATTACTTATACAGAGTAAAAATGCTGCAGACACTCAGGAGTCTTAATAGATGAGACTCCAGAGTATTTGAAGCTAATCAGCCTGTAACATTTTAGATCAGTCTAGATCAGTTTTAGCTAAGTGTTTAAGGCATTCTCTGATTAGTTGAGATACCTGGATCCTGTACAGGATTAGTTCTGTAGGCTATGGTCACTGTCTGCAATTCAGCCACAAGCTATCGAGCACTATGCACGAATGTGTTATGCAGGACGTTAGAATAGGTTATCATGACACTTTTGGACTTAAGATCATATATACTTGCATAAGAACTCCTGAATTCAATTCAGRAACTGTGCTTTAACCCTTTTTCAGACCTAGTTTCACCAGAAAAACAGGTAAAGGTAAGAAGACCTGATATTAATGAGAAAAGTGTTCTTTGATTTGGAAGGAGATAGGCAGTTTTATCATGATGAAGAGCTGGCCATCGGTTCTGATCCTAGGAAATGTATGTGTAATGCATACCTCAATTCCCAGAATGAATTTGACATAGTACCCATTGTATAAGTGACAACAGAAGAATAGTTGCATTTCCTTATTTCAGAATGATGGACTTGAGTGCAACCAATAAAATCCATAAAATTTAAATCCATAGTATCAATTTATTTTTGGGAAAATATAGTTAAGACAAAGGGTTTTCTTCCCCCCAAAATAATGGTATGCTAATATGTTAATTGATATACTTTAATATGCTGGTAAGTGGGTGGCACATGAAATTATTGCATCAGCCATGATGGCAACCAGGGAATTGTTACCAAAAATTGCTAACCATTTTTCAGCTAGGTAATAAAGAAAAAAAATGCTAAGTTGACAACCTACAGAATTATTTCAAATAACTTTAGATGTGTCAATAAAACTATCCTAATCTGATGACTGTACCTTAGAGTATCAAAATATGTTTACATATATTTTATATTTTATAATAGGATTTTATAATTATAAAATGCTACAGACTTTGCTGTATTCTTTGTAATACTGAGAACTGCTGAGACTTCTCTAGGGAAAAGTGTTATGCATCCCTGTTATGTAAGACAGAGGATTTTGGCTGTGAAAAGCTGATTAATAATGCATAGTTTTTAGAGCAATATAAATAAATGTTAATTCTGTCAGATGTCATAGGAACACTTATCTTTCCTGGGGGGAAGGAACATGCTTCCTGGATTTTTACTTTTACCTCTGCAAAATTTAGAAGCAACACTAAGCTTACCTTAGCTTGCAAAGTGTAGCAAAGAGTGCTTTATAGATGTCAAATGCTAGTGCAGACTGTGCTGTTAGGAAGGAAGAATAATAGACTACTTTTTGGGGATTTTTACAATTTACAATTTTGCTTCATTAGGTACGTCAGTGATTGCCGCTATTGGAGACCCTCAGGCAAATATATACACTTCAAGGAGCAGGGTTTGAACTATTTCACTGCCTGTTTAGCAGGTGAAGATTTTTTTTTTTTTTAATTTTTAATTCTGTTGCATTTCAAAGAGGAGTATGTCAGAGTTCTGAGCTTGCTTAGAAAAATAGTAACAGAATAAGTCCTCAATAAATGTTGCATAGGATCTAGTGATACAACTGTCCTCTAGGCTACTAAGCCTCAACCCTGTAATCCAATGCAACCCCAAGTTAAAAGCTTCATGCATCAAGAACATGCTCTTGGTTGCCTAATCAGATGCTGAAATATTAATATGGTTCCTAGAAGCTTCTATAAGTTCCTTTTTCTGAACTAATGCCTTTATGAAGTATACCTTATTCAAAAATGCAGGTGAGATCAGGCATTACTTAACTAATGCCATTGGTTTAATCAGCATTTGATAATTATAAATATATAATTCTACAGAAGAGTACATACTGTTGGACCCCTTTTTTAGTCTGTTCTTTCCATCTTACAAAAACTTATACAATAAAGCTTTTTTTTCCTAAATTCTTTCATGGACAAGTTTGAATCTTATACTCCCTCTGGTKTCAGGGTTATAGTTTCTGTCATTATTTTTCAACCACGTAGATTTTTTTTGTTGTTTCTGGTTAATGTTACTTTAGCTGTGCAGCACTGCGAGATTGTCTGTGAGGACAACATCACTACATGTGCCTAGAATTCGATAGAAGTATTAGCATCCATTCATTTTGAATTATTTTATTCCTCAGCTCTGAGACAGCTACTCTCAGTAGTTTCTGGTAGTTTCATATTGCATTAGCATCTGATTTGGACCCTGCAGAGGATGATTGAGTTGTGCGATTACCTCAGCATACCGTTAAGAACTGGAAAGAGGGCAAGTAACATGCTATAAATCTGCATTTTGAACTGGCGCTAGGATACATAATGATACTGGTGTGCTGCCCACCAATTAAATTGGGAAAAAATGATTTATACAATGAACTTGAAAATTAGCTATATAAACAATCAAGCGAGTTTAAAGGTTCTAATAAGGACTGTCTGAAACCGTGTAGTCTCGGTGCATTTTTCACTTCAGTTAGGGCTACCATATTTCTGATAGAGAAAAAAGAGTTGGAAGTGGAAGTCTGATACAGAGGGGAGTTTGGCATCAAAAAGTCATAGCCTTGTGCCTTGGCGCTGCCCTCAGCCTCTGGTCCTTGTTGAAGATGCCGAGACAGAAGCTCGGCCTGGCAGTGCAGGGTGGAGCTGTGCTTGCAGCGTGAGCTGGCTGCAGTAGGGTGGTTCAGGAAATAAGGGTCATTGGGCTCTTGTGCAGCTGAGGCATCAGTGCTGTTTTAGCTGCACCTTCTCAATAGCTTATGCTTGGTAATAGCCAAATAATGGGCTGAGTCATGGGTTGATCTAAATTGTACTGGCGGGAAGCTCCGGAAGAGGACTTGGCCTAACACCTCCAAAAACTGACACAGGAGGAGTATGGAATATATAGCTTATGTAACAATAAATCTTTTAATTATACACTTGTTTCAGCAGATGGGTGTGTTATTTTGGGACTGAATAACAACTGAACAGTCACTCTAGTAACTTGGTCCACGGAAAAAGCTTCTCAGTTATGGCAATCTGGACAAATGTGCTGCAGCTTCAAGAAGCTGAGGCAGCTGGTGGAGGCAGAGCTGGCTGCGTGCTGGCAGCCGGCTGTGCTCGAAGCCCACACCTTTCGTGGGTGACTCACTCGCTGTTCCTGCTCCTGCCCAAAGCCCAAGGCAAAGCACTGATCTGATCATGCAGTAGGAATGGACAGAGTAGGTTCCTTTCTGTTTTATCTGCACATCTGAAATACCAGACAAATGATCAAATACAAGAAAATCCACCCACATGTAAGTGTTGGGTGGAAGACCTACGCACACTCAGGAAAATGTGGTTGTATGATAAGCCTAGCTGGAATGACTTTATACAGATCTACTCACATCTGTCCTCAGTCTCACTGAATTTTACTGGGAGTATGAAAAACAGCAATACCCTTTTGAGGATGTCTGCAAATTGCAATGACATTTGCACTCCAAAATATCCATTTTTTTTTTTWAATCTAATCTAGATACTAGCTTCATCCCAACTGTATCTTACTCTACTTTTGTGGGTTTTTTATTCAAATTAAATTTCAATATCTCTAAATACTGTAAATTACAGTATCAATTCAGTATCAATTTTTATTTTTGTTTGTTTTGGAAAAGGAGGATAGCAAGTTCAAACTGGGCTTTTTATTCTAAATTCAAACTATTATCTTTATTTTTTAGCATGGCATTCACTTAATTTTTTTCATATCATTTCAGTGGCACATACTAATTAAATTTAAGTCTGTTCTGCAAGCAGCAATGTGATAAAATCAAGATAACATAGCATGGCGCTCAGTGTCTTGAATGTTGGTACAGCCCCCGTAAAACAGTTAAGTGAGTTCACTAGACTGAAAGATATTAGCTCACTTCCTACACTTATGCTCTTGTTTCACTCTAAATCAGAGTCGTATAATGGTGGTCTTATTGCTTATTTGATGCTTCACTTGGTTTGAGATTTTAGATGACTTAGTGGCTTCTAAATGCTAATCAACCTACCAGACTTGAAAATACTCTCAGGAAGATGACACTCTTGTTTGTAGAATGTCTTGCTTGTTGGGGAAAAAGATCCACCCCTCTGTTAACAAAATAGTTTTGAGGCTAAAGATACACTTCAAAAGTTTTTCTAAACTTTTTTCTGCTTTTTCTAAAAGAAGAACTTTCTTCTACACTGATTTTTTCAAAGGAAAAATTCTTCACAATAAAGTGATGGTCACTGAAAGAAGATACTGTATTAACATAAAGTTAACTGGGAAACTATTACAAGCTTATACTTTGACTGTGTGGTCTTTAAATTTACTTATCTATGCTCATGAATGATCATTTCATTTCATACTGAAAAAATATCCTGTAGGTTCAATTTCATAAATATGATAACATTTGCATGTACAAAGCGTCTTCCCCTTACTTTTCAGATCGTCAATGATTTGCAGCCACCTCTGGCAGATATTAAGTCCACAAGGCAACACTAAACRTCTGTCAAAGACAAGAGAAGGCGGCAGTTACTCTGGAAATTTGTCAGGACATCCCTGCCAACACCTGGACATGCACGAAAAAAGACATTAGCTCTTGCATGACAACAAGCAGTCAGGGTCATGTTAAATCCAAAACAAAAAGCTGTTCAATAGAATAGAGTTTTTGAATATAACAATGCTCCCACACTGTGGAGGAGGGATTGGCTGAGTTCACATTCAGAAGAGTCCCCTCCATCACAACCGCAAATACGAGCTTCCTCACTGTTTAGTGGATTACCTCTTCATGCTCCGAGTGTTGTGATTTAGTGGTACAGTTAGCATACAGTTCTTCAATTGCTTTCTAAGAAATCAAAATATTTTCTAAAATATTTTCTGAGTCAAATACTCTAGGAATATGAGGCTTACCATGAAAGTTTAGAAGAACTAAAGAATTCTCCTTTAAATGGAGACCAGCCCTTTGTACTTTAATGGCAAATCCAACTGAGAAAAAATATAAAATAAAATAAATAAACATATCCTATAATAAACTTAATTCTTTCTTCCTTAACATTCCACGGAGTAAATGTGTTTGTCTCTTCCTTACTTGCAAAGTAAGGAAACAAAATTTGTAATATTAAGCTCTGGTTCAATGTAATATTCTCTTATATTTTCTTGTGCCATTTATGTGAAGGAATATTACTTATTCCCATTGCAGTCTGTTGAAGTTTTAACAGAATGCTTTTCCCTCATAAAATGATAAATGATTAGCTTTTTGAGGAGACATACAAGTTCTGGCAATTTTGTTTCATTTGAATTCCTTTTCAAAGTTTGGACTGGCTCTCACTAATTATATTGATTTGTCACATATTTCTATTTTCTTCTTCTAGAAACCACAACAGGAGAAGAGCAAAGCAGAGTATGTAGGAGGTAGCAAAGATTGTTCTCCTTGAAAGTCTATGCTTCTTGTGGAAGAAGAGAGCTACTAGTAGGGAAGCAGGCAGAAGTTTACTTTGGCCAGTCCCTTGAGCAGGGACTGGACCATTGCAGCTGTGGGTGGTTTGTGTTGTACTTTGTAGTCGCTGGCTTCAATCCCAAAGGGCTTTGGGATTGAATGTTGGAATTTGTATGGTACCAAACATCTGCAAATAGCTTTGGAAAGAATGTGAATAAATAAGAGTGCAGGTTATGTATTTTCTGGCAGAGCTAACTGTTCATTTGCTAAAGGTGGCACAAGAAAAATCTATCACTCTGCTGTTTGACGTTTTCATAATTTATTTTATATACCAAAGTGGAGAAAATTCAAGAATTTTAGAGGGTCATTTTGAATGTGAGAATCCTTTTGCAGTGGTAACTCGTTGAATCTGAATGCATTGGCAATGTGCCAGTTTCTCTAACTCCATCTAAACATAATATGTACTCAGGCATAGGCTTGTTCTGTCCTACAGGATTGTGCAGCTGAAGCTCCTGCTTGTCTAGAGAGTTGAAACTCAGACTTAAACTCTACAAATGCAAAGTGTCAATGCTGAGAACAGGAATTTGAAGATGTTGGTGAAGAGGGTGCTGATGGAGAGAGAGGCATGATTCAGCAGCACAGAAGTGTGCGTGTTGATTATAGTCAGTTGAGTGAGGTGCAAAAAATTGCACTACGCAATTAAAATAACTTCCAGAGCTCAGAATATCTCTACCTTACCAAAAGCTTTACCAGAAATGAAAATACTTCTTTTAGTTTAGCTTTAAAATGTAGGGTGGGGGGGGAGAGTAATTTTGAAAAAGTTGGCAGTTTTGCATTGAATTTCTATAAAGGTTTTATTTTTTCCCTTAAAAAAATGAAAACATCCTCTGACTAGTCTTGATGGAGTGACTGCATACAGTAAATCTGCTAAGCTGGGCAGCTTTTATGAATGCATTCACTTTGTATAGAATGGTTTAATTAGCTGTGTACTGTACTTTATAATATTTTGCTCTCCTCTAGTGTACTTTATTTCCCATGGGTATAATGTAAGAACCTAAAACACTTTAAGAAAGAAGTGTTGGTCCCTAAAAGTAAGAATGTAGATGACTGGCTGCTTTAAGTACTAAATTTGGGGAAGGGCTCTACTTTACAACATTTTCCTTCTGTCACCTACACATCAGTATAACATATGCTGTTGCTGAATTAAAACACTTTTCCAGATAATCTGCTGGTTATGCATATCAACATACACTAAGTTTGGTTGTGCTCGGATTCCCATTTCTGTGTTTAGAAAATACCAGATCATGTCCTAATGGGCTATCATTGCCATACTAATATGTCAGAAGTGATTTTTTTTGTCATTTTCCAATTTATGGAAATTTAGGGAATAGGATCACTTTCTATAAACCGTTGTCAGCTGTCTCATAAATTCATAATTTTTTCCCCTGATTCTTCTCATAATGAGTCTAAACCAGAAGAGATCTACTTTGTAAGTAAGAAAAATGGCTCACCACCTTACATCTTCTATACTCTTCCTTCTCTGAAAGCCTTAGGTAGGAGACCAAGACTTTGCCATGTTTCTGCAACCCTTTATAATTCAATGTTAAGAAACAAYTGCAAATAGTTAACTAGCCACAATTTACTTTTCAGTTTTATGCTGTTATTTCTTTTATTATTTGGACYCTCTGAGGTATATATAATTCTTCTGCTGTTGTGCTTATGTTCTGTAGTCATTAAATAAACTGTCTTTAAAACTAAGTGAAGAAGCTTAAAATTGTACTGTTTGGTGAGTGACACAATTAAATAGAATAATTGATGCATCTCTCACAATTTAGGTTTTAAATAATGATATTTAAACACCCACAAACAACTCTTCTGAAGGAGTATTTTTTTTTTATTTTATTTGCTTTAAGTCTTAATTAAAAGTCTGAGACACTTTCTAGAATTGTTAAAATTCCTTAATTTTTTATGAAAGTATGTCTAGTTTTTAGAAACTAAAATCTATTTATCATCATCAGTTTTTTTGTCAGTATTGCATCTTTGAACTATGTAACAGTGTCTTTTATGTAGTTACTTTCTGACTTCATTGCGAGGTTTTGGATTTATAATGATTCTCAAACAAATGAGTTGGCTCTTTTTTTCTCTCGTTTTGTTTGCATTGAAAAGAAGAGTTAATCTATTGAGAAACAAAAGGGCTGCATAAAAAGAAAACACATTTCACCTTTCTGTTTATTGAATATTGTATGAGAAGTGCTTTAAATGTTTAATGCATTAAGTTATATTCAACAATGCTTTCCTGGATCTCCTTGCAGATGAATTTTCCAAGTGTATTTAACTGGTTCTAGAATTAAAGCAAAGGTCTCAAACTCCTTTCTTACTCAAAGCTGAATTTTATTTTGGGTGGTGAAGCCAAAGCTGACGTAACTTGTTCGTGATTTACTTTCCATATACTGTGAAGAAGGCACTTAGAAAATAGATAAGGCACTCAAAATCACTTGATAGGCTGTATCCTGTTCTTGTTATTCTGCTTTGAGAATACCACATCTTTAAATGAGGAAAAATTGTATGGACGTGGGTTTAGTCAGATGAGTGATTTTCTAAAACTGATAATGGCAACTCCATATTTAGTATATTCCCATATTAAATGTACTAAAGGTTTTCCAGATAGCCTATTCTGACAGTTTCAGTTTGCAAAACCTTGTTGTGAAAATCAAGGTATACTCTTTGTCATCAATATTTAGTTTTGGCATGAGAAGTCATTTAGTTGAAGACATAAAGAAGGAATATTCTATCAATGTTTCCACGCTTAAGCCAATCGAGCATTTTTTTTGTCTGCAATATGCCATGAAGTGATTTTCCAGTAACTTGGATGATGTGGGACTTTATGACACTTTTAAAGTCACTTTTTTCCTTCAAAACTTTTTGTTCTTCTTTAGTGAAGCTTCTGTTCTGCAGAATAATATTTAGACAGTGTCATCCTACTCTTGTTATTTTCAAAGTATATAATTGTGTCTGGAAATATTCTTGGGCACATAAACATACTCAGTCTGCGGATACTGATTCATGTGACTTCTAGTCTTTGAACCACTGTTGCTCAAGAGATGAAGTATAGCTAAGCTGTCTATTGTGGACATTTCTAGGGTTTTAACAGTAGCAATATAATTTATAGTTTTTCCTTGTTAGCTGTTAGTGTAGCAGAGCACTAACAGCAGCCCATTTACAAATCTGTTTTCTTCATGCAAAAATAAGACATTAAATGTTAGATTAATTTCTAAATATATTTATGAATATTCAGATCATGTTACATTTACAGGAGAAAATATCCATCCGCTACCATATTTATACTGCAGTACAACCATTATCTAAGAATAATAAAAAACACAAAATAGAGATCTGTGTATTAGAGACAAAGGGCATAGATATTTATACAGAATGGTTGTTATCCTTCCTTATGGGCCCAGGCCTGAAATTCTTATTCAGAAAAAACTTTATTTGATTTCATTAGTTTCTTGGTCTGTAAAAATTAACAAGGATTGGAATTCTAATGTATGCAAAGAAAAAATACTTGTATGGCTGTAAAGTACCTGTTTCTTGAAGAATCTCAAAGCACCTGTTAGGTTAATACATAACTACTAAAAAAATTCATAGGGTGTTCTTTTATATGCATAAATAATATGATGTTCAGAGACTAAGGATGCAATTCAAGCTATTCGTTTTTATTTTTTCTTTTTTTGTATTTGATTCTTGTGAATCTGAAACACAGCCTACCTTTCTTTCCATTCCTGCTGAATTCAGGTGGGATGACTTAACAAATGGTTGCAAAATTGTATGTCTGAATGTCAGCCTCACAGAAATCTCCTGCATTTCTGTGTTGACTTCCTCTCTTTCCTGGTCTACCTCAGCCAAAATAAGCTGGCAAGTGGATTTTGCAAAGTCTAGATATATGTCACAAGCAGCATTATTTTTTCTGGGTCAGAGTGGCTTTGTTGGCAGTACTGAATATATAGCTTTTCTTGTATAATGTATTTTAATCTGATTTGCATGAGATTCCCAAGCTTTTGATAAGCACAAGTATATACCAAGTACAAATTTACAGCCACATGTAAGAAGGGTTGGCCAGGAGTTTCAACAATCGGGAGGAGACGGAGAATAACTTTTTTTTTTTTTTTTTGGTAAATAGGAGCTACTTGGTCTGAAGGTTGTGATTCTAACCAGAAAACACAGTGTTGAGGCAATTCCATTAGCATTTAGCTTTGCTTTGATTTGGTGGGAAGGAATGTTAGTGGGAATTTTTCAAAGGACTGACAACTTAAAGATGTGAATCTGAAACTGAAAGAAGCACATGGAGTCTCCAAGTATGAACARCATGGAGAACATTTACTGTGGAAGAAGTGAACGAAGTTGACAGGGCTCCCTGCACAGGACAATCCTTGCTTCTTGGTTTGACAGCCATGTCCCTGGGCTCCCACTGAGACAGCAAAAACTCCCAATATAGTAAGCCCTGTCAATTTAAATACAGCATCAGGATGTTTTGCATCCCTTTACAGCATCCAGACACAGCAGCTGACATCACGCATTTTGTTATGTAGGTCTGATGGTCTGTGCAGGATGTGCAATGAGACGCTTGGCATTCACGACTCATGAATAAGTCTGGCTCCTTTTCATGTTTTGTTCTGCACATGGACAGTATGGGCATTTTATTTTAATTTGTGACAAAGAGGAAATCTTCACAGATATCTATCTTGGCTCATAGTGTTGTGTTGACAAAGATTTTTAGTGATGTACATAATTATGTACATATTTGATGGCAGGAAACTAGACACAGCCATCATACTATTTTGCATCTTTTTTCTTCCTTGTTAAATGAATGCAGTTCTAGTGAAGAATAAGATTGACAGCCAAGAAGACTGAAAGCCTCAAATCGCAATACAAATATAATAAGGACACTGGCAGTGTGTGCTGCTCAGTAACTGCTTCAAACCAGCTCTGGCTATTTTTCATGAATTGTGAGGTTTGAGGATACTAGCATACATAAAATTTGACTGCTAATACTCTGTCTGAGATTAGATGCAGGGCACCATTTTCTACCAGAGAACCCTCATATGCCAATCTTAAGAACTTACGTAAAAATTTCAGAGGTGGAATCCTAGGTAGAAGTTTCCCAATTTTAGTTTTTTGGGGAAATTTTGAAATAATGGTAGAGGCAAAGCTCAGTTTACAAGACCAGATTCATAAAGCTATCGATTTTACCTTCTTTTGTGTCTAAGTCTGAATCTGAGCTGTCCCTGACACCTGATATACCCCTGATATACATGAGGGAACAGTATTTATAAGAAGAAAAAAAATAGAGGAAAACTCCAGGTGGAAAATCTTTGGCTGTGAATGTAAAAGTTCCTCAAATTTCAGGGTGCTCAGATGCCAAAGTCTGTTCTTGGAAAATAAGATGAGAAAGAAATAGCATTAATGAAACTCGCAGGTGTATCTCTCTTTGGTTATGTTGATGTGAGTACTTGTTTCCAATGCCATCTGTGAAAACTAGCAGGTGTTTGCAACTAAAACCAAAACATTTAAAATACAACTTAGGAATATGACACCTTCCTTAAGGCTTTTCAGCCTCCCTGGCACTTCTAAATTAGCCATTAAATTTAGAAATATCTATAACCACACTACAATAAACTCTTTTCATGAAAGATGGTAAACAGTGACAAAAAATCACTCTGAGCTGTGAAACCCACATGTAAAATCTTAACTCCCTTAACTGGGGCATTTGGGAAGGCCAGTGTCTTCAAAGAAGGCTTCACTAGACCGATTCAATTTTTGGATTGATTGCAAATTACAAAACGTTGAGCTCTTCTTGTTGGGGACTAGCGTGTCCCCCCCCGAATAAACTAGCATGAGTATCTTCAGACCCTTGCTCCCCTTTTGTCTCCTCCCTCTTCCCCTTGTTTCTCAGGTTTTATTCACACTTAGACATTGATTCCAGCTGTTATGTTCTGTCAGTCTTACAGTTACATCCAAGTTGTTGATGCTTGTAATCCATCTCATTATAATGGGAAACCTAAAGTATTCAACAAACTGTAGGTCACAGTGGTAGACAAATGAATATTATAAGCCATAAAATGAATTATACTGCCTAGTATGAAGGGACAGGAACTTGGTGAAAATAAACTTTGTAATTGGATACGTTCTGTCGACTAATATCAAATTAAAATTTAAAGATCTTTAAGGGATTAGGCATCCGCTAAATGGAAGTAATTTGAAATATCTGTGGACAGCCCTTAAAGCCTCCACTAATGCGTTATTTGCATGTCAGAGTTTGCAGTGCAAGGAATTATTTGAGATGCTTGAGCAAGCACTATGAAGTAAATTTGCATTTATGTTGTAATATACTGAAAGTGAAGAAACATTTCCCTCTATGATTCCTCCATTCTGCTCCCTCCATCACTCCATTCTGCTAAGAACTGAGAACTGATTTTTGAAACTTGCAGAATAAATATAAATCCACTATAATATTTTAATACTTGAACAACGTGCTCTAAAGTGTGAAGCATTGTCTTAGATCAAGGCAGGAATATGAGTTTTGTGAATGAGATTTAGTATAATTTGCTTTCTGTGTATACTGGCTCTGCAATTTAAAAATCAAAGATTGTTTCTAAAGGAGTCTGTACTTCCTGAACCAGGGAGCTGCATCCCAAAAGAGCACACTTTTTCCTACGGATAATAACCAGTGAGGAAGGTTGGGTTTATGCTGGATTTTCAGTGACCACTTATGGGTAGAGCAGGTGGTTGCTAGAGGCAGTGAAGTGTTTGTTGGGCTTTTTATTGTGTGAGCAATTTTTAGGCTGTGCTAGACAGACAGATTTCAGCTAGCCTTGAGCTTTAAAAATCCTTGAGCTGGCAATAGTGGTGTTATCATGTTTGGCAAGACCAGTCTCCTGATAAATATTTGATAAATCAAGTAAGAACTTTTTGAAGTCTTTGAACATGAATATACTAATCAGAGAGTCTTTCTTTTCAGCTGTTTTTATGGTCATCTTGTTGAAATACTGAAATTATTTCTCATCTAAGTCTGTGATTAACATTTGCAGCTTTCCCTCAGGTTCTCTTCAGGTACTCCTAATGCTGTTTTCCAGTAGGGAGCCAGCAGGCACTCTGTAGAATTTCCTATGTCAAGCTCATCCTTTTTCCTTGTTTTTTCTATGGATTTTGCTGTCAGGCTCAATCCATGGTGGGGATCATCTAATAGTCATTCCATCTGGACTTCAAAGAAGTCCAGCAGCACAGTGAAGTAGATCCTTCTGTGAAATTTATGGCATGTTTCTTTAGGTGAAATATATGGTTATATTATATATGAATATATAAATATATTGATATATTCATTGGCTGTAAAAGTCCTTTAAGAGAGAGCACATGGAAAGAAAGGCAAAACATCTTCAGTTTAGTTTTTTTAAAGTATTTAGTATTTAAATGCTTCTATAAAATCTATTCCTTTTCTACTAAAATCCAATTTTATATATACTTATATGTGTGTGCGCATTCATGTGTGTATAAATATGTAGTTACCAATTATTAATTAAACTTGTATATCCTTTGTAATTTTAAAAATCTGTTTGTACATTGTCTGATAGTGATATTTCAACAATTTTTTATAGGCTATGTGCAAAATTATTAAAATTATGAGGCAACATTTAACCAGTTTTATCATGAAATGTTCCCTGTTTTGCATTCAGGAAGACTCTTGTTATGAATAAGAAAATGATTATTTATTTTTCATTACTTTTTCTTTACAAGATGATGTGAGAACAGGAAGATTCTCTGCAGTATTCCCCCTTGCCAGCGTGTTCCCACCTAACCAAATAATGTGGTTCTAATCAGATGTTTCAGGAATGAAGTGGAGATGATGACTTTTAGAAATGAAAAACACAAATGGCAAAAATAACTCGTCAAAGTGGGTGATAACATCAGTCCCGAGGCAGACAGCATGTATCATTCAAGGCACAATATTCTCAACATTGCCATTATTAGGATTCTTTTTTTTTAATAGGAACAACTGGCATTTTGTCAGAATGAGGAGAATAGATTTGGATTCTATTTTTAAATTTTTGTGCTGCATTTAATAACATGCACATTCATGAATTTACTAAAACTACAGAACACTAGATAGGAACATGAAGGTCCATTTTTTTAAAGCCATTTTAGTTTTCATGCGTTGCTGGATATAGCAGCTTTGTTCCAGAGCATGAAACCTGGAAGGCACAGCTGACTAGAAGAAGCATCAGTCTTGGACTTGTATATACTAAGTGATTTTTTTTAAAAAGTTTGTGATCAATATTCTTGTAAAATAAATATGTACATGCTTTCTAAAGATATACACTCTTTAGCATAATAGCTTCCCAAGAATAAGACTCCTTGTCATTATGCTTACAAGCTAAGCCTCAGGCCGGTATCATATGTGCAGGCACATGAGGTAGTCGCTTCATCGTCTTGTGACTAAATTGCCTGTTGGCTGATTTACTCATTCTTGGTAATGATTCCCCACGGTTCTTCCTGAAAGAAAGGAAAAATTTTCTTAACAATCTTAACAAATTGAATATCTATTGTAATGGCAATGCAGTCACTCAAAGGAAGTATCAGACAAGGTATTATTATTTTCTGTTGTGCACGGAGAGATCAAGAACTGCTGTTGTGCTGGAGTCTAATGATATACTTAATTCTTTGAAATCTTGAGAGTGTCTTGATTATGAATAACTACCTTCACTTCTTATCACATCCAAGGGGAATAGAAAATCTGAAAAAGACCTAGAATTATGGGACATTTTCAAAAGAATCAAGGAGCTTTGCTGCTTCTCTCTAATTCTTTTTTGAAGGTAGTATTTCCCACTTAGTACTAGCTTAGCTAACCAGATATTATGAACTACCTAAAATATTTGATTGTATATAGTGAACCAGCCAGGTGCACTAAGGGACTAGAAGGTAAGTTAGAAGAACAGTATCTGTAGGATGCTAGTTTTATTAGTTCTTTAAAGCCTGAAGTTCTTCCTGGGCAAGACTTCCCCGCAAGGCAGAGTGTCTTTTGCAGTGCTCTCTCATGTTTCATTCTAAGCTATTTAGCAGCATTTATTTCGGGAGGATGTGAAGAGTCTTGGACTAATGCTCAGCTTATGGGGTTTGAAATGAGGACAGATCTATAGTCTGTCTCACATCCAGTTTTAATTGTTTCTGATCTATTCAAATATCCAGGATCACTGAGCTGCCTTTTGTAGTGTAGATTTTAATGTGTTTTTAGATGTTATYGCTACCATCATTTAAAGGTATTTTATAATTCTTATTCACAGATAAAATTCATTTTAAAGGTACCCTTTTCATTGGGAGTCAGTTAGAGTACAGTTGCATTCAGTATTCCCAAATTCTCCAAAGTACTTTCTTGCTATTAATTTGCTCTTGAGCACCCAGATAAACAGGGTGTGATAGGCAAAAACYATAAAGATAAGAACAAAGCATAAAAGAAGGAAATCCTCTAGCGATTACTTAGGAAGGTAAATAAAGGTAAAGATTTCATCTTTTTCCATATCACATGATTTGCATATAAATAGGAGTATAAATAGTAAAACATGACATTTCTAAACTAGGATTTAAGAGATATCTATAATGGGTAAGAGGTATTGCAAACTGGCTCATTCTAGACTTGAAATTCTTAACTGAGTTCAAAACTGTTAATTTCCAAATACTAAATTGCAGATGAGGAGCCAGAAGTGATCTCATTGGTACTAGCTGACTAAATCAAGATGTGGCACTAACTGGAATGTACCAAAAATTATTATCTGTAGCCCTTGAACATTTCTATTGGCTATCAGCAGGTGTTAATATGAGTATGCAAAAGTCAATCCATTTTCTATGACAGGCCAAATGGCATTCGAGTGGAACTGGAGTGAGGGGTAGAGAAAAAACAGGGAACAAGGGAACAATTTAATGACCTCTGTCAGTTTAGGACCTGATCCAAAGCCAGATGATGTCAGTGGAAAAGCTCCCATTGAGCTCACTGGGCTCCAAGTCAAGCCTCACATTGTTCAATGTAGACAGTGCGGGAGCCAATTCAGGTGTTGCCTGGTGCAAGGAGAAGCTTATGGGGCAGGAGGAGAGTACTTTGTGCTGTATTTCAGAGTATTTTAATTCTTCTTCTGTATTTTGAACATATTGTCTGACTGTATCTTGGAACTTCTAAGGCAGATCRGGAGGACACAAAAGAGGGCAGTACAGAGACTATCAATGAAGAAATTTTAAGAGGAAATAGAAATTTTGTGAAACAGATTGTTTCAAAATAGGGGATAAACAAAGCATGATAAGACAGAAAGATGAGCACTGAAAAAAAGAAAAGTTTGTTTCTGGCAAATACATTATTAAATCTGGTTCTGTGGCAAAGAAGTATGAATAGAGAAGGATTCTGTATCAGTAAGGATTTTACCTTGCTTTTCTCCCTTACACATGCACACACATATGCAGAGTGTGGATGTGAAAGTGATAAGCATGAGGAGATAAGTATGAGCAGAAACCTCAGGGACTGAATTGCTTGTAGATGACTAAAACTGTTTAAGAGAAAAATCAAAAATAAAAAAGGAATCAAACAATATATTTAAATTAGTCACCATGGGAGCTGTATTAATATGTATTTTAGATGAAGACTATACAAACTTTAATGAATAAATCAGTTCTGCATGCTTCTGTATCAGTATTATATACATGAAGTCTCTCTCTAATGGAGACCTGTTAAATGACTGAATTAAATAACCAAGCAGTGTTGTTTTTAATAAATCTAGGCACCTGTGTACTGGGGCTTATATATAATACATAGATTTTTGGTTTATTTCAAGAGATAGGCATTTTAAATAGAATCATAGGCCAGGGACATGCTTTTGCAAATGTGGAGAGTATTCAGAATTAGGATAGCTTTGAATTTTTTTGGCACTCCTCTGTCGCTTTACATTTTAAATGGTGTTGATGAGCTTGCAGTATTCATATGTGAAAGCAGCATTTGCCATCAAGTTTCAGAGAGCTTCCTGAGATTTGAACAGCATCTAGTGACAAGTTCTTTCATCTGGATATCCAAGTACATGACCCTACTTTAGTACAGATAWGCTTACATGACAATGCATGTAAGTAGTAACAGTAATTTGGTAGTGAAAATGAAAAGCCAAAAACCTGGATCAAGCACATTTTCTGAAGCAAATACAGCACGCATATATTGTCTTGCCCCTGTCTCTAGCACCATAGGGGAATACCGCTAGACTATTGGCAACATGGTAATCAGTCTTGCTTGGTCCCTCCCCTAGCAGAAATTCCAGTCTGAATGTAAAGAACCCTAAAAACAAAAATTACTATTAAAACTTCTCTTTCCTAAAAAAGGATTCTGGTTTGATGAATTGCTTTTCAATGAAAAGGTTCCCAAACAGATCTTGGCTGGACTAGATAAAAGCTATCTTTAAAAAATGCAGCAAATGCATTTTAAATATTTTTTAAAACATAATTTGCATAAGCCAAGATATATTTTAGTTCATCTCAAGCTGGGCATATTTCAAAATAAAACTTCATCTGTCCTCACAAATTTTAAAATAAAGAAGAAGCACTATCTAACACTTTTAAAAAAGCAGTATTTTCTCATTAGGTATTTCACTTAAAAGAATTATTCACCCCTTGTGAAGGATTTCTTCCAATCCCCTTCATTATGATTTACTTTTTTTCTTGAAATTCTATAATATCTCCTAGCCTTCCTTCAGTTGATTTTTTGGAAATGCTAGAATATATCCATGTATGCACAGGGAACACGTATCTCCATATGTATGGAACACTGGATGTTAACTTAGGTTTTGAGATAGAAGGACTGCAATTTGCAAGCAGCAATGGCTATTAATTCCAAAATCAAGCAAAAATAACAGTTAAAGATGCTCTCCAAGTCAATTTATAATAGCAGGTATGATTCAAAAGATGTCTGAGTCATAGTAGGGCAACCTGTTCTTGTTTGCCTTGAGGAATCTCTGTGAAGTGCAGTGTTAGGCACAGTATCAAGACACATTTCTGCAGCTATCCCAATTAATTTTTTAAGTAGGGCGATAAACCAAAATGTCCACATCTGTGCTATTCTATAATACTGAAGCTAAAAAAAATAGCTGACTGATAGCACACTTGGTGTGGAGATTACCATCCTAGTTTAAAAGCACAGACATAATTTCCAGGTCAGCAGTGCCTCTCAAGATCTGCTGTTGGTTTTCTCTGACACCGACATAATGACCTTGTCTAATCTGGTTTGCTCTCTCAATCCTGAATGAGATGTAGCCTGAAATAACTCTCTTTTGTATCTCTGTATATTTACAGATGGGAATGGTAAAACTAAAACATTCCTCCTCTTTAGTTTTCCCCACAGAAATAGAGTCATTGATATCAGCTTTGCTCCCGTTTCCTTTCATCCATCTAATTAACAGAAACCTGTGGGACTTAAGTGTGTGGCTGAATCCTAAAGTTCTGTGAGTGGGTATGGCTAATGTGCAGTGCGTAGGTAAGATTTGCTGTCATTCGTTTAAGGTAACGCTCCGTTGTTACTTGTTGTGCCAGCAATGGCTCTAATGACACATGATTTCCTTCCATATATCCTCAGTACCCTCCTCACTGCAATATCCTCAGACCCTCCCTGTTCTTCTAAGTCCCCTTTGACCCAAAACTGCATTCCCCTTAATTTTTCCATGTCAGTTAAACTGTCCCAACAGTTACCTCTTTCATATACTAACCTCAGTGCAACCCTCTCCTAGCTTTCCTTCCCATCCAGTCCCAACCCCCTCTTCCCCAGGTCCTAATATCCTTCTTACATTTGCTTCCTACAGTCTGGCCTATCAGGAGGTAACAGAGGACAAATTCTGTGACTGTCTGGAGTTAAGCGTGTGTTAATTGCCTAGTTAGCCACTGCCTATTGCCCTATGGATAAAGTGAATAAAGGCACAGCTCTCTGCTTTCTTCAGAGGAGCACTAATAGGTTTGCTACACTCTCTCCAGCCACTGATTATCAAGAACTGCAAGATATTAATAATTTTGAGATCTTAATTGCTTTGTCAAATCTGTTTGGACTTGGAAACAGATGAAAAGGTTTTGGAGAAAAAATATCTGGCTGTGCAAATGTATAATGTCTTATTCCACTGGTAACAGGACTAAATATAAGATTGGGAAGCTCAGGTGGTGCTTATTATCCAGAATTTCCAAAACAGTGAATAAAATTATAATCCTAACTGCATACTTAATTTGTTAGGATGGAATTTTCAAAGGAGATAAGGTAAGGCAGTGCTTAGGTCTCATTTTATTCTGATACAAACCTTTAGTTGCCAGGTAAGCTGCTCCTTCTAAAGTCATAACATCGGGGAGGGTTAAGAAAGACAGGAAGAAAGCAAGAGAGAGTTTCTCCCTCCAGAGGTAATTTAAGAGCAAGAACCTAACTTACATGTTCTGATTTGTCATCTCATACATCTTAAAAATATGAGTCTTAAATAAAGGAGGTTATCTGCAAACATATAATTATGATTAATATAAGCAAAAGATGTGCCTAACATTCGATTTTTGAAAATTTTAGTTCAAAGCGACAGTGGCACCAAATGCTTGCCTTTTGGCCACAATCAGTGGAGACCTACCATCTTACTAAAGGGTAGAAATGCATACATATGCATATATTTATGATTTTATAACATTCTTGTCCATACAAAGACTGGGCCAGTAACTCAAGCAAAAGAAAAAATTGATTCTAGTATAATTAATATATGTTGCAGATTATCATCTTTTTTCTTTTAAAGTAGGAGCTAGCTGGACACTACCCTTTTGTGGAACAGCAGAACCTTTTCTGCTTCGGCATTGCTTGGCATTCCAGTGACCCACTCAGTAGAAGTTACTCCTGTCTGAATACCAGTGACCTCTAATGAGTATTACAGAACATTTAAAATAATGTGGCCAAAGACATTAAACAACTAGCCTTTTTACTCCATTTTTTTCTATACGTCTGCATTCACCCTTCTATGATTATACTGAACTAGCTACTAGTATACTAACTGAACTAGTTAATACTCAATTGTCAGTGCTTAGTTAAGCAAAAATGTTAAGTCCAGTATATTCAGCGGTGCAGGTTAAGGACCTTCATGTTTTTCTACTGATGAGTAAGGTAATTGCTGGTAGGCTGACAGAAGAGAAACAAGCTAAGACAAGCAGTGAATTTGTTTCCATTTTTGAGTGCCCCATTCCACTCCAACATGCTGAGTGTTGTGCTTCACCACCTCTTAAAATTAGACCACCTATAGCCCATGTTTCCTCAAAGTAAAAAATCTCCCATTAGCTTCCCTTATTCAGCTACATCCACTGCTTAGTGATTTTTTCAGTCCCAGCTCTCATTCCACTGAGAAGGGTAAGCCAAGTTTTGCTAGGAAAAAATGTCTGTGTAAACTCTGGGTGGGCAGTAGGAATAGATGGCACTGGTTTAGCATAATTCAGAGTATATGCTTAATTTTTTTTTAATCATATAACTTTGACATGATTTAAAACTGTTCCACTGTTATTGRTTTGGACAGATTCACAGATTTAGATAACACAGTTCTAATATGAAGTAGTCTGCACTGAAAGAGTCTTTGTTTGTATTTTATTCTTTCTTGCTGCTACATTAGCCACTAGAAATTCACGTTACACTTCATCCTCCTCATTAATCAGGCTGGTATTTGAGACCATGCATCTGTTTCTTTTGTATAGTCATGTCACAGTGTTGACAAATCACCTTATGAATGATATAGTAAAAGTGCTGAATGGATTGTAATGAGCCTAGATTCACTGGGGGAAAGGGAGATTTAGCAAGTCATTGGGAAAAAAAGTGAGGTAGCATTTCAACATAAATATGCAGTGCAGTGGGAGATATCTTCCCACAGGCCCAAGCACCTTGTAAGATAAAAATGGCAGGAATGTTATGGGGAGAAAATGTACACAACACTGTCAGTTACCTAATTATCACTATTTTTTCTACATATAATAAAATGGTGGTTTATGCTTTACACCTTTTGCAAAAGGCAATGTATAAATATACCATAAAAGGGGATTCTTTATCTAAAGTGCTTAAAGTGTCTAATTTCAGCTGTCTGAAAAGATTAGATGTTTGAACAGATACAAGAATCCATTACAAGAATCCCTTTTTCAATCTAAATATTGAGCTTTCAAAAAGTCTTATTGGTACTTATGAAATAACTGAACAACTTTCATGTAAATAGAATGATGTACAGAAAAAACTCTGTTTTAGTCCACAGTAATTTGTTTTTCTACACCCAAAATTACTTATTCATTAATTATGCTCCCCCTAGAATATTTTTTACAGTCGTATAGTTTGCAGGATTGGGAGTACCGCAGTTTGGCTGCCTGGCAACAACTTGTCTGTTGTTTTGCTATGATATACTTTATAAGCCATATGTTTGCCCTCTGTGTATCTATGTTAGAGTCATGAACTGATACGGTGAAAGAGAGTAAATTACACAATGCAGCTGTGCTAATAAATTCATAATGTTTTTGTGTTAGAATAAAATAATATTGTATAATATGCCCTTTCCAAATGAAGGACATATCATGTATCTTTTAAATATTTTAATGGAGAATAAATTAGAAAAATGATGCTCTGCAGGTTTTGCTGACTGCTGGTAACAAAACTAAAGATGGTATTCAATTTTCTTATTATCTAATGTCAAAATACCTCCACTGTTTCTGGCTCTTCTGTTGCCTCCAAAAATTGAATGTGTCAGTTCATCCATCTTTAGTGGCTTCTAATAATCTCCCTACCTTTCAGAGCCATCGTCAGCCTTAAATCATCCTTGGTGAGAGTAGAGAATTGTGTTCACCTTTCAGGATCTGGTCTCTCAGAATATATGAATGCTGGATTGGTGTTTTCCTCTCAACATGAGAGCCCTTTTAAGAAGGCTTTATATTTGTGGAAAAGTCATCCACAACTGTGTTGCAAATGTGACGATTTTAGCTAAGAATAAAGAATAATTTGTATAAGAATATTAATTTTTCTTCTTAAAACACCTGTTATTAAAGATAAATTAAGGAAATTCTATCAGAATCTCAGAGCAAAGCCTGAAGACATGATCTGTAGGTCATTCACACTAGACGGTGATTGAAAAGAACACTGAATTCATTCTTAGAACAAAGTATCTTGGTAATTGATGTTTGCCTCTCGAGTCTTGTACATTTTGGAAGGGTAATCTTAAAATAATCAATTTTGTTTGTCATACAGTGCATTTGTAAAATGAATATATTTTGTAATGCTGGCCATGTCATATGATCATGTACTACACTCATAGACTAGCTGGTGACATTTTAAAAATTGAAATACACATGGAGCCAGTGAGAGGTGAGAGGAAATATAAAAGGAACAAAGGAAGAATCTCTGTGCCTGAATGGATATGTTCTGAAGAAAATGAATAATGGCAAAATTCAAGTATGTTTAGCTAAAACCTTTTTTTTTTTTGGTCGGTCTCTCAAGTACTTGCTATGGTCAGTCTTAATGAATTCTTAGTTTATGGCTGCAAAGTCAGGTTTAGGGGTAGCTGGAGGCAGCCCAGAGTCCGGACAAGCCCACAGGGGTGGGCAGGTCTGAACCAAAGCCAGGAAACGTCAAGGTTGTGGGGCAGGGTGACGGTCTGCATCTGCGAGGTGCAGCATGGCTCAGGCAAAGCACAACGCCAAGGGCCTGAGCTTAAATGCAGTTTCCAAGCAAAGGGGGGCCAGGTTCCCACCTTCCACAAGCTTGCGAGTACTGGTTACACAGCTGTGCCATGTCAGCCCTTGTGTGTGTTAGCCCTTGACAGCTAACTCCAAGGTGGGCCGTGTCCGTACTTTCCTATGATGTCCATGCTTTTGACCATTTTGTTGTTGATTTTTTTTCATGCAGTATAACAGCTATTCCAACAGTAACACACAGAAGGGTATGTGCATTTGATATGAAAAGAGACATAGAAAATGCAGTACACGTTAAATTAACATGTTGATGTCCTTAAACCAATAAGCCAATATTGTGCTTAACAGTCTAGGAGTCCAACCCAGAAGTTTCTACAGGCCATAATAATAACAGCGGGTCAAGATACCCTGATTTTTGGAGAAAATAAATAAAGCTCTCTCCACTGAAAAACAATGGTACTCCCCCTTTCGCCCCCAACCGCCCTTTAGTTTTCTTATTTTAATGGATTCAGATTAAAGAAGTGGACATGTTACATTTTCCCTCCAGCCAATTATAATAATCGGTGCTATTTACCTAATGAATATGTTCCAAAGCAACCATCATTGTGAGATTAATGATGTGAGTCTTCTCTGTCTCACTCAAGACTAACTAAGATTGCCTGAATTTGGGGGAAAATGCAGAGATGTTCAGACATTCAGCTGCCCAGGCAATATGTTGCCATGTTGTTTTAACTCCCATTCCTGAAGCAGGACTGAGAATCATCTGCCAYTGATGGTAATTAGTTGAGACAGCTCTCACACTAAGCTGTTTTTTAAAAATTTTACATGTCTAAAGATGGTATTTTACATTTAACCTGTTACAGAACTATATAAAATCTCAGTTTTATATCATCCGTATATTAAACAGAAAATGTATGTTAATGTAAATAATAGGTTTTTCCTAATAATATTTTCAATTCAGACAATTTGTGGGAGTATTGTCAGGAAGTCCACCTGACAAACCAAGAAACAAGCAAACATGCTGTTGTATATGTATCTGTGTAATATGTTGAGAGCTTTCTGGCTTAGATCACATCTTTACTGTAGTGTCTCTGGAGTTCTGAGTAGAAGATGAATGATTAGCTGTAGCACTGCTTGCTATTTAAATGTTAGGATATGCTGGTAATTTATCAAAATGTCCTAAGTGCTTTTCATTATAGGAGATCCCTAAAGCTTTGGACTCTCAAGGCTCAAAGTGAAAGTAGGCATGGCGTAACTAATGTTAATGGAGGTGCTCCTGCTTTTGCCAGCACTGAGTTTGGCACATATATTCGCATTTGGTTAGGTGATTTACCAGAACCATGGGACTGTGATGAAGGCTCTTACAAGCCCAGAGAGTATTTCTTAAGTGTATAAAGGTCTCCAAGAAAATTGAAGTTTGACAAAACTCAAGTAAGAAAGGGCTAATATATGATTAAACATTTTTCTTTTGAAATGTATCAAATTGTTGACATCTGAAGTATCTTCTCTGATCTTATAATACCTAAATGGTGACTCCCATATTTATCAAGGTGACTTTGTTCAGTTACCCCTTATTTCTGCAACAATTCTAGTTTATTTTATTGTGATACAGTGCCCTCCTCTCTGGTGTTTGTTATGAGTACAATAGAAAATGCACCCACGAAAATAGTTTCAAAGAATCTCAGTGCTGCTCACCCTTTCACCATTCCTCAGTTCCTGAAATCATATCCTTGATATCGAGTCCAAATGGAGAGAGAAGGGAAGGGAATTTACAGTCACCTTCTGTTCTCAAAATTCTGTCCCTTTGTGCTTAAGCTATTGCATTATTTCCTAAGCAACTAGGTTTATTATTTTAGCTAGTCTAGATTTATTATTTTAGCTAGTCTATTCTAGCTCCCATCACTTTTGTTCTGTCTCCTTGGTCACCTCCTGCTGACCTCCAAGGACTAATGCCGTAAGCATGAACTGGAGTGTATTTATTAGAAAGTGAGAGTTGGGAGTATGGAGAAGTAGAGAGGAGAAGAAACAGAAAACAAAGTGTTGACGCACTTGGCTTCAGGATGATGTGAATTACTGACTTCTAATAAAAATATGTATAATCCTATATTTACAGAATAGAAGAGGTTTCCAAACTCTGAGATATTCCTATTCTCTAAGCTATTGTTTTAGGTTGTCTGCAGTGTTAGGCCAATAACACTGTATCAGTTCACCTTTCCAGAGTAAACTGCATTTATAATAAGAACATAATAATTATAACAAATTAAAGCTCAGATTTTGGAGCCCGGTTTTGCAGTAGATGGTGATTYTAGGGAGTCGTGGAATGCTCAGGCCCTGGTTATAGTTGATACAATTGCAAGTGCTGTTAGTGCTGTGGCCTCATTAATGTAAAATAGAATGGCCTACTAAATAAAAAAGGGTTTAACTTAGTCTATATTTAAATCACCAAGTCCTCAACAGTCTTATTTTACAAAGTCTTTTCATTTTCTAAGTGATTTTACTGTGGTAATATCTTTTCTTTAGGTAATACAATCAGGGAAACTGTAGTCTGGCTGAAGCTTAGTAATTTCTCATCATAAACAATTTTCTCCGCTTCCTCCATGTATTACCAGTGCTTTATGTTATAATTTATTTATCTTAGTATATACCATCAAAGAATTTCTTTGTCTTCTGTACATTTCCACACATGAATTAACTCAGATGAAACAAGTTGATTATGTTACTTTTCTCTTCTGTGTATATTTCCAGCAGAAGATTGATGCTCTAAAATGGTGCAGTTAATCCATGGGAAAAATCACGTGATATTTTCCCCACTCCATTTACCTGGATACATTTGGCAACAAAGAAAAAAAGAAGCAAAATTATTAAACACAATCTAAATATGTCCTCTGATTTCTCTAGACCAGAGAATATTAGCCACCTTCCCACCTCTAAATAAAATGCAACATTGGCAAATGAACAACAATTTAATAATATGAAGATAAAGAGATTATTTTCTTTGTGTGAGCTTTAGTCAGTGCTGCATACTGGAGCACAAGTCCTATTGCAATCAATAAGTCTGAATAAGAAGTGTTGAATAGAACCAGTGAGCATAATTAAGTTCCATTAGCAATGACAGGGATTACGTATGCATTAATGGGAGAATATAGCCTGAGTGTGTCTGTCTAGCTTTCCATTCAATGGAACACAGCAATGCAAAGTTTCTTAATGTAGGTTCCTATTAGATATGTCACTTACTGAATTAGCTCAAATATGCTGACCCCCACATAGTTTGGAGAAAACTGGTTGAGAGGATTGCTGTTTTCTTGTACAGATACCTTTCTTAAGTGACTGTGACATTTGTATTAGATGAAGGTCATAGCTTAGTATGAAACGTGACTACTTGTCTATTCTAATCCTCTGCAGGTAATGCTTTTAACTGTAACTCTTTAAGGGCTTGCCTAATCTCAGGATATTTAGGTCAAGGTCTATTTATAAGAACTACAACAAAGATGTTAGACTCTCCAGCTGAAAAGTCTGTTTATAATTGAAATAAGAGATTTGCGTTTTTTATCACACATAATTACTGAAAACCTTGATTTTTAAGGGAATATTATCCTGAGAAGCATTATCATACACTTTGAAAAGATTAAACCACTTTACTAACAATACTTTGCAAGGGATACAATAACATGCTTCATAAAAATGGTCAAAAAAGGGACTTCTGGAGGTCATCTAGTCCAACATCTTGCTTGAAGCTGAAAAGTTGCTAAGACAAGATTAGGTCAGCTGTGTTATTTAACTGACTCTTGAAAGTCTCCAAGGACAGAGATTCTATAACCTTTCTGGGCGAGCTGCTCCAACACTCCACTGTCCTCCTAGAGAAATTTTTTCCCTGGCGTCTGGTAGTAGATGTGTTAGGATGGTATTTGGCTTCCTGGTGAAATTTTGCATTTCTAACACTATTTCAGTTAATGAAAAGTAAACACTATGCAGTAAGTGGCTAATCACGATGGTGTCATTCTTGTGTGCTCCCTGATCCTATTAAAGTAGATGTCTAAAAAAAAATCATTCCAGCACTGATAAATGCCTGTTTACTCTTTAGTATTTTTATGATCTAATTGATATTATTAAACTCTAGAAAGCTAAGGAGCTTCATGATTCTGAAGTAGCTGGTTTTTTGTTTATTTTACTATATTATGGATGAATGAATTATTTGAATTCACTTAAATGTTGTGGGTATGGAAATCTGACTCAGTGATTAATGTCTTAAAATTCGCTTGGCAGAATTTGAAGTGGAAGTGTGGGTTGGAGTCAGAGAAAAAATTTTATGAAAAACATAGTAGGGTGAGTGGAAAAAAAGCCAAGGGAGACTATGAAGAAAGAGCACAGAAGGAAAGAGAGATGCCAATTAAAATTGAAGACAGAATAAACATTGTATTGCCCATAGGGACCTACTTGTTACGCTTCTTCTACAAGGATTCTTCTATTCCTCTAAATAAAGAAATAAAAACCCAAGCTTCAACTCAGTTATAAAAGGACATTTTAAATCTCAAAAAAAAAAAAAAAAAAATAGAGGTGAGAAGCAAAGGCTTAGAAAGCCAAGTTAGTTGTGTCAATCTTTAACAGTCTGTGAGAGAACATTTTTCTTAAAATGTATTTACAAATAAAATTCACATTTTTGTTCAGAATATATTTAAAATATAATAGTTGTAAGTATTCAAACTTCAGGCCTTTTTGGTTTTATTGATTGGTTTGCTGTTTCTTGCTGTTTTATATTTCTAAGGAACTCATGAACAGAAATAGGTTTAAAGAACCAAGAAACTGAGCAGACAGATAACTTAGGAGATCTGGTTGTCGGTTTCTCTGGGTATACATGAGAAACACTTTTCAAGAGAGTCATTATTTCAGTCCCTATCCTCATATTTAGCTTCTCCACTTAAAAATTTTAGCAAAGGGGAAGTCAGTGTTTATCATGTAAGTGGATGAGATGAGGAATGTGTATTCATTAAGAAATACATTATATTTTGATTACCAAACAACCCTTATGTGATAACTTTGTTTGTTGTCGACTTTAGCTTGATTTAGCTTTGTATTTTAAGTGAAAGGCTGTAAATCTCTTTGTTGATTCCATTAGCTAGCTAATCTCTCTGTTAAGAACAATGTGGTCTGATTCCAATTACATCCTTCTTTGTGCTATAGAATATAGTACAATATATTTTTAAAAAATCTTGACTTTTTTATGTCTTAAACTCAATATAAACATTATATGATGAATCTTCATGGCATTCCAGTGAGATGAATAGCTCAATAAAGAGAAACATTTTTTAAATGGATGAGACTGAAAATGAGAGAGAAAGAGAACACATAGGAAGCAATGACTGACTCACAGCTGTATGTCATCAATCGTATTATCATCTCTGGAATCTAAATCTCTTTCTGCTCCCCAAGCCATTAGACCACACTGAATCAGAATCTGTGCAGCTTGCCCTAAAAGCAGTAAAATGGATTACCGAAACAGATTTAAATCGGAAGCAAACTAACGTCAATCAAGGAAACCCTGCAAATATATTTGAGTTTGTTTATGTCCTGGCAGCCATCTTTCCACTGAAAGCTGAAAAATCCCTTTCTTCAATAGGACAAAAGTGCTGGAGGCAAGTGTGCGATTAGAACTGGGGCTTTGGAAGGCATATTCCCATTTCAATGCTTTGAGGTACTGCAGTGTGTCACGGATGGCTAATAGAAAGTTTCAGAGAGACTACATATCTTCATTTGTCTAAACCAATCTTGTTTCTCACAATCACATCTATATTATTGTTCTTAGGTGACATTTGTAATGTTTTTTAGGCTACAAAAATGTAAGACTTAGCAGTAAATTTCCTTGTAGGATATTTGTGTAGGTTAAGTAGCTATTTCTGCAAAATGTACACATGCATACACAGAAAAAATATGCATAAACACCTGTCCATTCACATATCACATAGTATCTTCCAAATAAACCTTTTTGTGTCAATGAGAAACTTGTCATGTTATTTAGCAAGAAGAATGGTTTGAATAGTGCCCTCTCTTGCTTTTAATTTACCCTGTAAACTCACTGTGAAACATTGCCATTTTGCAATGTAGATAACACCAAACAAAATCAATGTTACMTGTCCATTAGTACAACATAGATGCTATTCTCAAAGCAGAGTGAATCAGATTTGTTGTTCTTTACATTTGAATCTGTAATATTGGGGTACCAAAGCTAATTTTATGAAAACTATAGCAGTATAGAGTGGGCAGATGGAGTCTAAGATGTGCTAGATGCCTGGCTATTTATTTGGTTTCTTGGGAAGTTTTTCAGTCTGCATTGTGTTCTAAGCTGCCATGGAGCTGCTGTCATGTAAACTACTACCATTAAGGGAGTTAGCTATGTGAAACTGGCTTGGATACGGTCACATGACAATATGTGTACAGTTACATGATCTAGATTTTTGATACAGTCTGAAAAAGAGTAATATTATTAAATAGAGTGATACACATACATACTTGTTATTAACCAGGATCTTATTTTTCAAAGGCTGATATTAGAGCACTTAAAGTAAACTCCACTCCACTGTTAATTAATAGTAACAAAACGGGCTATGCTAATATTGCTGTTGCCTTTGCCAATAAATTGAGCCTAGTCAAAGGAATGCTCATCTGATTTGGCAAAGCATTTGAAGATGCTTTGACACACGGATAATGCCAGGGTTTTCATTTCCTCCAGCTTGCAGGTTGGAATATCAGGAAGCTTGAGGAGGTTTAGATGTGCTCCAAGGAGATTATGCTGATATCCTCACTTATCTGGACATTCTTATAATGCAACTGAATCTCTATGTGTCAAAACAGAACATCAGCATTCACTTAGTCAAGGTCTTAAGCAGCCTCCACTATAAAAGAAATTGAAATGGCTCCTCACTGCTCCATAATCAATTATACCAGTCCTACATTCTCCAGGTAAAATTTTCCTTGAAAACAGCATGTTATTTCCCATTACTGCTAAAACATACAGATTTTGCTTGTCCTAAATAGAAGCCTGGGCCTGGTATCAATCACCATATCTATTTGCCAATGTTATATTTGCAGACTCTAAGTGGCATTGTTGCCACCTGTCAGAAGACAGTAGAGATCAAAATTTTCCAGAACAGGATGTCTACTTAAACGGGCAGGAAACGCCTGGGTGATATATATTTGATTTTTTTTTCTTTTTTTTTCTTCTTGCTAAGGCTAACGAATAAATTATTTTGTGAGAGAACTTATTCAGACCTATTCTACCAGGTATACCCAAATATTTGCACTGGCTAAGTGCCAGGCTTTATTAACATTAGATTTCTCCCTGTATTTTGTGAAGACCAAGAGACCTGTGCAAAAGGATGTATCGATCTTTGAAGGAGCAGAACATACAACACACAGCTTGGTTAAAAATGAAAATACAGTTTTGTCTCAGAAGTCTTAATCTAGCCTGGGCTTTAATAACCTGCAGAACAAGTATTTGTCTGTCAAAGTCCATAGCTTGTTTTGCCTCCTTTTTAAGTTAATGGAACATCCTCTCTTCTTTTTCCATTTAAAAAGTTTGCTTTATATCTTGACTTTGTTCAATAAAATCCTTATCCTTATCCTGCAGTACTTTGCGTAACAGTGGAATGCTAAGTCTTATATGTTCAGCCCTATACAGAGCCTGAAACTGAGCAGTGCTTAGGTTGTTTGCATCAGGATGAAGTAGAAGAGCCACTCTAAGGTGTGACTCTGCCTGTGCTGTGATTGTTGGAAAGGCAATATCCTTTTGAGTAGGAATTAACTGTTGACTTTTTGAAGAGGGGAGATTCTCTCACTGTTTTGAGGCCAGAATGTATCTGTGGTTATCTGAACACTATAAGGGTGAATATCTGTGTTCAATCTCCATCTCTAGTGTGATGTCCTATCCCAGATCACCTGTGATCATTTCACTTGCCCAGCCCAACCAATTAGCCATTAGCCATTCACTTTTAGCTTGTTTGCTTGCTTGGGCTATTACCTCTGTCATTAATTACCCTGAGCCTTTCTCTGCTGTGAAATTGTTATTGGGAGGCATTGTAACAGATGACAAGGATGCAGTGCATCTGCACAGGTTATCTTGGCACATGACCTGTGAGGGCTGAAGAGCAGCAAACATTTGGCAGTTTGAATGGTGAAATTTCAGAATAGTTTCAAACAAGGATTATCAAATTTCATTTGCAGGGACAACTCATTCTCCTATCCATACTCTGCTCCCTCAGACTACTAGCAGACTTGCTCACTTTCCTCATCATCCTTACCATGCATCTTCACATCCTTAAATCAGGATCCTAAACCACTCTTCCACCCAAAGCACATCTGGATGTCACTGTGCCAATGCATTCATGTCCTGGTTTCCTGACTGTGTTCCTGCTCGCCACATGGAGCTCAGCAGAGCAGGCGTGGCGTAGCCATGCATGGACTCCAGAAGTTATTTATCACTTCTCAGTCCAGGGCTAGTAACTACCTTTGTGAAATACCTGGTCCATGGCTCAGGTGAGCATGCCCACACAAATTATTTCTGTAGACAGGAGGTGTTCCTGTGTGGAAACTCTTTTGTGAGAGGTGAAACAAGCACATTCACCACAAGCAGTTACAGCCAGTTGTCAGGCAGCGAGGAAGCACCCAACGCCACAGCTCAGTAAGAATCTCCCCACTGCTGGAGCCAGAGGCTGCCCCAGTAGTGCTGAATAGCCCAGAAGTACCCATCTAGAATGATTTGTGTATGTGGAGCACAAAGTTTTCTGACCTAAAACCCTGAACATCTTTCATGATGAGGAAAAGATCTGTGTAGAAACTGCAGGGGCATGTGAGGCAGTAAAAGAAAAGAGAAAAGAGTCTGGTAGAAAACGTATCAATGGAGGAGACACTAGAGAATGGGTGGGCTCTTCTTTCTAGGTCTTGGGGTATAATTTGAGATGCCATTGCATCTCAAATGAGATGCTAAAGTTGATAAAAGTAAATCATGTTGGTATGTGGTAAAAATCTATATGTATCTTTGCTCTTTAAAGTTTGATAAGGGTTTAGAAAATATTTGCTACTGTATCTAGCAAGCTAGATACTACTTGTCAGGCACATTACATTAGAATAGAAATACAGGTTTTGGTTATTCAGTCTAAATTCAAGTTGGATCACTCAGGGGAAAGCTTGACAGCAAACCAAACACCACAAAAACGAACAAAACAAGGTTGTTTTTGCCCACCTCACCAAGTACACAGAATTGATAAAAAGAGAAAACATAAACTGAAGCAGAATGTAGATGTGGTTTCATTCACATCATGGAAAGTGATCCTCTCACTGCTAATGCATTATACATTAATTGCCTTGTTATGCTGTGACACCATATTGGAGCTAAGGACAATGAGCCAAACCTGATAATGTGCTTTCTGTTTTGTTACTTATTAATAAGATTCTTTGGAAGGTTTGTTTATTCCCCTTCCCCCAACAGCAATTTCCAATGTTTGCTTTGGGAACAAAGAAGTAAACCCTTAAAAAGGTGAATTTTAATGAGCGCCTTTGCAAACTGGAAACTCACTGAGCAAGTTAGTTGTTGTTAGTTACTAAATCAGCAAGGCCCTTGAGAAGAAGATGCATTTCCAGATGGATAATGCTTGCTTTAACAGTAATAGCAGCAGCACTTTGAAACAAAATAGAGTCTGTAAAAGAATAATCACAGCCTGATGGAGATAGATAAAGGGCCAGATAATTTTTGTGACATCTCAGGAGGTGTTGCAATTAAAGTTGGATTTGATACTATTTTTTATATTTTGCACAAAATGATAAGTTTAATTTTCTGACTTGCCAACATTCATCTATTAGAACATAATAATTTCTGAAATGAAAAAAACCAATGTTTTATTTTCAAATGGTTGAAATAATACTTTAACTTTATTTTCCACTCTAAATAATACCAAAAAATACCCACATATTTTCATAATTTTGGTTGCCCCAGATGTGTATTTTTTGAAAAACAAAATATTGGACAAAGCAGTTATCCAATTGCTGTATATAAAAGAACACCACATTATGCTGTAAGATTCACCTTATTTAAATTTTACTTTAAATAAGCTTTCTGAAATGAATGATGACATTAAGTCTGTCTGTCTATCTTTATTAGTAAGTGGTGGAAAATGTATGTAGTAGCATAGAAATATTACAAAATTTTCATCCATTTTTCAAATGTTTTAAGTCTTTTTAAGTAGAATTTTTATTAACATTTTTTGCGTGACAAGAGCCTTTAATGGGAGCAACTTTATATAAAAATTTCTTGAATGCTTTATTTGTTGTCTAGCTATTTGTGTGCACAAAGCTTTTTGAAATTTAGAAGCTTAATGTCTACTGTGATATCTGAACAAGTGCCCCATTTTGGGATTGCTGGACATGCACCATTTCCACCATCTTCAGCTTCCAAGCTTGACACTTTTTGTCTGTATCTATTTTATATTTACTACTGTCGTATCACTCAGCTTTATAGGCCTTTCCAATTTATAACTCCAAGTAATCAGACACAACTGTATTAATGAAACCATGAAATATTATTTAAAAAAAAAAGAAGAAAGGGTCTGATTAACAAGCTCACTGTTAGTTGACTGGTGGAAAGTTATTCTATATGTTGTAGAAGAAATACACATATGTGTATTACAGTCAATCAGAGTCCAGAAAATTGCAGTTAAAGGAGATCACAATGCATCTTTATTGCAGTGACATTAAAAAGCTGATTAATGTATGCTGCCACACTATTGATCACTACAGCTAAAAGGGCTTTCAGTTGTCATATCATTGAAAAATAGGATAATAAAGCTAGATGAGTGGGAGTTGCTAGTTCAGATGTGGGCTTGTTTTGGTACAGGGAAAAAGATAATTCAGGTTCTCACAAATTCATTATTATTTGAAGTGTTTTCCAAAGAGTTAAAAAATTTTGGCCAAATGTGGCAGAATGAATTCAAAATAAGCACAAAACTAGTCTTTTTGAAAATGTTTCTACATTTTAAAAACAAATTTGGTTTTCACACAATCAAGATTAATTGTGATCTTCCAACTGCAAGTTCAGCTGTAGTAGATCACAGATTCACAACACATCCTGCTGCACACAGACCAGCAGAGGACAACATGGCTCTTTAACAAAGTGACAGAACAGTTTTTCAAGTACACTATTCAGGCAAAACTTGTACGGCCTACTTTTCAACTGCATCAGCCCACATGGTGTGAAAGGAATAGTGTGAAGAAAATGTGTGCGCTATAAACAGAAAAATTTTGGTGTGGGCTTTTAAAGTGAAAGAGAAATTAATGTATATGTTGAGCAAATTGCACTATTTTTGTTTAGCTCACCCTGTCCCCTGCATTCGCTGTTTCCCCAGACCCAGCCTCCTCCTCCTGTCCTGCAAAGAAGGCAATAGATATAAAGTACACAGTAATCTATCTCTTTCCAATAAGGCAGCCAACTGTCCAGTTATAAACTTGCCTGAAAGCCAGGGAGCTGCTTGTGAAACTGAACCTCTAGAAGCCTATGATTTTTAAGCAGGAGTCTTATTTATGGAGTTAGGAAGACTCTTCTGCCTTGGGCTAGAGAAAGACATCAAGAATTAAAATACAGGAAAGCAGCTTAGAGAATTCAGAGATCTAGAAAGTGGAAGATTACCATTTCACAGAAATGGAGGTAAATGTAAGGGAGTGGAGTTTTTGTATTTACATATTTATAATGGTACAATCTAGATCATATATTGGCGCATATAGTCAGAGCTTGGAAGCCTGCAAGATTCACAGAATTCTTGTGTTGTGTTGTCCACTAAAGTGTCAGAGCCTTCCTCAAAGTAATATTTCAGATTCTCCTGTGAATTCTGTGTCACAGCCAAGCAACTTCAGTTGCTTTAGTTGCAGGCAAGAGCTTTTGTCCATTAAAATGTTTTCTATCAGTGCAAAAAAGATGAAAGTCTGCTTTTCATCAGTGTGCTAGAGGCAATATTTTGAGGACATAAACAAGTACAGAATAAACAAAACTAAGATTATAAAATCTTCCTACTTTCAATCTATGTCACATGAGAAAATACTATTCATATACTGAAAACACTTTACCTACTTTGCTGTCACGCAGTAATAAACATTTCTCTTTTTTTGCTGTGACAAAGGAATAACAAGGTGCCTGTGTAATGTGCATTCTTCTTCTCTAGTTTGACTACAGAGTGAGCATCAAATATGTGGATATTTATCTGGCCTCAGGGTTTAAAAACTTCTGGACAAAAAGAGAAAATCCTGTAAGTGAATCATTGCAGTTAAGGACTGGATTTCCAGAAGTGCTTATATGCTAATATTGAGACAGAGCTTCCGGTTGCCAAGCATTTTTTAGTGTCAAGATTATTGGAGTGGGAGATGATTCATATGAAAATCTGGCCACCTCTTTAAAATGCATAAATGGAATTGGTTAGCTACCTTAAAAATCCGGCCTTATAGCCTCAGAGGGTGAGTATGGCCATTCTAGTCTACCTTTCTCTTACTGCAGAGCTGCTAGCTGTAGCATATTATTTCAAATGCGTTGAGCCGATTTTTATTTGATATATTTGTTTTAAAATACTGTTTATACTTTATTAAGTATACTTCCTAAATATAAATATACTTAATATGTTGATGAATTAAATAAAAACACAGATAACTATAATAAAAATAGAAAATATGAATTGTATGTAAATTTCAGTATGTCTAGATGACAGCCAAATTAAGCAATATACTTTACAGTGTACATTTAATTTGTTCGGTCATTGAAGAAACTTTTGCTAGCCAAGTCTCAGTCATACTTTTGCTATTCATGGTGCTACTCCTACACATGTTCTCTCATGACTCTTTAGTATAACTTCCCTAAATTATTTAGACTGCAAGCATCTGAATTAAATACACCAAAATAGCTTAGTCCACTCTGAAGTGACTCGTGGTGGAGCTTGCATCACTTCCTTTCAGTCTCTGTGCAGTCTAGTAGATATTCAGTCTCTATTTTCCTGTGTTTATTTTTATTCCACATTTTATTTACTTTATTTATTTATAAGTATTAATTATTGAGCACCAGAGGTCTTACTGTGATTTATTGCATTCTACGAAAACACTTTGCCCTCAGAAATGCAGCACCGTGTAAACCAAGGGCTCTGGGTTCCACGGAGGTTGATCCAAACGCAGCTGGCTGAATGCAGGCAGCAGAAACAGCATAGGAGGAGACTGCCATGAAGTTGTGCTTCTCCATAAAAAAGGACTGGACCCTTACTGTTCCCAAATAAGAAGAATACAAAGAAGGCCAGATAAGAACTATTTACAGCTATTGTGATATTAACTCACTAACTCGAAAACCCTGATCTTTACGCTATTGCATATAGTTGCTTAGGTTTTTATCTTGTTTCTTGGGAAAAATTTAGTGGCACTGGAATAGTAAGGCCTTTTTATTACGATGGTTTTATAACCTATGGATAATAATGAACATTTCTGCTGATATATTGTGACTAAAATCATAAATAATTAAAAATTTCATTATACTGGGACAGAAGTGTGTCTGATTATGATCTTGCTTGCACCTTTTTTATATTGCCTTTTATGAAGTTTCTGCAAATTTAAGTGGAATAAATTCTAAATGAAGAAGAAATACTTTAGAATCTACTGTAGCTTTTTTCTCGTGATTCGTATTTGCACTTTTGGCAAACTGGAAAATATAGTCACTATAGAGGAGACACCCACTCAGTAGCATAAGATCCTGGTGCATTTGAAATTTAGTTACTAATATTTATGAATACATATTAGCCTTGTGAGATAAGGCCAACCAATGTGTGTATCTAGGGGAAATGGCAATTAACCGCCATTTACCTCAATTTCCTAGCTAGAAATCCTTATCACTTGCCAGAAGGTGATAAGGTTGTGAAGGTTAATTAATCAAGGAGGATATTTGATGGTGCAGGAAATATCCTGTTGGTATTCTACAAATTATAACATTGAATATTACTTTTTAAGTGACAAACTCATAGAATTTTGTTTGGAGTGACTGGATGGCTGGAATTCTTCCCTTTTCCCTTAATACATCTTTGTCGACAGAACAGATGCATTATAAAATAATCTTAGTAAAGAAAGATCAAAAATTCAAACCCCTTCATCAGCCAAATAATACAGTTTTCACCATTCTGATTAGAATTGACAGCTACTTATCAAGGCTTTGTACCGAAGCCATTAGACTCTTCAGTTCAATTTGTTGCATAGTAAATGGTGTTGGGATTAAGCAGCCTGTCTTTTGATGTGTAGTGCATTGCTCTTGGTTTTTTGGCAGCTCTGTTGCCATTTGCTTTGATGAAATGGAGTCTTACATAATTTGCTAGTCTCAGCACAATGCCAGTGCTTATATTTTATTTGGCAATAAATTAATATGGTTCATTGCCAAAAACAGATAAAAGAACAGAACTGTCAACTATAAAAAGAAAATGACTGTTTCTTACTATCACCTTTTACTTAGTGCCCAAAGTTGCTCTTTGCTAGTTATCATCTAACTTTATATCAAAACAAGTGCATTTGAGTAAAGGTCTTAGTTTATGAAAGACCAAAATAGGTCACATCCACATTAGAGGCATATTTTCAAATTTGAGTTTAACAAATTAGTAATGTTAGTTTAGAGAGTTATTGGAGAAGTGAAACATAATCTTTATTTTCGTTGATGTGGACAGAGATGTTTTGAACTGTAGGAGTGGTCTGAGAGTCAGGACGCTCATGGCTCAGTGTCAGTCACCCTGACACAAAAGTGTCCTGTAATGCAGCTTGAGTCTTTGAAACAGGTATACTCGAATATTCTTGGACATTCTCGACCAAAGTTATAAATGACTTCATAAAATCTCACAACTTGTACAAGACTGCAACATACAGAATTCAGAGCAGTCCCCACTTGCAGCTACATCTTGATTATGCAGCCTCACCTACCTAATACTGGTGAGACTAATTGCAGTGAGGTACCTTTGCACTGTCTCTAGGCATGTGTCATTCTACAGGTCAGCTTCAGAGTAACTCTTGCCAAGTGAACAATGTCCTAATCTAAATGTTTCGTATATAGTACTAAGCAAAAAAAAAAAAAGAAGTTAGAACCTCAGTAGTAAAGAGCTGCCCTGCTCTCCAAAAACTTCCACTTTGGGATAAAAACATATTACTTTAAAAAAATCTTTCAAAGTTAAAGGAAAGAGAGAGACTGAGAAAGGGAAGAAGAGAAAGGAGAGTGTAAGAGGAACTCCCAGGAGCAGAGTAATTATAGCACTTAACTAGGTTGTGGGAGATGTGGGATGTTCCTCTTCCAAAGGATATTTAATTATTTACACAAAATAGAAGATGAGAAAAATTGAGAGAGACACAGCACAGGTTCTCATGTGCAGAGACTGAGATTTAACCCCCTAATCTGAAGTGTTTATCTCATATATTTCAAGTAAATACCTTTTCCACTGACCATTGGCTGTTCTAAAATGGATGGAGTTCTTTCTGTCTCTGATGAAATTCTCACCCTTGCATGTATGCTTCAACTGAAGTGTTGTGTTTTATTAATTGATTTTTTTTTTGTAAAAAGCAACACTATTAAACATATACAAACCTGTTTTTTCGGAAAGTTCCCAGTAGGCAAAAGGCGATTCTGTTATGCTTTCTAATCAGATATATTAAAACATTCTTCTTTTCACACAATTTATGTGAAGAAAAGTACGATTTTATTATTGTGACCTGCTATATCTTTACACTCATTCTCAATTTTTGGGGTCATCTACCTCTTTAGAAAGACATAGATCATTTGAAGCAATTTATTTTGGCAATTAATTTTTCTCATGAGGAGTTTGACATTATTGTTAGATTTCAGATATTATGTATTTCTTTGTCCCTTACTGTATAATATATATTGCTATTCTTGAATCAAGAGTTTGAAAAACTACAGCTATCTTCCAGTAAGTTACTTTGATGGGAGGACTTCAGTTGACTGGAAATATATTTACTAGGACAATTGTCACTATAAATTTAGTGCATAGTACATTTGGTAATAAATTTTGAATGGGATAACTTTTATGGAGGTTTTAATACTTTTAAAACTTCTTTCTTGTTTTAAAATTATTGCATATACTGCACTATGAAACTAAACTATCCTATGAATGTAGGTGATGTTGTTCAAGATCAACAACTTTGTAATATGTAATAAGTAATATTGTCAATACCACAAATTCCAAAAGCATTTATCAGGCCTAAAGCTATATCTTCAAAATAATACATTTTAAAAACAGTGAGTTTTTTCATGCTAAACTCATGGCCTTCAACGATTAAAATGGTTCACTATGGTCAAATTTGGTTACCTTTAATTCATAACTAGATGGGCTGAAAATATTTCTCGTATTGAAATCTGAGGTGTTTATCTTTTCACGTCTCTGGAGCCTAGGGTACAAACTGAAACAACAGGCAGACAGTACAGGCCAATGTACAGTTTTGCAAGACTCATAATAAACTACCATCAGTGGTACTGTCAGTGTGAACTACAATGAAGGCAGAAGAGATTAGTTTGTTTTGTGTTTGTTTTTTTAGTGATAATACGTGTTTCACGTAACATTATCATGGTATTATTGGTCAGCTGTATAGTGCCTAAGAGTTTATGGAGGACGATGTTTCTGCAAGTTCATCAAACCTTCTGATAAAGACTTGGTTCAGATACTTCTAATCTGCTCTTAAGCCTCTTTTGAAATGGGATGCACATGTACAAACTCCAGCTTCCTCTGTTCAYGAACACTTTATGGCTCTCTCAAAAATAGTAGCTTGGGCATGTTCAGCGGGCTTTTACAAGTGCTAGAAGAGCCCTGCAGTCATTTTCTCAAGCTCATGGACTGAGAATTTTATGGTTTAAAATGGTCTTTGATCACTCAGAACCTCGTGGATTGCAGGAGAACACAAAAAAATGCCAGAATTGTTTGTACAATCAGACAGATATAAACCTCCTGAGTATGCTTTCTCTAAACTCTAATGTTAACACAGTACGTTTCTATCCTCTAAGGTCTTTAAGAAACCTTTCAAAACATAAATTGAGTATAAACATATACAGTGACTGCCTGTATTTGTGGGGAATATGAAAAATTAATGCAAATTTAGGATTGTTACACTCATAAATGAAGGGTTAGCTATGAATTTAGAATGCTGTGGCAATTGGGAGGAAGTTTTGGTCTCATAACTGTTTCATTTTCACTTGAGAAAATGTTTGCCTTAAAAGTGTAAGATTTTGATAGAATGTTTCATTTTTAAGGATATAGCAGGACTTGATTCTTTCAGCCTTCATTCTTTTCGGAAGTAGGGGAGAGGAGGAAGGGAGCTATTTATGTTATCTTTACTCATTCTATTTCATTGTTATTGTACTTTTTTCATAAAACTATTTCAGAAAGTGAAATGATCATTCAACTGTTATTCAGGTGGTCTAGTTTATGTTCATTCTTTACTTTCTCATATCATTAATTAATTCCATATATTTCAAATATTCCTGTGCAGGTGGTACCCAAAATCATTTGCTGCRCAGGCATGCCTTTCTTCAGTAATTGGCAGATTTGAGAATAAGGTGAATTACCGACTACAGATTTTTGCAAATAAAGGGGCTGTGCTTAAACTGTGCAAAGGACTTTTTTCTGGGAAAATGTGTAAAGAGGTCAGAGTTAACCCAATCTAAGCAGGTGCTCTAGATATTAAGTACGGTGGTCATTTGTTTCTAATCTTGCAACAAACTGGAGCAAAAACAAGCCAGCTTGCTCAGCAAATGTGCAGCTTATACCTCCACTGTCTGTGGCAGAAAGGCTGTCTTGGGGTTTCCTCATTAGTGCAACCTGTGTGTCAGGGGCTGTGACACACACAGGCTGTTCTCATTCACAAAAGCCCATCCTCCTGGCAGTACATGACACTGGGGAATAGCCCTGCAGCCCGCTCCACGCACTAGTGCCCTCCCACTAGGGCTGTTACAGTTAAGAAAAAGCTGCAGCTTTACGGATGGAAACAGGCAACTATAAAGTCAGGTACATATGCATATATGGATGTTTGTTTGATCTCTCTAGTGTTTTGTTTACCTGGAGCCACAATAAGAAATCAAACTATGCATTGAGCTAGTACTTAAAGAAGAGGCCATGGCTGCTGCTGGCAATCCTGTTATTGATTCAGGAGGTGGACCTCCTTTCTGAGTCAGCAGTGTTCAGTTGCCTTGGCATGGTTTCACATAGGTGTCCACCATAAGAGCGTTTTGTCCAGAGAGGGTTTCTGAGGTTTTAGGCAGTCAGCAAAACAAACTTCAATTTATTTAATGTTTGAAATTATGAAAGTTGAAAGCTCTTTCTTCCAGCTCTGTCGGGAGTCCAAGAGGAAGCACATCAGCCAAGCAGTCTAGTAAACAGTATTTATTAGCATTAGGACTTGACAGTGTTTGTTCTTGTGCAGTGTCATCACTGAGTATAAATATTTCTCAGCTGTARATTTGGTATAAATATTTTTGAAGTGGCACTGGACCACTTCATTTGACTTCTTGCTTTTTCCGCTTTTTGGTCTTGTTGTGCATGGTGTACAGTGAGGTGGTTCAACAGAGGGAGGACGTCATTGGCAGGGCACAGGGGTTGATGGGGTGCTGGGGTGATACAAAACCATGTAGCCACGTAGCACCGCTGGTGCTCTTTCTCTTACACCTACCGCATTTTCCTTCACTCCTCAGTAAAAAACAAGAGGAGCAGTGTCTTCAGGGGAGGCTGGCCGTCAGGGAAGAGGCTTGGTAATGCGGCGTCATGGAGGGAAGGAGCTGGGCCAGAGCTGGGAGGGAGGGAAGCCTCTGATCCTGGATGCAGTCTTACAGTCTTGTTACCTCTAGAAAGCATGTGTTAAAAAGGTAATTTCCCTATATTTGGCTTTAACACATTTCAATAGATTCTAGAAAGGTGACTTATTTTAAAATAAAATATTATTAAAAAAAAACAGCAAAGGATTGAATCTGTATAAGAAATCATTAATGAGTAGAATTTGGGGAGGGAGGAAAGGGAAGCATGTGAGAAAAAAGAGAAGAGGAAGAGGGTTTAAGCTTGAATGGCGTAATTTTGCTGGCAGTGCTTGTATTCTCAGCCAGATTCTGCAGTGCTCATTCAGACAAAAACCCTTCCTTTTTTTCATAGTTTGCTATTAGAGTTTGTGTGGCTTGTGCATGATACACACTTTTTCTTTCAGTGCTTGCAACCCTTAAAAAAAACAAAAAAACTTAATATGTACTCCCAACTTCTCTCCGTTACATAATATTTTAAAATGAACTAAAACTGCATATTTATATAAAGGCATGGAGCTGCAGCAGTACCTCTTGCAAATCTCTTTGGCCTGGGTGGGTATTTGTTTACCTAGTGGTTCATCCATCTTTCTTTCAGTTTTTAGCTCTTTTCAAAATAAACACTCTTGGTCTTGTAATTCTGCAGAAAGAGAATGCAGCCAGGCTGAAGCAAGCATACAGAAAAGGGGAAAAATGATGCACCAGATGATAGTTATGAGACAGAACATAAGCTGAAGTAGTATGTTTCTCATCATCCATCCTCTGTATTTTTTACCTCTGTGGATAGGACGGCTGCAGAATGAAAGTCAGGAGTGTTACAGTCTCAGACCTTCACAAGGGGGCACATACAGCAGGCAGGAAGGGAGGCCATTCTCCAGCTCTCCACCGTCAGGAAGGAGGCTATACGGAGTGTGAAGCCCCTGAAGGGAGAGACCCCAATTTAGCAAAGCCTGGTAAAGATGAAAAGACCAGAGACACTGAAGAAGGGATGATTTTGGGTAGATGTCTTTGAATTAAATTCTTCATGTTATGTAAAAAAATAAAAAACAACGAAAGCCAAGACTGTAAAGGCAGAAAGTTGACTTAAAGGACCTGACATAGTGTTGTCATGAACAAGAGAAAAGGTCAGCTGGGGTAACGGCTGGGTCTCAAGACCGAATTAARTAAGTGGCCACTGCCACATGGTTTTTAAAAGCAAGGATACTAGACAAAACTGTTAAAGTGAGCACACACAGGAAAAATAGTTCTGCAAGTCTTTAATTATATGACTATATGATTTTATCTTTAAACCACACTAAAAATGCTCATAAAAAAGCTCTCAGTTTTAGAATTATAGCCACACACCAACATAGGAGAGCTCCTCTACAGGAAACAAATTTACAGAATAAATCAGTCTTTGCATTCTTAGAGAGAAACTGCTCTTTTCCCTTCTATCCCTCAAAAATAAATTATTCACCACAAGTAAAGGTTCATTGTTTAAAAATAATATTTTACCTTGCTTGGTTCATCGTTGCAAATATTTATTTCCTGCACATAGTCTTCGGTGACTGTTGCAAATTACTGATTCTATTTCTTACTTGTGTGGATTTCTCAGCATTAGGTACATGAAGTTGAAACATAATTCCAAATTAGCAATAACCACAACATGCCATCAGCATTTCCTTGATGATTACAATATGAAAACGATTAGGGCCTGTAATAGATGATGCCAAGCAAAGGCTTCCATGCCTTTTTCTGAAATAGTGTAGCAAAGTTCAAAGTAATCTGCACATAGCATTGCAGCCTTGCATCAAATTGTGAACCAAGATTTCATCTGTAGTAGCATATAATTATACTTGTGCAACTGATACATAAGATAAACTGAAAATTTATGCTCATGTATTATTTTAAAGGTGCAGCAATTGCTACAAGTATTTGTTGAGTTTACTTCCAAAGCCCATCAGAACTGGCTTTCTGACTAGAAGTGAATGCTTCCCCATAAACCCAAATCACCACAACCATGAATATTTGTTTGTTTTGTTGTTATGTTTAGTTGCTCCCCTGAATTCTTTAAATCTTACTACATAATTACGTAGAAATCTCAGATCTCATGATTAATGACTGTGTAAAAAAATTTAATTGGCAGGCTTATTACTTCAAATTTGTCTAAAAACAAGAGTTCACATTTTCTGTATTTATGTTACCATAGGAAATTGGGAGTTCTAATTCAAATTATACTTAGAAATAGCCACTAGAAAATTATTATGCCTTTTATTTTCTATTTTAAGATAAGTTGAGGTATAATGTAAGTATTAAGCTTGTACAATGACTAAAATTTTGTCACTGCTCAGACTGTTGCTCTCTCTATAGTTTTCCTTTGTATACTAATTAAAGGCAGCTTTCTGTATTGTCAGATGCTCATATAAGGCTGGGTGATTAAGTAGGTTTAGATTTGTTCCTAATCATCAAAAACACCAATTTTTCAGACTTCAGAGTGGATCAGTATGAGAGATGTTTTCCTGTGGCCATCAGTCAAAGCTATCAGTTTTGGCAAAATGACTGAAGGACAAACAATGCCAGAGAAGAGGAGTAAAAACAGTATGCTAAAAAAAAAAAAATCCTTACAAAGGTGACCTTTAAAACTAGTGTTGTTCAACGGCATCAACAGCAGTTTTTCCCCCTTCCTGTTAGCCTGATATCCTCACATTGATTTTGTTCATTGATGTCCAGTGTTTGATACTTCATTTAATTGCTAAAAGAAAGCTAGTGATGATGCTGACAATAAGCTGTGCTTAGGCACTGAGTAGACCACGTGAATCCAGATACGGTGAGTTCCTACTTGTGCAAATCTCTGAAGGTATAGTTGTCCCCATTAAAAAGTCATGTTGTTGACGGCTACCTGTCTTTAGAAGTCTGTGAAACAGCTAAGTATTGCACTATTCTAGATCCAGGTCTCTGTTAACTATTGGCAAGTGGTGACTTTTTACTGGTATAGGCCTTATTTGATTTCTCCTTTGCTTCAGGTCATTCATTCCCCTTATCTTGAACCCCTGTAGTTGGATTATTTTCAAATTTAATTAATTATATAGATTCTGGTTCTGATTTTGGGGTGAGAGCTTGTCTCTCTTATTCTTTCCATAAGTTACTACACTTTTGTTGCATTTCAAGGTGTCCCATACATGTTTGGAGACTTTTTGTGCAGCTACTGTACCAGAAAGCGCATGCGGCTTTGCTTACCTCTGCATTTCTCTTACCTTAGTCTCTTTCTTGTCAGGAGGTGAGATGAAGCATTTGTAGGACAGGGAGTCCCATATGAGTTTATTTTGTTCCAAGTCTTTATCTGGAGGTAAAAAGCCTTCTGTCACAACTATAACACATGAATTCAACCAAAAAATTAATAAGCTGCATTTGAGGGCCTGACACAGTAAGCAGAGGCTTTTCAGAGGCCAGCACTGGGGATGGGATTGTGAATAATTAGCCATGATTATGCGTGCAAACGCCGTTTGCTGCATCGTGTGTACCACACTCCAGAGCTGGTTTTTGTTTTGCCTTTGAGCAGTTTTGCACGGTTGAGCTTGTTGGCTTTTCAGCGTGGTTTGGTTGTTTGACAGGCAAATAGATCATTTCTCTGAAGTGACCCACAGGTAGGCTCACTGATGTCCCTTAGCTACTGCCATGCTATGAAGAGCTTAAAAAGGGAAATGAGAGCAATGACAACTTGAAGAACAGTTTATAGGTAACTGTTATTGGCATATCTCATTTGCTCAGTGTGACCACAGACCCAGACATGCGTCAGTGGATCAGTGGAAAGCAAAGTGGGTTATGCTCTTACTGTTATAAGCAAAGTGAACTGTATTTTTGTTGTTGACCTTAATGGGACATGGTTTGGTTGACTTCTAGGTAAACAGGAGGAAGGGCTTTTTATGTATGTGTGTGTGTGGGGGGGGTGGACAAGGGACATATATATATATATATATATACATACATACATACATGCTACCAATTCAGGATTTAGCACTAAAAAATGACACATTGTGATAGAAAGTACTGCTATTTTTTTGACTAATTAAATTAAATACTGAATTGGCAAAGTTGCATGCACTTTAATTCGTCACATTGCCAGGCGCTCTCCCAGCAAACCTAATTAACTTCAAGCTACAGAGCACCATTAACAGATGGGACTTTTTGTCTTGTATTTTTTCACTAATTAGAAAATCTCAGTTTTTTCAAATTTATGGATTGAACAGAAGATTTCATCTTATTGTCAATATGTCAGTGGAAAAGTTAAAGAAAAAAATCACTTTGCATAAAGAAAGAAAAACAAATTCAAAATATGAACACGTATTAGAAGCATGTACAGAACAGGATATTTCTTTAAAAATAATTCTTCCTAAAATGAGATTGAGTGGGTGGGTAGGGAAGCACATTAAGATATTCCCTTTCTTTGGCTCATTCCTTGCTTTGATTTTTCATGCTCCTGTGTCTGATGTCAACTCTAATGATTCTTGAATTTTGATCCCACAGCATCCCTTCAATAGGAAAGGCTCTTCCTAATTTCAAGCAGTCTGCTCAAAGAGAAGGTAGTCTGCTAAAGTGTATGTATGATCCTACAAAGAGGGTTGGATCCTTTACTGGAGAGAGAATAAAATCCAGCTGATGGCAGACACAAACTGAATTTGCTAGTTTTCTTGTGTGTGGTTGTATTCAGAGATGTCACATATCCTACTCCCGGTGACCAGTTATCTTAATTACTTACTACAGTTATCTTAATTACTTACTACCTCAACTACATGAATAGTTTGGCAAGCTTGCAGTGATTTAGGGCTTTGCCATGCATCTCCCTTGTACCTTTCAGATACTCGGGTTACTGTTGTGATGTGCAGGTACTGTACCTGGGAACTGAAAATGTAACCCAGCATGCGCAGGCTAGTTCTCCTTTTCTTTGTAACTCTTCTGTGTCTGCTGTGTTTGTTTCCTCTCCCCAGGAATTTTGTTTCTACATTTCTTATTTATTGTAGCTGTTACACAGGTCTGTAAAAACAGAGATACAGATAAATATGAATTACATTTTGAAGAGGTGTTTATACTAAATACATCATTTTAGTGTCAGTGATCAATTAAAACCCTACTACACTGGATGTCAGTGTACATAGGTGACTTAATGGGACCAAAATTGTAATATCACAAAGATAAATGAGAAGTAACTGTAGAAAGAGATATTAAAGCTTTTCTATTCAAATAAAATCCCTGAATAAATAAAGTCCCTTTTCTTTCATAGAAGGTGCTCAGAATTTTGCATATTGTCCTACTCACTTTTTTTTTATATTATTATTATAGCAGCAGTAGAGGCCTCAGCTGTGCTAGATCCATTGCAAACACCTGTAATGAAAGACAGCTGTTGCCCTAATGAGTTGACATGCGGGATCCTTGCCAATCAAAAGGAAGAGGAAAAATTGGGAGCCTGGTGAGGGGAAGTGAAATGCTTTAGGTCATCCAGCGGATGAGTGGCAGAACTAGGGAAAATAACCAAGTCTTCTGATTGCTCATCATCATCCAGGGCTCCTGCTGACCTACTTTATTGCTGCCTCTGTGTTATTTTTAAAAGGAAATCCTTGCTGTGAATTTTCCTGGAGAAACTGACTGAGACCTTACTGCCTATTGGTTTACAGACTTTGACTTTTCTCTGTAAATTGGTAAGCATATTTGGGCTTTGCCCAAGAAGGGCAAAATTTTTATTGCAAAGAATCTCGTAAAACTGTCTAAGTTTTCATTTCTCTTTTTACTGCAGGTTGGTGACTAATTCATTTACTGTAGGTTTTAATTGCTAATTAACCTTTAGTTAACTCTTTGTGTCATAAAGGTACACAAAATCAAAAAGCCAGTGATATGATCAAAAGTTAATAATTTGCATGCAAACACTTTCAAGTCTTTGGGTGCCTGAGAAGGTTATAATGTGGGCCCTCAAGGTTGCAAAGGTTGGATTTAATGCTATAATTTTGTCGATTCAGACTCAAAACTAAGAGTTGGTAGGGACTGACTCCGTGAAGAGTTGAGTGCTCTTGAATCTTTTCTCACCTCACTAAAAGATGAGGTTGCTCGCTGTCTTGTGTGGAGGTATTTCATTTCTTCTAGAATTGGATTCTAAATCCTATCTGACATTCAAAGCATGGAAGAAACTGTAGACACTTTTTTTTTTTTTTTCCCTCCACCACCTGCCTCTTCTGCATGTTAAAGGGCAGGATCAATAAGTCACCAAGACAGATTTACTAGCTCATACGCTATCCCACAGACGTATCCTTTAAGATTCATAGTGGTTAGTGTGTATCCTTTAGACAAGAGCAGGTGCTGGCTGTAGAATTTGCACTTTGCCAGGGCTCACAGGAGAACTGATGCCTATATCACTGCATATTCGTCACATGAATGTATTCCAGCATGCATGGCTCTTTTACAGGGAATGTGTTAGCTGCAAAATCTCTGTATCCCTATATTTGTCAAGAAAGGTAAATGACAGGAAATTTTCCAGTTTCTTAGAATCCTTGTTTGTCATTTGTGTCTATTATTTACTGCTGGGAGGCAGGAAATGGAATCTTATTTTATCTTTTTATTATTTTATTACTTTAGCTTTCTCCTCTCATTCGCCCACTCCAGCCCTCACTTGTTTGCATGTCCTTGTTTGCTGTTGTAAGGTGGCCCACAACAACAGATGTGCGGTTAGATAGTTTTCTTTAAAGAGAAGGTGGAATTGTAAGCAGTTATTCTGGAAGATATTAAGAGAGCGTTTCATCAACGAGAAATATGATCTTGGAAACCTGTATGAAACAGAACAACCTCCTGAGAGCCCCCARGAATTGCGACCTCATAGAGTAGAGGGGGGAAAGTGTTACTGGTAATATTTTGTACCTTTGTCTTCATCACTTCAATGATTTATACATTGGCATGGGAGGGGCCAGGTAAAGAAGGAGAACCAGAAAAACTGGAGACAGGGCAATGTGTTAAGTCCAGAGAAAAGTCAGTAGACAGCTCCACCCGGAGCATCGTACTAGGTCCTGCTGATAGACTTTGGAGATCATCACTCCTGCTTTACTCCTGGGTAGCAGGTTATACTTTTTTTTCTTTTTCTTTTTTTTAATTATCTGAAATGAAATTCCCTATTGCTTGCTATAAAAATATATTACATTTTATTTGTCTTGACAAACCATGTACCTCTGAAGCCTATCTTGTTGGATGAATCAATATGAATTGCATGATTTAACACAACGCAGCTGCTTTAGTTCAGTGTCATATGTTCAAAGGGAATAATAAAGACAAACATTTAATGGAGCAAGTGCTACCAAAAATGAGTGGAGAACACTGATTTTCAGAGCAAGCATTGCTCTAAGCATATACTGCATTATAGTAAATAACTCTATCTATATTTATAGTAACTTAAGAGGTATTAATTGCTTGGCTTTTTATATCAACTGCAGTACATAATTTCTTACCACTGATGGCTTTGCTTACATGGAATGCTTTCTGAATTTTGTTTGCAAATGGAGTATCAGTTAATGAGACATCAATTTAAGTAAGCCATTTTGACCACTGTGTGGTCTAGACTTGCTCAAGTCTTACTATTGTTACACTGTAGTAGTTGTACTGATGCTGGTGCATATTCTAGAGTCTTAAAATTAATGCTGGGATTGCCAAGCAAGCATTAAGCATTTCCTACTTCTGAAAGGTAACTTGCACCTGGTCTGTCCTTAAAAATGCAGATTTCCATTCCTAATAAACCCAGACAAGTAAATTCTGTTTGTCTATCAAAGGAATAAAACTGAATTTCATTGTTATGGTTAAAGGAAGTTTGTTTTGATATTTAAAGTACATACATTTTCTTTGAAATTAGGTGGAAACAGCCTCAGGCTACTGGCAAGTTATTAATACAAACCTTGGGGTTCCAAAATCCCTGAATTAAACCAGGATGTGTCTTTATTGTGTAAGAAATAATTTGTGTTCTCATTAAGTAATTCAACATACGGATGCTGATAGAGCTTTATTTTAAAGCATTTATACAAAAACCTCAGCAGTTCATTAACAGAAATCACTGTATGCATGTGGAAATTAAAATTAAGTGAAAGTCTAAAAATATTAATAAAGAACAGCTTAATACATTTGAAGCAGTGCAGTAGAGACTTATGGCTTAGTGCTGAAAAATATAAATTGTTATTGTAACCTTACCATAATAAGAATTTCAGACAGAATTCTGAAGAACAATATGCCAAAATAGATTGTCATCAGATAGAAAGATAAGGACTCTCAGGGGAACTTTTCCACCCTCTTTGCTTCCATAAAATGTTTTATTTATTTAGATTTCCTCTCCCCCCCTTCCCCAAGCTTAATAAGAACCAGTTACTCTCCAGTGCCTCTATAAACCTAGTCTTATTAAATAAAATGATTAAGCTAGAGGATGTCACATGAGATATTTCCATTCACTAGCTCCAATAGAAATCCAATGCAGTCATCTCAAAGGAATAAACTGTTCAGAAGCAAAAAAAGGTGGAGAGTGACCTATCTCATTCAGGGTACAAGTTTTCTACCCTGATGACTGGGACAGAGAAACGGGCCATAAAGAAGTGTTATGCAAGTAGCAAAAAGGACTCCTTTATGGAGGAGGTTGGTATGCTTGCCCTGAGGGCACCCCCAGACGGATGCTCGAGTGACCTCTGCTGAGTGGGAATGGTGGAGCTCCCTGCCTGCCTATGGTGCATCTGACCTATCTTCTCTCCTCCTGCCTTGCAGACATAAGAGGACTGTTTTGAAACAAAAACGTGGGGTAGAAGCACAAAATAAAATGCTAGTTTCCTCAGAGACACCAAGTTCAACATAATGCTATGTTTTGACAGAAACCTCTGTGCTGATATGCTTTTTATATGCATTTCCTTAAAAGATGTTCTTTTGAAGTTCACAATCTGAAATGTCATAGTGTGATAGTACAGTGTTTTATTGGAAAGTATATGAAATATATAAAACATTTCCTTTAAATAAATGTATATATAAATATGTATATGGTATCTCTTACCCTACTACTCATTTAGAAAACCAGAAAGTTTATTAAATTTGTAGGAACCATCAGAAAGAAAGAAGAAGAGGGGAAAAAAAAAATTCCCAGAACAAGACAGAAAGAGATGGAAAAAAGGAGACAGAAAGCAATTTTTAACATGCTTTTAATTTAGATTTACTTTGTAAAAGTCTTTAAGCGTTACTGATTGAGCTGCCTCTGATGGATCTTCAGCAAATATGCCAGTATAGGCATACAGATATAAAAGAGTTAGCAGAGGGAAGAGAGGGGAGAGTTTGGAAATTCAGAGTGCTGTTTGAAGCATTTTACGTGATTCTGCATCCAAACTGAGGGAATAAATGCAGCCAGATTGTAACTAATCAGAGTGGAATTTAGCTAGCGCAACAAATACCTTGGAAACTGTTTTTATTCCTGGCTTATTTTTGATTTCAGATAAGAGTTTAAAACCTCTCTATGTACACAAATAATACTTCCTTCAGGATGAATTCACAGCTTCTGTGGGATTTGTCATGGACTGAAGTGCTATTTGTTGTGGATATACATATCAAAATTAAATCCAGGGAGAACACCTGTGGTGCCAACACTTTGTTAGTAATTTAGAGGAACAGAGACTGCTATATAAGAGTACATAAATAGTCCAGATTTTCAGTATGATGTTTCTGACACATTCATTACAAGGCTGATAGGGAAAAATGGACTCCCAGGGACTTTTCCTTTAAACTCCCAATAGTTAAGGGCTGTGCCCTGAAGTGTTTGGCATTACAGGACTCCTGAAAGATTTTCTTTTCACTGTGTACTGCTTATTTTAATACCTAATGTGGAGAGGAGTTATAAGAATAAGAATGTCCATTCCCTCTTTGATTACTGCTCAGCCTCTTCAGTTCAGTGCTGTTTTGCATATCTCATTCACAGAAGGCTCAAATATTCTGGCACAATGAGAGATTGAGCAGAAGTTTCTACTGTAGAGGCTTTACACTACTCATTGCTGTGTGTGTGTTAATTATATCTGTCCTCCCACATGTGAACAGCCTTTCCATTTTTCCATGTTTCTTCAATAATGCCAGGACATCAGTTCAGATACAGGGGAAACAGTGCCACCCGTCAGGTTATCAATATTGTTATTTTTGTTACATAGGCCTGGCCTGGGAGGTGTGCTGATCCCTCTGGAGTTATCATTCTTCATTCTAACAGTATTTTCTCAATGCCTATACTTTCCCTGCAGTTTCACTGTTTCAGTGTTTTTGTTTTTTTGCTTTCTTGTGGTTGTTCTTAATGTGTATGTGGATCTTGACGTAGTCAAAGCTCTTCTGGAGCTGCTTACTTTTATGGGAAAGCATATCTTTTTTACAGTTTTTTTTTAAGTGGATTTTTTCTGTTTCGTTAATTTCTGCCTCAAAAGATACTGTACACTTTTGTTGAACTCTGTGGTTGGATTTTTTTTTTTTTAAAGACTTAAGGATATGCAGCAATTATTCCATGCTTTTTCCCTCTTTCCTTTAATCAGATTGATGTTTATTTTTAACTCAATACTAAGTGCTTAGTCACTGTAGCTGCTAGCATATGACTTCACATTTCTCAATCTTAAACAAACAGCAAGTTATTATAAATTAAAAGATTCGGCCCTTCCAGAGAGGGAGAGGGAAGCTATAATGGATGTGTAGCAATAATAAAGTTGTGCCAAATGCATTGGAATAATAAACAGAGCAAGCAAGCTTTTTCTCCCCTTGGCCTAGTTAGCAAACAAGGCAATAATTCACTTATGTATATGCTTCTTTCCTTCCCTTAGATTCTAGTTGCTGGGAGTTTGGGCTATCAGTCTATCTAGCTTTCTACCACACTTCAAAGATAGCAAAAGTTTCCAAACACAGGCGCTGGCTCCCATAAAAATCTTGCAAGGACTCAAATCTGAAAGTAGTCCTAAACTCAGTAACTTTGAGCTTTTTTTGTCTTTCTGCATCTAAATAATCAGGGTGTATTCAGCTTTTGATATGGGAATGTAGGAACAAGCTTGCATCTGGAACTATATCAAAGAGATTAGTATGACACAGAAGGAGATTAATTTTTTTGTTTGTTTTTAATATAACTCTAACCTAGTTGCTTCAGGCCCTGCTTTCTCCACACATTTGGTATATTCAAGCTCGACCTGATACCTCTGTCACTTAGTAATGGAAAAATATGTTTCTCTGCAAGCAGGATAAAGAGAGTATTTAATATTCCATTCTCTGTTGATGCCCTTTCTGTGAATTAGGGGATTATGAATTGTAATGCTAGGTGTGCGGTTTGGGGTGATAGGAGTGGGAATAAGTCTTGATTTAAAAGTAAGTATACACTGTAATAGGGGAATGATGTAGTTGTTTTGTGTCCCTATCTCACTGTTTAGAGTAGCATGGGAAACTGGACCTTCTTGCAGAATGGAGACATTTGCATTTTAATCAGTTGTATGAATTTTTGTATGAATTTTTGTAGAACATTCAGATTCCTTAAGTATTTTGGAAGATCTTACCCAGGATCTATCTAACGTTAGTCAAGCACCACAGTGATATTTATTAAGAGACCAGATATGACTGCAGTGCAAGGCTGGTATATAATTACATTGTTTTTGTTCCAGAGGACTTTTTTGCCCAGTAGATGATGAGTGCATGTTGTGACCTAGGACCAGTTATGCAAAACCAAATTCCAACTTTACTTGTGGATTTTACAGAACTTCACTGTTAGTACTTTGCTCTAAAGCATGTAACATTGAATGATTGTGTTTAAAACAGATTTGGGTCAAGTGAAAACTTTCACCAAAAATTTAAGCAGTGATTTAAGTAATGTGTTCCCTGAGCTTCAACAGTTTGGTTAACTCTGTTTTCAGAAAAGATGTGAAGATGTGAAAGATTTATTGATAACAAATAATTCTAGAGCTAAAGAATGTAGCAAGTTTGATTCGGATCCAAACCCAGTGGCTGTGTGTGATTTGAAATACTAGGGGGGGGGAAATAAAATCAATCACATTCTCAGCAACTTAATTCTGAGGAAAAAAATTGGGCTTGGGACCACTGCTAATCATAATTCAGTGGATGTTGCCAGGTAACAATCGACAAGTTCTACTCACTGCATTTGTTTCTTACCATGCAATCAAACTCTTACTAGTTGATATGGTTTTAATAGCTCGTGTCACCTTATAACACCCGTACACATCCGATCAATAGTGTAGTTTAAAGAAAGCAGAATTAAACTCTAGATGTTGACACTTAAGTAATAAAAATGTTACTTGAGGGATTTCGTGCTTCACTCCTTGAATTTGACTATTGTGTCTCACTGATGTGGATGATAAAAGATCAGATAAGACACGGGTAATTGTATTCACTTAAGCAAAACATTCTTTATCAGACATTCACAATGGAAAAAATTGTGGTGAATAAGTTATAAAAGGGATGAAAAATTAATCAAAAACAACACTCAGTTGATCAGGAGTTCAAGTATGTTCAGAATTTTTTTTACCCAATTATAGCTATGACATAATATTAGGACATTGGGTAAGTCTCTTTCTTTTATTGGGAAACATATGCATGTTTGATGATTTTGACCCTGCAAAGCTCAATGGTATGATACATAATTACAATTGTACCTTGCTTCTGGTACTGCCATTACATCATTCAGTGAAAGCTGTGAGAGTAGAGAAGCTTCCACTTTCTTGTTTCATTATGTCTGCTTAGAATTGTCACATTGCACATGCCCTTGTATTGCCTGCAGTATGAGTGCTGGGTTCCTTCCTAATATGGTAGCTTCAGAAAGAGATGTTTTAACTTATAATAGTTACTAAGAATTTTTCTTTTTTACTGTGTAGATGTTGATAGTAAGTGTCTTGCTCTTTTAAAAATGATATTTAAGTTCTTTAAATTCTAAAAAGATAATAAAATCCTTTTTCCCTGGAATCCTGATGAAAAATAATTTCCAAATCTTATAGAATATTGTTTTTCATTTAATGGGCTAAAAGGAAAGGTCCGCACAGAAAACAAACAAAATACAAACTGAGGAGAATCTTGAGAACAGAAATTTTGAAGTTAGTCTAGTAACTATAATGAAATTTGTAGCTGGAAGAGAATTTCCATGCAAATTCTTTCTCATATTTAGAAGGGAGGAGTTGTTGAATCATGGATGATTCAAGGCTCTACTGAAACAGTCTTTGAGAATGGATTTCTGTTGTTAGTCAAATGTGGTCTGATAATTTTCAGTGCAAGCTTCTAGTCCTGAAGTCAGTATTGAATGAACAAATTTTTGTTTTTTGTGTCCATCTGTTGCTTGAACAGTTGAGGTTGTCAACAAAAGTAGCAACAGTGGTGGTGGTATTCATACAGATCACTAAATCTGCTCACTCAGAACTGGAGTGACACCACTAGTGTATTTCACATATGTGATAGTCTAAAGATGTGTTAAGTTTTAGCTACTTCTGGCCTAAGTTCGTAATTTAACTGGCAGTGAGAAGCTGCATGTTCCTGGTGGTGCCAGGGTACCTGGTGGTACCCTCTGGTCTATCCAATCATGAGTGATCAGTTCTGTGGGGTTTTTTTTAAGGGACATTACTTGTAAACAGCTGTTCAAGAAGTGCCTGCTAGAAGGCTGAAAGACACTGTTTTGAAGCTGTGGACCAGCAGGTCAGATAAGAGTTGCAAGAGATGTGATTTCCTATCTGTTTCCCATCCTCAGTGCAGCAGACAGGAATCTTTTCTGATTGCTTCCAGAAGAATTATCTTCTAGGTTATAAGCAATAGTTTACTGGGTTCATGTTTTCAAGCTCTAAATTATCCAGTGGATGATATCATTAAAGAGACAAATCTTGAGCAAGAGCATCAGTAATCTCAGTCACAGTGTGTACGCAAACTATTGTTTACTTCATGATTATTTAAGACAAAATTTGAGTGCAGAAGTTTCAGTTATGCTGTCCTGTGTAGATATGGGTCTACTTTGGATAAGATGTGAAACTAAATCTTTCCACAGTGCTGCTGAATCTTTTAAGGGTCACTACAATGGACAATTATATTGGCTTTATGTTTGGGAGGGAGGAAAGCTGGACACAGATGGAGGTGGTTAATCCAGCTTCTGCTGTACTAGTTAGAAAGGCAAGTTCTGCCTTGATAATAAGGGCTGGAGGCCATACCTAACAAAATCATCTGGTTTAGATGGGGGGAAGAAGTTGGAAATGTGGAGCGCCTGGGTTATGTATTCTTTATTTTAGATCGAGCTGCCTCAAGCTATTGTTTTAACCTGTTTGAAAGTTGAAAATAACCTTAGTGCACAGGGGAAGGAAAATACATATTTTTACACAGCCGAATATTTATCATGTGGATTTCACATCCACGTATGTAGTGTATGTAAATAAAAATTCAGTCTAATCTGTCATTGCTCTTGGTTATGTAAAAGGAATGAGCAAATGCTTCTTGCTGTAGTCTTGAAGGATAGCTCTGGTAAAGCTACACTGTGACTTGAATGCCATGCAGTGGGGTTGCTTGTCATTTGAAATTTAAGTGTCTAGTTTAGTAGAAATTAGGATCCAGGACCTATCTGTAGACTGTATTTCCCTGAGCTGGGATTCAGCTTCTTTGTGGCTGTTCTTCAATGCAAGAAAGCATCCTATGATAATATATTGTGTTTGAAATGCAAGCAGGATTAGTTTTCATGAAGAAAATGACAGCTGAAATGAAAAGAATTCTATTTTATGATTTATTTTACCTGTCTTTTTTGTGTAAAAGCTTAAATGTTTCATTCCAACACTGTTAAGTAATTACTTTTTTTCTTTTCTTTTGTAGGTTGTATTAGTCTTCGCTCTTAGTATTGGTGCTCTTGTAATATACTTCATAGATTCGTCAAAGTGAGTATTCTAATACATTTTCCTTTCCCTCCTTTCCCACAGCAATTATAAATCTTTAAATTGCTCCATTCATCTACCTCAATTCAGTGCTTTATTCTCACCGCCTGAGTGCGAAGAACTTTATAATATTGTATAGTCTTCCAAAATAATTTAGGGATGGGGAAAAAAATCTTGCATAAACTAGATTGAACTCAGTCACATCGGATCTGCAGAAAGAGTAGAGAGAGAAAAACAGTACTTCTGCATGTTGAGATTATACATACTGTTGTAAAATTTATATTTTTTTCAGTTTGGTGAGCTTATGTAGAATCTTTCAGACTCAAGACTAGGATAAGAAATACAGGGGAAGGATACTTGCCAAAAAAATACAGTTTGCGGAGGAAATCATTTTGTGTCTCAAAGACACAACACCTCTGAAAACAAAAAAAACGCTGAATGAAGTAGACAGTACAGGTATTTTATCTAGCATACCTATTCAGATTTCCAGCTCCTGAGTTTGATAGATTTTTCCCAAACTAGGGTTAGCTGTAAAAGTCTGAGAAGCATCTCAGTATTTTTGGAAAGGTAATGTAGTCACATGACAGCCCTTTCATGTGGTGCTGTGTTTTAGGACAGGCAACAGAAAGTTCCACAGTGACATTTTGAGGCATACAATGCTTTAATACAAAACAATGTAATTAATAATATCCTTCCTTTGATTTCCTTGATCTCAAGATCATCATTGTCACTGGTGTAAGAGGCGAATCCGTAGCTTAACACGGAAGGACCCCATGGAGAGGGACTTAATGGAGTATTATTCTGTTGAATTCAGTTATGTAGGGAAGATGATATTCTGAAGTATCAATAGTATTTTAAAGCTCTAGGAGCGCATACCCGATGCTTTTCTCCAGACTAATTTTGGGCTTTCCTTTACTGCAACAGTTAAGATGCAGTAGGATGCTGGGACTGCTCCTTGCGAGCTCGCATAGCTGTCTGTAACAGCAGTGACTGTGTTATGAAAGCATGCTTATGTGACCCAGAAAATAAGGCATTTCACTTGTGACATCTGTAGTTATTGATGTCCAGGCAGGTGGTAGCACCAGCAAAAGGGTTCTTGAATACATGGATGTCAGCTCTATACTGTGTGAGTTTCAAGCCATGCTTTTGTAGTCTAGGTGTCTCAAGCTTAACGTAAGTAACTTGAGGTGGAGATTTTCTTTGTGGAGAGGTACTTAGTGGTGGAAAAACTCAAATTCTACCTTGAGCTACCCTTGAAGTGAGGACAAATCTTCCCCCCGTCCCTCCTTCTTCTTAGCATTATGTTGAGAGTCCTCATTCATTTTAGCCAATTTTTATTTAATATGTCGCTAGTGAAGCATGTAAGATGGTGATTTTCTGAAGATCTTTATAAAAACTTTTAAAAGCACGATGGCAAAACTAGTCCATGCCCAGCATGTCCAAGTAAAAAGTATCAAATAGAGTGAAATTTGTTTCCATTCATGTTTCAGTTTCAGACCATTGAAATACAGATATCTATTTCTGGGGGCAATTGTCTGTTGTGAAGCTAATTAAGCATATAATGATTTTCAGGCACTGTGTTCCGGAAGACTTTGTTTTCCTCAAGGACGGCAAAACTGAGAAAATTCTAGGGGGGTGTCAGATTTCTGTGGGGTGCTTAACCTTTCTGCGGGCTACCTAATTTGTGTACTGCTACCACTTACTGGCAGCTCGTTTAATGGGGACAGAAAAGCATTTTAACTGCAGGTTTCTGTAGGTTTTCAGCCAATGTTTAACTCACTACTACAGTTTACATTCAGCAACCTCAGGTCAATATGCTCTACTAGCACATATTTTCTGTTTTCTCCTTCTTACTACCTCTACCTTTCTTCCCATACACACTTCTTTTTTTTTAACAAAAGACTGTTTTTAGTTTAATTCAGGTTAAAAACCTCCCCAGATAACTCCTTGAAGTGAAAAATTTTGCTTTATTTTGTATTAGCAGCTGACCTGACATGCATTAAAGCAATGCAGAAAAAAATGTGGTGAAATAGCAGTCTATTTAAGATCCTTAAATGTGTGATAAGTGAGAATAATTCCCTTTCTTTTTCTATGAAAGCTCCACTTCCCTGTTCAAATAATGAAAAGTTCCAGTAGAATATCAGCTATATTGTACATTTTTAGTTTATAGTTAGATTATAGCTGATACAAAATTTCTAGCTGGAATGTAGAGGCTAATATACACTGTGAAAACTATCAAAAAACAAAGATATGAAAGAAAACTGATGAATTTATAGCACAAAAATGTGTCTTCATGTTTATTTTGCTTCTGCTCTTGTAAACAATGAGTAGATGAATTATGAAAATATTAGGTTTGGGGATAACAATGTTTTTTAATTTTTCTGAACCTTTTTATTAACATACATCTTTACAAAAATGGGGTTATTCTGATTTGCTGGGGTTTTATGTATACTTCACATTCACACTGTTGCTGCAAATTAAAAAATGTGCTGCAGATCAGTGGAAGATCAGATCTGCCGCTTATTTTCCTAGCGTATACTGTGACTGTGGTTTGTTTTGTTTTTTTTTTTTCCTGTGTATTTTTGAGGGCCTCTTGTGGAAAAATCAAAGTAAATTGAGAGTAAAAACACTGATAAAATGTTACAAAAACTTGGTTAATTTTATGACCAACGATCTGCAAAGATACAGAAAAATGAAGGCTTCTATAGGTCATTTACTGAGAGTTAAGATGATGATACTAGTGGTATATTTGGTATATTGCAGTGCACATTGACGGGTGTGTCTTAAAATGATGGACTTTTCATTTTCAGAGGCTGGAACAGGACCTATATTAAATTCTTTAATTATTTTTAAGAGCACCAGTTACTCTTTTTTTGACATTAAAATATAACTTGCATAAAACTCCAAAACATTGTTATCATTAAAGAGTTGTTGTCATGCAAATAGTTCTTATGAATCCAAAGAAAGGGAAAATACACTAAAAAGAAGTGTACCAAATACCTATTTTTAAGGTGACCCTCACCCTAGTGGGATGTCTCAGAACGTATATGTTCTTTTTAATGATAACATTAGCAGTCTCTTTCCATTAACTGCAGAAAAAGAAATCTCCCTAGAAAAGGCTGCCGAAAAACAAGGAAGGAAGGAGGTTATGGAAATATTCTAAGTCTTTTCTTTTTTCCCCAGAATTTCACAGGACAAAAAGCTCTTTATTTTCTTCTGTTCTCCTCTTCCCTCCTGTAAATAAAAACTAAGCCTGCTTTTTTGATGATGCATGAGACAGAAGTGGCATCCAGGTCCAGCTTGTGTTTGTAGCAGTGGCCCTGGAAAAAGAGACAAAAACAGAGCTCCACGTTCTTTTTCGCTTAACGGCAAGCTTTATGTGAAAGTGTTAGAGGCCACTTCAGTGACCGTCTGTGCTTTACCTGTGTCAGCAGTACCATCCCCTGTGAAAAGGCTTGTATACATGCCTGGAGAAATCCCTTAAAAGTTCATACGTAGATATCAAATAGGATGCGTAGATCAAATGGGAAATGATGGTAGTGTGGCGCTGCAGGGAAGCGTGCTGTCGCAGCTGGAAGGAGTGTTGACTAGGAGCGTTTCTGTGCCACCCAGTTCACCTCTCTGACGGAAACGCTCCCAGACAAGTGCAATGCTATCCGGGGAGATTTAGGCTTAGGAGACAGTGCAGCTTCCTCAGCATAGCACTTTCTCCGTACCAATTAGTCCTATATCTCAGCAGAGCCAATTAGCTACTGTGCATTGCTATAAAACATGTCTGTAGTAATTCTGGTTCTGGCACAAACTTAGGGATCTGTGTGCCATGCTAAATTGCAAAAAATGAGCACTGCTGTGATCAAATGCATCTGCATGAAGCTGAATTGACTTTTCAGAGTAAAAAGCAGCTGTTTACTCACCTGAAAGGTTCTGAACAAAAATCTCAAGAAACTTCATTCTTGGTGGAAAGAACGAAGGCTTTTCATTTTGAAGGTTATAAGAATTATTCCAATAATCTTCAGTAAGATTATCCTGTAATGTTTACTCAGTGCCTCCACTTCTTACCTTCACCAGCTTGAATCATTATCTCGAAGTACCATAAGATATATATATAGAACACTTTTCTTCAAAGTGAATATATATACTTTCAGTGATACATGCTAGCAGCTAATGGCAGATTTCAGTCCTTAAACTGGGAAATCATTTAGCAGAGAAAATGACTATCTTGACATACCTAGCGATTAAATCCTGGTAGGAAATGTTTCACTTATTACTAAAGACTAAACTTCTTCCTCCCTTTTTTTGTGGAATTACATTAATCAAATACTGTTATCTTGGACATTGAAATTTTTAAATACTGGAAGTAGCAGCTAAATATGGAAAATTTGCTAAAAAGATTCTGTAAATATCACTCACATAATTATTTTAATTTTCAGGTAACAAGTAACCAAATCACTGCATTTTTATTTTTAGAGACTGGTTCACTTTAATGTCTATCTTCTGGTTGTAGTTCGAATAAAACCAGAACGTTCGAATAAAACCAGAACGTTCGAATAAAAAGGCATAAGGGGCTACTTAGAAGATTTTTGATTAAGAAAGTGATCTACTTTAGTACAGAATAGCATCACATATCATAATGGTGGTTCTTTTCCAATTCATGTTTCCTTTAAAATTATTCATCATTAGTTCTTCAAAGTAAGAAAATAATGAAATCATCCCTAATTGTTAAGAGGAAAACCTGAGTCAATGTCTGTATACCCTTTAGGTGGTCCTGTAGAGTCCACTGACTGTGCTGCAGTAGAATAGAGAGCCAGGCACGTGCCAGTACTTTGCATTTTCCATGCATTTTTATAAAGAGTTTGCACAGACTCCTTCCTTCCCTAGCTCACTTCTGTTTATCCTTCTGTTTGTAATAGCTTTGTTACAAATACATATGGAAGTACTTTTCTGAGTTTTATTGGAAATAGGCAATTCATCCTTAATGATGATGTCATTTTCGTTTGTCATCCTGACCTCTGCATACCATGCTGCACTGGTGACAGTAGAGAATAATATCTGCTTGCTGCGATCATCTTTAGGCATGATTAGTAAAAGCAGTAGCAGAGCCTCAATATTCACTAAGCTGGTAACTCGGGGCTCCCCACTTTCCCTTTCTTGGGATGGCAGTAGTGTGGAAAGTGTTTACAATGTGAATACACGTTTCCTGCTCTGGTTCTGGCTCACTGTGCTGGGCTACAATGCAATGCAATATGTAAGCATCAGTATGAGGAGCATCAGAGGAGCTTGCTTTCTAATGACCAGTTATTTCAGCCCTGTCTCTTGAAATTTGCATCACTTACTGGAGTCCTTTCATTAAAATCTCAGGTCCACATAGGAATAATAAAGCTGATCAATGACAAGATGAAAATATAGAAGCCTCACAACTTGCTTTATATGTTTCACTTGCATGTTGGGTTTTTCAGTTTTGTTTTTTGGCAATTGCATTTTCAAAGGGACCAGTGTAGTTAGTATTAAATGGCTAAATTTTCCCAATATTGTGTTGCATAATATACTTGATTAGAATAGGACATAAAAGTGCCATGTGGCAATGAGTGTAAAACAGCTGGATCTAAGAATAACAGTGGAACTGTGAATCGGAAGATTTATACACATATATACACAAACATATCAATTCATGCTGAGCCCAGAGCTTGTCCTCAACTGTTGCTTTCTTAATTAGACAGCTTTATCTCTTTTTATATATGGAAAATAGAAAAGTTAAACCTATAGGCAACTATGCTCCCCCCACCCCAACATTCAGTTTCTCTTTGTATGTTTGAGAGGATCTCAGAAATACTTGCTCCTTCTGCATATAGGTTTGATATGCAGGGAACCTAAATACTGCCTAAATGTAAATCTATCAAGTTGTCATTAAGTATACCTTAAGAAAAATGCATGTTTGTGTCATTCTTACCTTGATTTTTAAATTAATTCTTTAAAATGAGCTTTTGTGCTTTTTTGGAAATATGTCTTTTCTAGACCTTCCTTAAAAATGTCCCAAGTTCTGAAACTCAGAAAATACCCTATATATCCTCCTCATCTACAAACTCTTTCATCAATGCTGTGACAGGAGAGGGAGCACAAAGATGTATGCTTTAGCTACCACAAATTAAGGTTTGAAGGATACTGATCGTCCACCACCTTGCAAGTGAGTGAAGCAGCTTGGCTCACTTGGGATTGTATTAATTGTGAATTAATTCTTGGAGAGAATAGGATAATGAAATTTACAACAGAGTCTTAATTGTTCAGATTAATTATCTTTAGAGCTCTGTTCCAAGTTATGGTGTGCTCAGATAGTGCTCTTTGACAGAGAACCACAAAGTTAATTTCAAACATTAATCAAAGAATTTGATAAGAAAAAAGAAAACATCTTTAATTGCAAAGCTACTTTGTCATGTCTTCTGCTTAACTGCACAGATTGACTAGTACATTATCCATTCTTCTCCTGTCTGAGTTTTATTAAATATAGAAAAAACAATACATRCAGATATTTGGCTGTATAAAAGTACACTGTCACTGAATGACACACTAATTGAATTCTTGCATACTGTCCTACATATGAAGTATTTCTAGAAAGGATTGTCCTTCTCTTTTGTAATAAAGTTTTCTCTGTTCCTTTTGGAATAGAGTTTTCTTGAACTCCATCTCATGTGGTGCCTTTCAGGTCAGTTCTTTGGCCTTGTCTTTATTATTCAGAGTGAAGCAAGGCTTTGTTACCTACTTGCTTACCAGCAGTAATAATTGCTTACCACCTGGAAACCAAGCTGTCAGGGATACTATACTAGAATGTGCTTGCCATAACAATGCAAAAATTAAATGTCTGGTTTCATGTTGTTTGGAGAATTCACACTGAGCTTTTTGCCAGTGTATGAGACTAAATTTAGGGAGAATGCATTGGAAATATTCTATTTGAGAGATTTCCTGTGTGACTGTGCAAGGAGAAAAGTGTCATTAGCAAAGCCACTAATGTTCTTTTGGAATGGTTTGCTAGCAAAATTATTTCTTTCCTGTGTGACATTTTATTTCATATACTCATGAACTCAGTTATTATGTGGGAATATTTGAGGATAAGTTGTATTTGTGTAGCATGTTTGGCTTTGCTGCGTGTTTGCTACTGTTACCATCTTGTCTTGTGAAAGATAATTGGTTAAAATGTTTTATAAAAATCCTACAAGCCTGATGAGGATTATTTATTTAAATGTAGTACAAATATAACCTGTCACTGCCCTGGAGAACTCGCATCTTTCTTGTGTATTTCTTTAGACTATGTTACCCATTTTAAAGATATGTCTGAGGTACAAAGTTTAACTAGATAGATGATTAAGTCTGTGTCAAATATTTTTAGATACCAGTGTCCTATTTCCACTACAGATCATTCAGGTTTTCCACATTACCTGCGCTTATCTGCAGAACGCTGTGATGACTCTTTCTCGGTTTCATAGTTCTAGGAAAAAAGCAATTGAAATTTCAGTTTTAAATTAGACAATATTGGGCAGCTGCATCTGAATTTCAAGTGAATCTCAATGACCTGACATGACTTACAAGAAAATCAACATATGTCTAAGATGCCCAGAAATACAGCTCTCAGTAGAGAAATTTCAATGTTTTGATCTCTGATTTTCTTATTTCACAAAATATTCTAATAAATTTTATTATAAGCTTAAGGTGACAGTTTGGTTCATTTCATAAATGGTTCATAAATGTTTTGAATGTAATTTTCTTTTAGGTATATGTCTTGCAGTTTTAAGAGAATGCTGCTGTTTTCCACTCCAGTGACCAGCTTTAGAGCTATGCAGTACCATTTTGCTCAGGACATCTCTTGTAGTTCAGGCTCCTTTGTTATTGAAGTATTACATTTACCAGTATATTAAGTGCATACAGATTCTGTGTAGCATTTCAGTCCTCATATGTGAGGACTTAAGTAGGGCTTAAATTATACTAAGCTTTGTGCCTCCTCTTCCTATTTATAGTGAAATTTATTTTTATGCAAAATATCTTAATTATGTTCATAAAACTTTTTTGACTTACTGCACTCATTAACCCACACTAAATGCTCTTTGGAACATTCCTTCATACTTTCAAGTGTACACTACAGTTGTTTCTTTTTTTGTGATGCATGAGTAGAGATGAAGAAGCTGACTTTAATTCTGGGATCTGGTTCAAGGAAATGTTATTATATGATATTTACCATTGCTCAAATTGCTAAAATTACAATGATCTGTATCTTGACAAGTAGATTAAAAAAGAATTATTCCCTACATAATGAGAATTCTTGGGAAATAATACAGATGCTCTCATGCAGACTATCCAAATACCCCGTGGTACCTTGCAGCCAGTCTCCTTGTCAATTTTGATTATTGTTGTTATTGTTCTTCTTTATTTGGTTAATACTCCAGCAACTCTTGGCACTTGCTTTAAGCTGATAAATTTTGTCCCATGCTGAAGTAAATCTGGTTGGATTTGTTCTCCCCACCTCTACTCTATAAAAATAGGAAAAAATAAAAAGTTAATTCCTAAAACCATCTCTCAATTTTATTAATTGCTCAGTAGTCTGAGTGACAGGTGTCACTTTTTGGTTCTGATGTAAAGAAAATTTAGATTAAATATGTAAATGAAAATCTATTGAGTCATTACTTTCAAATCACTTAGTCTTTACTGTTATTTCATGCACGTCTCTAAAGACTGATTAAGACTGATTAACCATGCTGTTCCTACTGCTGATTTCTGGGAAATGACAAAATATACTGTTTACAAAGACTCAGTCAACACCCTTTACGTTGATATAGCATCAAATTATTTTTTTCAGTCATGGGTAAGGCCAGATAAAGCTCATTTTATCTTTACTGTTTTTGTAATAGGTAACCATGTGTACACCATTGTGGATTTAATTGAAAAGTGATATGCAGAAGAAAAACCTTGTCTATGAACTAATTTTCTGTGGTGATGTGCAGAGAGTTTCACAGGAAAGTGTCCATAGCCAAGGCTCAGTGGTCATTACTGCTTTTGCAACAGGATGCTGCAGTTGAAGTGGGTAGGCAATGCAATGCATGGCCTCTGCAGGCAGTTCAATACCAGAAAGATGCAAAGCCCTTGGTAGGTATGGATGGGGTTAACCATGAGTAAAATCCAGCAACAACAGTGCTGTGATTATTATATGGCAAAAAGCAAAAGAAAAAAGCTAGAAAGTGGGGAAAAAACAAATAATTATTCTGTCCTTTGTGTTACTAAGTACTTAGCTGCCCAGGTCAAAGGCAGAACCACATTGCATGAAATGCTGTATGTACACAGAAGGAACACAAATGTTTGCAAGATTTTGAAACTTCAGTAATGGTAGCATTTGAAATCTCTCACATGACATGAATTGGGGTATGAGAAATGGCAGAAGAAATTTCAAGGGCAGTTACACAATTAATTGTGTGAACATAGATAATGCATGACAAGATGCATTTTCTCTTGCATGACAGCAGATTTTTTTTCTCTGATTTATTTTTTTAGGATTAGCTATGATTGAGTTTCCTGGGGTTATTGGTAGAAATCTGTCTCTGTGATACAGCAACCAATGATTATAGGTGTTGTCTGTCTTAAATTATTCAAAAAGTTGAATATAATACAAGGTGTACGTGTGCAATTTAGATGCATATTTTCTGTGCTATCCATCCTTAGTTTGGTGTTTGTATTGGTTCTCAGACATGCTTATTCAAAGACTTTAAGTTTCGTAAATTATACGTGGATTAAATTTGTAAAAGACTACCTGAGTAACCCTTCCAGTCTACTTATGGGTGGAGGAAGACTGTAAAAATTCTTCATAAATTTTTCTAGTAGTCTCCAACTAGTTTATTATTATAAATAGAGATAATTCTTCTGTATGTGCTTATCACATTGATGAATCAACATTGGATTACAATGATTTTCGCTAGTTGTACATAATCACTGGGTAGGCAATATGCAAATATCCTGTTTTCTCCAGGCAAAACAATACAACGAAATTTCTATTAATCAGTGACAGTAGATTGTGGTTGTTCAGTAGTCTTTATAAATTCTAATTCATTGTTGAAAATGAGTAAATGAGAAATATTTTGGATAGACTTGGGATAAAATGGCCCCTAAAATGTTTCCTTGTATAATAATTGGCAAAGTGAGCCTTTTGGGAAACATTGGTTACTAATTTTTCTCCTTAGTGTTGTTCAGAATTTTTTATTAATAATGTTACATAATCCTGATGGTGGGATAAATTGCAATAACATAAATTTTCTGAAATGTTAGGCTTTATAAAATATTGCAATATGATTGACATTTCTGAAATATAACGTCAAGTGGATGAATGATAGATAATGTTATACCATGGTGATGGTATAGCATCAAATTTAATAAATAAACTAAAAAATCAGTAAATTAAGCTGTGGTATAAAATATGTATCTATTATGTATATGCAGTTCTGCAAATAAGCCATTATCATCTTCTATTTGGTTTGTTTTCCATATTTTACTGATCAGTTTATATTTCAACAAGTAACTTTACTTTAACTGTCTGGATGTAGAACCACAGAGCAGCTGAGGCTAGAAGGGACCTCTGGAGATCATCTAGCCCAAGCCTCCTGCTCAAAGCAGGGTCACCTACAGCAGGTTGCTCAGGGCCATGTCCAGTTGGGTGTTGAATATCTCCAAGGATGGAGACTCCACGACCTCCCTGGGCAACCTGTTCCGGTGTTCAACTACCCTCTCCGTTTAAAAAAAAAAAAAACAAAAAACAAAAAACAAAAAAAACCACCTTATACTAAATGGAATTTTCTGTATTTCAGTTTGTGACTCTTTCCTCTTGTCCTTTCACTCAATACCACTGAGAAGAGTCTGGCTCCATCTTTTTTATTCCCCCCCATCAGGTATTTATACATATTGATCAGATCCCCCTGAGCCTGCTCTTCTCCAGGCTGAACAGTCCCAGCTCTCTCAGCCTCTCCTCGTATGAGAGATTTTCCAGTCCTTAGTCATTCCTGCGGCCCTTTGTTGGACTTGCTGCGGTAGCTCCATGTCTCTCTTGTATTGGGGAGCCCAGTGCTGGACCCAGCACCCCAGGTGCGTCTCACCAGTGTTGAGTAGAGGGGATCTGCTGGCAACACTGCCGGACTTAATGCAGCCCTGGAGATGGTTGGCCTTCTCTGCTGCAAGGGCACATTACCAGCTCATGGCCAAATTGTCCACCAGGACCCCCTGGTCTTTTTCTCCAAATCTGCTTTCCAGCTGCAGCCAGATGCATGCTAAGTAATCTTTGAGTTCCAAGCCTGCGTCATTTTGTTATTCCAAAAATAGTTAGTTAATTTTAAATAACCTAACTTTATACATACAGTGATATTTAGTGACTTTATTTGCATGAATATGTTGCCAGATAGGCCTCTTGTGTAAATACATGTCACTTGATTTAATAGTGTTTATACTGAAAATAGCAAGTTTAAGAGTTTGTTCTTCATAATGCTAGGTCCTCATTTTTCATGAGCAAATTCTTGTACCCTTTAAAATTGCAGTCTCTCTTAGAATATTAGCTGGACAAATGAGAGTATCGTATTTCAAGAATCAGGTCCAAATTTTTTTTAAGGGCTAGATGGAATTTGCTAATGGGTTTTGAAGCACTTTGTCATTAGTTTTTCTTTACCCAATTTGCACTGAATAGTCAGAAATTTGGTTTTGATATGGAAAAAAATATCTGTATCGCAGGCATTGGCAGGTGGGTGTGACATGTTGCTTTCTGTAATTTACCTTTTTTAAAGAAGAAGAATGGAAGAAATTCAGCTCTAAATTAGTTGTTTTCTTGTTTAACACCTATTAGCTATATATCCACATTACAAGGCTGAGTTTCAGTGAAGCCAGACTTTTATACTGAAAACCTTGCTTCATTATTTTTGTGGGAGGAAAGGAAAAAATCATTAACAGCAGTGGAGTTTCTAGTCTAACGCCAGTAGGATATCTGAACCCTTGGTAAGGCCTCAGAGCATGTTTGGTTTTCTACACCATCCTTTGAGAAATATGTAGATAAACTAAAGAGAGATTCTGCAGAAATCAAGAGTTTTAAAAAGTTTTAAAACATTTAAATTCAAAAGTTTAGGAAACTTCTTGTGATGGATAAGTTAAAGGAATGAGGAGTGGTTGAAACAAAACCTCCACCTTGGGATGGAAAGAGAGCAGACATAACAACAGTATTCCACTATGTAAATGGAAGCATAACCAACAGTGTTCTCCATGGTGACTGGAGAAACTATAGAATCTGTATAATTTATAACTGTGATGATTTAGTCTGTATATTAAGAAAAATTCGATAGTTGTGACAATGGTGGAAAAGATAACCTATGACGGTTGTGGAATTTCCTGCAAAAGCAGCTTTTAAGAAAAGATGGTAAAATAACTGTTAGCTCAGTTTTACATATACTTGGTGATACTGTGGTTGGTAGGAGGTTGGGCTTACAGGACTTATTGATATCCCTTCCATTCCTTCATTTCTATGATTCTATAATTTAGTGATAATTTCCAGCCGAGGTCCATGCTCAGAACCTAAATTTCCCATTTTATTACCATTTTTACCTACCTAGTTTCCATTCAGATAAGTAGGTAGCAATTTGGGCTCTCGGACTAAATTAGTCTCCTCCCACTTTAACATACTAATTAATTGGGTTTTGTACAGTAGAGGGGGTTTCCTGACAGTCAAGACCCTTTCCTGACTTTCTTTTTTTCTTCCTCTCTTTTCCCTCATGAGCCTTTCTTGAGAATTCAATGTTTTCTCTTCTCTTTAATCTCCCTAAAATGCAGGCCTGAGATGCCAATTCTTTTTTGTTTTTTCATTTCTCTTCCTTCATTTTTTCTCTTTATTGCTTTCTTTCTCTTTCGATATGAGATGATAGGTTTTCTCTGTCAAAAGAAAGTGGAGTACAGAAGTATCCTTTTTTTCATATAATGATTTTTTTACAAATAAATCTTAAAATTGTAATGCTTACACACAGATTGGAACTTAGGGACTTACTGTCTGTTTTCTCCTGGCACAGTTGTGCTGACATATGTAGCTTGCCCAGAAGATTCATCATTCCAGCACGGAATAATAAAACAAGAAAGGTATACCTAGAAGCGCCTCAGTAATACTACAGATGCTTTAATGTGTAACACCTGGTAAAATCCAACACAAAATATCTTCCCAGTGTCATGAAAGGGTCATTACCCATCTTTTAATGTTCTATTTGACTGACAGAAGTATGACTTCCATAACTTACAATTCCACAGCTTTGAAAAAATAATGATCCAGTGGTCAGATAAGGATCTTCACTGTTTACATTTTTGTCTAGTGTTTTTTTTTTGTTTTTGTTTGTTTGTTGTAGAAAAYGGTAATTTGTATAACTCATGTTTTTCTTTATTAGCCTGGTGCTTAAACTCTGTTGTTCTAGTGCTACAGCATAATGGATTGTTAATGTTTAATCTTGAATATATTTAAACTTCGACTATCTTGATTAAAAAGTAGCTTTTCTAGCAGCACTTTGGCTATGCTTACTAAGGAAAATTGGAAGGAGCTGTTATAGTAGTCTCGCTGCTGAAGAATCTTTCTTTAATCTTTTTTGGACTTTACCCTTTTTGAGGAGCTACATAAATTTGATGAATTCTGGCCTGGCTAATTTCTCCAGTGTCTCTTGACTTACCATAATAGCTAAATTAAGTAGTTTGGATGAGTTTTGACCCATCTGAGAAAGTTAATTCAATGTGTTGCTTGAAATATTTTGAAAATGATGGTATCCTTTAATGTAGTTTACTTTTGTTGGAGAGCATAAAGAAATATTGCCATTTTCTATCATATGATCTTTCTTTATCAAATAGTTTTCTGCTTCCACCAAAAGGATGAAGGAAGTTGTGTCACATTCTATTACTCAAGTTCTTTTTCAGTGATAGCAGCATGTGTGTCCTGTCTAACATAAGCTTCACTCTTTCACCACAGTGTAGGCTGTGCTGCTCATCTTTTGGGAAGATTCTAATGAATCTTTTTTTCCCCAGGTTTCTCAAGTCTGAGTGGCAGCTTCTGCAGTTCTTTCTGTTTGGTTTCCTTGTCATTAATTGGTCTTCATTCAAATTAGCTCCATATTTGCACACTTTTAAAATCTATTATATTAAAATTCCTCTATATTCATTGTTAAACCAGCCTTTTTAGAGGTCTTTGAGTGCTGCTGTAAGGATAATCTGTTATCTTGCTCACTTGATCTAAGACAAAGATGTTTCAGTTACAAATACCCTGTCTTTGCAATGTCGCTGGCATGAGATGTTCTTGATTCCTGCTGTTTGTCTTATAATCGTGTTTCTGCTCTTTGCCTTCCTTTTATCATACTTCTCCCCTGAAACAAAATTCAAATATTCCCTCACAAATTCCTCAATTTTGTTCATGCAGTTTTTTTTACTGGGTAAGCTCTGAACAGTGCCGGAATAAGCCATATTACATTATGAAAGATGTGGTCCTCTGTATAACTCTATCTACTACAGATAATACCTGCCCAAACTACACCTGTCATAGCGCAATGCTTTTGCAGAGAAATGAAGTTAAATTTTTGAACTGATTTAAGGTGAAGTACAGTCACGCAAAATATGATGAATGAAATCAAACAGACAATCCCCAAAACATTTAACTTAGACTTGCCTGAAGAAAAAAAAAATCCTGGAAAAACAAAGTCTGTTTTTGGAAATACAAGTTTTATAGAAACTTCATGAGCTTGTTTCCCCTTTTCATTTTATAGTGTGCATCTACTAGAGCCACTCTGTGTCATTATCCCTCTAACTTTTCAAAGCATTGTCTGGAGTTTCAACTTTACAAATCACGTGGATAAAAATCTGCAGGGGTTTGCTACTCAAACAACTCTTCTGTAAGCAGCCATCAACCTAGAAGGATGTAGTGTAGGTGTCTGCACTGAGTAGTCTGAGCCATGAAGCCCTGTTTACTGTAGCCAAATATGCTGCTTTACTGTGCTGCATCCGCACATGTTAGCTTTGGCTTTCCAAATTCTGTTTTTGAGGTGGGCCTGAAATTGCTTTAACTCAGGCTGGCTGAGTGATTACGTTTCTTAACTTCTTTCAAAACAAAATTGGGCCTGATACTGGTCACTGCTTATGTGCTTTCTGAGAGATGCCGAATATCCTTTTCAGATTTAGTATACTCAGGAGTTTATGCAATTAAATGCAACTGGTAGAATTTCAGAGGAATGGAGGAGAGGAGTGAAGTTATGTAGGTTGTGTAAGAATAAGCCATCAGATAGTTGAATGATGAGGAACTCGGGAAAAGGAAAGTAAATTTCAAATAAATGTTGAATGGAGGACTCAGTAAATTTACTTTTCAGAAGCTTGATGCTGCATACACACATGTATGTGATGCAATCTTGGTAATCATTTAGAAAATCTTGGTTATAAACATTGGGTCTAAATTTGCCTTTAGCGTGTTTTCTTCTTGAGTTGGTAAGAATGGGATGATTGGTCCATACATGAACTCTAATATTTGTGTATACATTCATGAAATTGGAATGTCGAAATCTCAGTGTTTTCATATATCTACCCCTTTCCTCTGAAAAGCATCCTAGCATGAAAAAGCTGAGTTAAGCTAATATTTCTGGATGCTAGAAATTCCCTAAGAATGCCTGGAACATTTTTAGAAAATTTTTAAGTCCTTGTTTCAAGCTTTTGTTTCTGAATATGTTTCAAGTCTTTTTAAGTCTGTGTTCCTGGTTGCAAGGAAACATGAAGAATGTCTAGACTGATGAAAAGAACAGTTTTATAGGTAGGGCGAGGCTGTTGTGATCTGCACGTTAGTGAATCCTGCGCTGTAAAAGAGGTAAGGTCACTTCCTCCAGCCGATTTGAGGGAATGTGCTACAGCTCTGTAGTTACAGCTCTCTGATATTACGACATGGGCTTCTGTGGAGAGACTGTGCGCTCATTGCTTGTGGGTCCTTTTCCACAGTGATATTTCTTCTGTGTCACTGTATATGTATTGTATATGTATTGGGTCACAGCAGGACTGTGCTCAGTCTTGCAGTGAAGGATTACTGAGAATTCAGGTGATTTGTCTGCAATCTTTTCCCTTTTTCAGTTGGAAGTGAAGCAAAACCCAGGGTATTTTTCTCCTTTTTTTTTTTTTTTTTTTTTCCTGTAAAAGTCTTCCATAATGTAATGTGACTGAGCAGCCTGGGATACTGAAAGGAAATGAGGACCATTTCGTTGCTCTGAGGATCTAAGACTGCAGAGGGGAAAGGGTATCTGTAGGTTTTCTTACAAAAATATTACAAAAATATATTATAAAAATATCTTACAAAAATATTTTTTGCTTAAAAGAAAGTACTCTCAATAAAAAGTCAACATTTAACACCCTCACCTTTTGTAACACAGTTTATGAGGATAAACTTGGAGACACTCACAAGTCTCTGAAATGGATCTGAGCACAAGGGAGATGCGTGACCGTTTCTGGCCCAGAGCTGTCAAAATACTTTTTGTAATATCCTGCTCTGCAGATCAAGGCCACAATAACTCAGATAAAAGTTTGGTCTTTTAGTATAGCTGATGAGTTAGGAATAGATTTTTTTTTTTTTTTTTTTTTTTAAATCCAGGGGCTGTATGTAGGTGCACTGGAATGCTGCTGAAGATTCGCAGTTCAGAAAGATGTTAGCATTTCATAGCTCATCTGAAAATTAATAACAAATTGAGCAAGTATTTAGTACCAACAGGCTTTCCAAAAGCAGTTGTATCATTATTTGTAGCAGAAACTTCATTGTTTAGCTGCTCAGTAGAAAATACACCAGGAAAATTCTTCCCTTGCTTAACTGTGTTGCAAGTGATTTCTGTCATCTCAACAGCAATGGCATTTATGGCAAGAAAGTTTATACTGGTGGTTCTGGAGCTGTTGTAAGAAGTAGATTTAAAGGCATGACAATATATGCAAAGGTTTTACTGGCCACCGTACCATATCTTCCTGCACCTCTCTATTGGAATGAGTTTGTGAGACGGATGCAAATAAGAGAAGAGAAATGATATCAAAGAAAGCCAAGAAACTCATCATCTGATTTCTCTGCATAGATGTACAACCTTATGAGGAAATGAAATCACCTGCTTTTTAGGGGTCAAATTCTTTAGGACTTGCCCTAAGACTCAGCTGTATTTCTTTTTCCAAATCATTTTTTTTAGATTTCTGTTACACTTTATGTGGGATATCTGAGCTTTGTAAACAGCTGGGGGGGGGAAAAAAAGATGGTGGCTTGACAAACATCATAGAATTTGTCATTCACTTTATGTGCTGCCTCACCTGGCATTTTTTCCCAAAGGTGCCTGTTGATAAAGACACTGGAACTGGCTGGTATTCAACATCCCTGTGTGCCAAACTCCATCTTTCTTTCCCAATGAACTGCTTCTGCTCTTGTGTACTGAGAAATCAAAAACCATCACCCTGCTTACACCACAGTGGAAAGGGACAGCAAATTGACAGCTGCTTCTAGTTGATTCCTGGTTTGGCTTCAGTGCTTCCTAGCTTCTTTTTGGGGACACTGTCCTTGTCTTCCCTAATTCCATTAGCCTTTATAGGGCAGGATCTCAAAGTTAGATTTGTGCAAGAGCAAGAAAAGTCTTAAGTATGCTTAATTCCCCTGAAGGCTCACAATCAGGCATGTCTAGAAGACCATACTTTAAACTTTTAAAATGTGTTTTAAGTTCTATAGTTTATGTAAGCAGGGCAGCAGAGGATAATTTTTGCATTAATTTGGTACCATACTTGATTCGTATCTATGTGTGAACTGGTAGATTTGTGAGGGTAGTGAAATCTCAGGTTCGCAGTGTCTCTGGTTATCTCAAAACCCCAGACGCAATGCCTTTTTTTTTTTTTTTAACTTCTATCCTTTTCTTTTCTGACCCAAGACAAGGACTGATGCTACTTCTAGTATTTTCCTCATCTTCCATACACAGCAGTATGAAATGTTCCTGTCCTGAAGCACTTGAAATTAGGAAATAATCTTATGATGTTTCCACAGGATAAAAAAAGGTCGCAATAGGTCTTCCCAGTTTCTCATTTCTGTGGTTTGCTAATCATGTAAATTTATGTTAATTTTGAAAATTATATTAAATATGTGTTACAGCACTACATGTTATGCTGTGTCCAAAGATAAAACTGTTACCTGGCAGCTTGAATTAAAACTTACTAATCATGATTGTCTCTCTGAATTAATAAATTTACTGTCAATATGACAGCAATAAAAGAACAGGTTTATTGTCACCCTACTACTCAGTTATATGTTCTTCTGATAACAACCTGGATTAGTAACATAGGAAATACAGAAGAAGAGAGGAAAGGGGGGAAAAAAAAACAAACCAAACAAAAAACCCCTAGCATTTAACTGCAGTTTAGGTTACAATAGCTTTCACTGAGAACAGAGTTCTCAGGAAATCTATCACATGTTTATTTTCTACTCTATGCAATAATTTGGGGTTCGTCTTATATAATGAAACTACATGGATCAGATTTGCTACTTGCTCGATTTCACTTTCTCTCTCTTTAGGAACTCATACAGTGCTGTTTGTGTGTTTCCATCGTTGCTGTAGGAATGCATTCTTAAATTACATTTTACATTCTTTTAAAAATCATACCAGTATATTGTAATTCATATACAGGTTCTAACCTTTTTATAGTTCTCATCCTTTTTCTCTTTTCAAATGAAATCCTGCATTCTTCTGTTTCATCCTAAAGCATCTGACAGTGCATCTGCAAAGATGCATTCTGTCGTGTCCCCCCCCCCCGTGGACAGATTAGTTATGCACAGTGAATTTACAGCATTCTTCCTTACCACTGGACAAGTTTACAGATCTGTCTAATATAAACATGGAGATAACTCGGACCATGTTTTTAAAAGACCAGATACCATTTTCAAAGAAATATTGCACAATATATCTGTTGTTAAGACGACTTGCACAGAACACTGCCTTTCAGAGCTGAGTTGACCATACAGTCAGTGTTTTATCTTCTGCTTTGCAAGCCACGGATACGAATAAAGATGTGACCTTTTTTCTTTGTTTTCTCTCCTTTCTCCTGACAGCTTGACAAATTGTAGCTTTTGGGACACCCCAGTAGTTGATGAGTCATTTTTGGTTAAAAATAGAATTCCTTGCAGCAAGGACACCCATTCCACTTTTGACGCATATGTCGCTTCTGACAGAGTCACAGGGCCAACTATGCCATATTAATTAAGCAAGCGGAAGAAAAAGCTCTTTCTTCAGTAAATACCAGAGCTGGAATCTGACAGCGCGGGGGGGGGGGGGGGAATCCCATGCATGTGAACACAAATGCTTGCATGCAAAACAAATTTTTGGCATATGGGTAGGCTTTTTACCTATTGAACTGAAAATAGCATTTCACAGGTTTATGTACATCTGGAATTGTAAATGTAACTGTATCAATAGTTCCTCAGGAACCATTTATAAACCTGCATTTTAAATTCTATCTAAGTTTGTTTTGTGTAAAATGTCTTATATAAGAGCTTATTTATGGTTTTGCTGCATGATAGCACAAGTTCTGTCCACAGTTAAAACACCCTTTCTTACTGCTGGCCCAGAGCCGCTCTCTTGTTTGTAGAATTCTTGTGGTAATAGTTGTTTAATAATGGTACAGCAGGGTCTTCCCTGAATGCTCCTTTCCCAATCTCACAGTTGTTTTATAGCTCAAGTGATAAAACAAATTCTGTATTTATTTAAGGCTCTCACTGTTCTGTTGTCTTTTGTTTGTTTATATGTTTTTAACTGTGGGAAAACATACTACATGCTCCGTATGCTGCAGATACAAAAGTCGTAGTGGCTGCACTCCCTTTTTCTCCCCTGTATGTTGCTGGGTTTTGCAATTTAATGAACACCAACATCCTTTAGTTTTGCAGTGATCAAACAGTCAGCTGTATTCAGGATAATGTACACGTACCATATATAAGCCTCACTGAGACAAGGATGTAAAATGTGATTACTTAATATTAAAAATGGCAACTTGTTGCTTTGTCATATATCTTGCTCACTTTAGCACCCATACAGTTTTTATTACTCTTCTCACGCCTACTACAATTACAGGGAGCAGGGCAAATTATGTTCTTTAGCAAAATTATTAGCTTGTAACATATGTATACATCTAGTACAGGTGGGAATTATTTGGCCTCAAAAATGAGAGAGGGCCAGCCACTTTTGTGGAACACTTTGACAGTACATTAAAATAGCTCAACGCTATTATTATATATATATATTTTTTTTTTGGTGGAGATTTACAGACTTGCTTTTCTTACATGATCTGCACCTCAATAAACATTAAGAAACGGGATTCTGTGTAAGGTGGTTTGTTTGTGACATCCATAAAATAATTCTTAAAATTCAGAAACTTGCACAAGCTGCTAGAAACAATGTGATACCCGTAGGATTTGTTAGACAATGCGAGTTTAATATTCTGCTCATAACAGCCTTAAATGATATTTCACTGGCTATATGTGTTCTTGTCACCCTTTTGGATTTAATGTTTACTCAAAACAAAGAGAATTTCTCTTCCCACATATAATTAATTAAATCTCTATTAATTATATTTCATCTCTATTTAAAAATACTAACATTTTTCAATAATGCCTAAACAGAATGACATGAATAAAATTATATTGAGTATATAAAGTACGTTTTTGATGTTATTTATATTATTAAACAGTATTCACTCTGAGTAAAGGTCCATTTACTGTAACTGAGCTCAGGTAATTCTGATACTCACAAATAGTAATATTTAGTCAAAACACTCGTAGATGATTTAGAGGAAAAAAATAGGAAGTAGTATTTAAGTCAACAATTAGGATATCATTATTAACAGAAAATTCATGTAATTACATCTAACACATAAAGACGATACAATTTTTTTAGACAAACAAATGGAGGAATACTGTCCTAACATCTCTACTCTGTGTGGTCTGTTCAGCCGTTGTTGAAGAGATGGTAATGACTTTTTTTTTCTTCATTAATTGACACTAGAACAATTGTACTTACCCCTTGACATCATGAAATTTAAATGTATGGGGATTTGGCCTACAGAAATCTGTGAATTATGAAAGCTGTGATTCACAGAAAATTGCGAGAATCTACTCTCAAAGTCAAAGCCTCAAAAGAGAGAGGGTGTTTTAACTCAGTTATTGAGCTGTCAATTTCTTGAAATAATCTGTTTTTCTCTTCACTGAACATAACCTTTCTGAATAATATTAATTCTTTACTTGATCTTTGATAGTTTAATTTTAGACTTAATTTTTCTCACCTTATATTTGAAATGTGCATTATTATGAGTGACAGGTATTATGTTGTCATAACTAAATTCAGGTGAGAAATAACTAGGATCAGTAAACTTCTACCAGGGTAGGAAAAAAATAATGCAACTACTATTCTGAGAATCTGTCAGATTATCATCTGTTCTGTGTAAAGACCCGAAACACTTTTACAGACATGTAAGAGAAATAGTAGATCTGAAGTATTGCAAACATTCTTCTGTGTAAAAATAAGGAAGAAATTAGAAAAAAGTGGAAAAAATTGAATTAAAGTAACTTCAGGGTTATCTTGGTTTGCCTTAATTAAAAAAAAAATTTGCAACAGGATACTGGGAAATTCTTCAAACCATGAATTCTAGCTGGAATAAACAGTAGCTGAAATGGGGTTTATTGTTTACTGATCTTGAAACTTTTTGTAAAGCAGAAATAGAGCTAAGAGTTAAATTTGTCATGGCTACTATTTCTGACTGCTTATCCATTATAAAATTATAGCATTTTTCACATTACATTTTGTCCTTATGTGTTTGTGGAGCTATTGTGGTGTCCTAGGTAAAGGATTTTTTAAATACTTTCTTTAATGGCAACAGTTGTAGGCTGGGAAGAAGACTAAATTCATTTATGAAATACCACACGTTTTTGGAATTTAAGACAGAGGGCTGACACTGATCATTTCGTCTAATCTCTTAATATGGCACTTTCCCCAGTATTTCTGTATCAAACAAATATTTCTTTATCCAAAAGACATTCAGATTGCATTTTAAAGATGGGATGTGATGCAAAAACTTCCATCTACCTAGATAAATAATTATTCGGCTTCAGCTTCTAGTTACTGGATTACCCCCTTTTATCCTGCTAGGGAGCTTCTATTGTAAAAATCCATAGAGGTTCCTCTAGACATGTGCAAATCAGTTTAATCCTCCCCTTTTCTATTTAAACTTAACTTATTAAGCTCTTTTTTAGTTTTTTTTTGTTTTAATAGTGCAAGTTTTATAGGCTTTGAATCATTGTAGCAGCTTTCTTCCGAACTCTTTAGCCTTTCTATTTTATTTCTAACATTTCAATTCAAGCATTTTGCAGTTCAAATTGGACACTACTGGACATTAATATTTCAATGATTTTTTTGAGCACTTCATTTCAATGAAAACTCTGTATTTTCTCATTTTCCTCTGATGGTTATTTATGAAAAGCATGATAGTTATTTATGAAAGACAAAGCTAATAGAATGCTCTCTATTTTTACTGCTGCCCATTCAGTAAGAACAAAAACATTATTGTGCTATTAGTAGTGAAGAAAAATTTTCCTTTAGTTCACATTGTAGAAGCTGCTTATTTTTCGAACTGAAGCCCGGGATTCAATTGCTTTCACACTGATGAAACCTAACTGCATTCAATGATAGCTGTACACATGTTGATATATGTTCACATATTACATAATACTTCATTTGTGTGTACATATGTATGTACAGAAATACCATTTCTGATAATGCACCCTGAATAGTCTGTGCACATAGGCAAGCACAGTACTTTCCCTTAGCTAGTTATATATTCATTTTCTCCCAGTTTCTCTCACCATTCCTGTGATGTACAGAATACAAAGAAAAAGATATAAAAACTTTAATGAAATAGAATTAGGAATTTATATTTTTAGTTTTCCTGGATGGTTTTCAATACTAGTAGTACTAGTTTGCGACTGCCTGTAAAAGCCCCCAAGAGAGGAAGGAGCAGAATAGTTGCACACACTCTTTAAACCATTAGAAATAAGGGATTATTCTTCTCAGATATGGATTTTCTTGTATAATGTTCTAATTGAAATATTTTAAAACTCATGTAGTTCAAACGTATTCACTTGGTCAATATCCTATAATATATCCTTTAATTCTGCAAGTCACTAATACAAAAATAGTTTTAAAGTACTCTAAGGGTTTCTTTTTGAATGCAGATTTTGCTGTAAAACAGAGATAGTCCCATGGCACAGATGACAATATCAAATTCCCAGGTAGAATTTATAGCAATATATTTTAGGTTGTATACTAATGGTGCTTAGATTTTTAGACCAATTAGTAGTTCTCTGTCACTGCACAAGGAAAAACGTTTTGTGTTTTTCCTATATTGACTCATTAAAGGATTGTCCAGGGTTTTCAGGATATGTGTAAACATCAAATATATAACGATGTTTTTAATGCTAGTCAGAATAAATGCATACTCATATAATTATATAAAATATCAGTAGAATCAGGATATTTTATACTGTTTGACTGTATAATCTGTAAATACATCATCTTTTTATTAAAGTCTAGAAAGATAAATATCATTTCTTACAGGTCATCACTGAATATAATATGGGACACAGACTTGGTGAATATAAACAGTATTGTTTGGAATATGCATGTTTTTCAAACCCTGTTGCTAAGTCACAGGATTGTGAACACTGACAGGATATATTTTCCAGGACATAAATGGAAATGAGTCTATATTCCACTTAAACTACTGAATTCCTTAAGGAGGTGTGGGGGAGCTTGTTTCTGTTTTCTCCCAACCTAATATTTTAGACAAAGATGTGTAGGATTAGCTAGCTTTGAAACAAAGTTTAAGGGCTTTTTATGCAGTGATGCTATTATTAGGTAGGCTTGGTAGCACTGAAATGGAATGATAAAATGCAGAAGGAATACATGATTCTCAAAATAGATTAGAGAGTGATTATCAGAAAACTTGATGTCACATACATTTCTATAACGAACTTCAACACTAAAACTGCTTTTTTTTTTTTTTTTTTTTTTTTTAAAGAAAAAGAGCAATTTCTCTGTCTTACCATCCAGAAACCAAGTGAGATTTGCAAATCAGTCTGGATTTCTGTCTTTCTTGCAGTCACCATTAATACTAAGGATTTTACAGTTAAATTTTAAATTGGATTTGGATGAGGTATGCTGCCAGAACATAGGTAGAATATGCTAACTTACTCTTCTGCGTATATGCTGCTGACCTTGTCCATGAAATAAACAGCATTGAGTGAGAACACATAGTGGAAGACATATTGAAGCAGAAAAGGTTCGGTCTTTGTATAACAGCTTTTCTGTTAGTAGCTTATTATTATAATAGTCTTTCAATTTTTTTTATAATCATATTGCAAATGATTTGTTCATAAAACAGATCTGTTTTTTGGTTTAACTCGTAGGAGTCAGTGAAGATAAACCAGGGATGAATTTGGTTTTCTATAGTTTTCTGTTTCTTTTCAGTTTAAAATGATTCAGAATTTGAACTTTCCCATCTTTTCAAAACAGAAGAAAAAAAAAAACTTTAAAAACTTGTTCTATGACACTTCTATATTCTGTATCAGTGGATTTGGTAGCATCTGTGTAAGGAAGGTCAGGACTGTATGAAATGCAAATCCCCTTCCTACATTAGATTTTTATGTCATCTGTTTCAGAGACAACAGTGTGTAGCAGATTCACTAGTACAAAGGAGAACAGCGGTACTGGATAAGCATCCTAGGGATTAGTGGGATTTTAGAGGAAGCAGGGAATTTAGGCAAAAGTCCATTTAATTCTTCTCTCATACTGGCATAAGTCTGGAGCAACTTTACTGAAGACAAAAAGTTATATAGCGTGCAACTGAAGTAGTGAATGAATCAGATTCTCATGACTGCCCTTTTAAACAATGTTTATCAGAATGAGAAATCCCTTGTCTATAAATAAAAAAAGAAAATAACAAATGTGAAAACAAAGGCAATGTCTAAATTAGCCAGCAGTGTTGTCTAAAAATAGTAGTGGTTCTGTAGACTAAAACAGTTGGTGCTATGGATCCTACGTCCATACTGTTATTTCAGTCTAGATCTAGTCAGCTCCCATGGCCTTGAAGGTTTCTTAGCAGTTGAGGGCTATTTGATGTGTTCCTGGAGCACATCTTCCTGCTAGGTTTCATCCAAAAGGAATCTAGTTTATGCGCTCTGACACCACTCTGCAATGCAAACTAAAATTCAGGAAGTGGGTATGGTCAGGAGATTAACTTCAAAAGCATATTTTTGATCCAAAGTGCATATATACTCTAAGAGCTTCCAGACCCCTCCTATTGTAAGGCTAGTGGAAACCACTGAGGAATGGACAAATATTGACAAGATATAGGAAAGTGTTTTGTTTTTTTTTTTATATATATACCTTGTTTGTCATGGTGAAAATCAGAACACTTTGTTACCAACACTTTCCCTTTAAATACCACAGAACTCAGAATTTCCACATGTTCTTGTTGGCTCCCACATTTATGGCTTTGACGGTAGGGTCAACAGCTATTATTCATCACTGTTGTAAAATGCACTAGTTTCTGTTAATAGAGAGTCACAGAAAGACTTTTTTGTTTGTATTTTCAAGATTTTCGTTCCCTGATTTTTATTTCGTGGATCATATTCAAACCTACTGCTTTTACTTTAAGGCCATATGACATAATTTCAACATCAAGCCAGAAAACAGCACTATATCACTTGAAATTAAGGCCACCTTTGCTGAAATGATTTTCACGTTAGCCTAATGTACTTAGTTGAATATTGTAGGTGGTATGATATCGATCCTATTTTGCTGTTCTCAGCCCAGTAGCGAATGACTTAAAATCCAAAGATCTGGACTGTATTTTAGCTCTGTCACAAACTTTTATTGCTACCATGTGCAAGCTACTTGCATCCTGATCTTCAGAGATGCCAAATATCTGCACCTGACTTTGTTGGGAAAATTATCCTAGAAAATCTGGCATCTAGCCATGCTGTGGTTTTTGAGGTTTTTTTGTTCGCTGCTTTTTTTTTTTTCTGGGCAGAAGTTTGATGATACATATTCTTCAAATTTTAACTGGGAGGTTACTAGTAAGGCAAACAGGTTAAGAATTTGATATTTAGGTTTGGGACACCGGAACTGTTGGTAACAGTTGGTAATACCTAAACTGTTTAGATACCTAAATTCTGTATCTTGGTCTTGATCTGTGATCCTCAGAGCTGAAAAAATCTTAATTTCTTTATGTTAGTTTCTGTAACATATTGAGAGATATACTTAAGGGGAATCCAAGAATCATTGAGGTAGAAGGGACCTCTGGAGATCATCTGGTCCAACCCTCTGCTCAAGCAGAGCCAGCTAGAACAGGCTGCCCAGAACCATGCCCATTTGGGTTTTGATTATCTCCAAGGATGGAGAATCCACAGCCTCTCTGAGCAACCTGCTCCAGTTTTCAACCACCCTCACAGTAAAAAAGAGTTTTTTGATGTTCAGATGGAATTACCTGTATTTCTTGTTGTGTCTGTTTCTTCTTGTCCTGTCACTGGGCACCACTGAGAAGAGTCCGGTCCTGTCGTCTTTACTCCCTCCCATAAGGTGTTTATCAGATCCACCTGAGCCTGCTTTTCTTCAGGCTGAACAGTCCTAACTCTCTTAGCCTCTCCTTGCATGAGAGATGCTCCAGTCCCTTAGTCATTCTTGTGGCCCTTTGCTGGTCTTGCTCCAGTAGCTCCCTGTCCCTCCTGCTGGGGAGCCCAGAACTGGCACAGTACTCCAGGTGTGGAGTTGTCCACCAGTGCTCACCAGTGCTGAGTAGTAGTGAGACTATCTCATTCCTGTAGTTTGATGGTTTTTAATGAAAGACACAACACAGAAAGGGTATGGTGCAATTAGGAAATTGCAGTTAGGAAGTATATTGATATAGATGCAAAAATATTTGTGTTTTGGGTTTTTTATAATGTTCAAATTAGAAATGAGAACAAAATCAACCAAAAATATTTTTTTTCTGGAATGTTTCATGTGAGTCATTGAGATCAAAGTTCCCTTTCCTTTGCTTACTCAAGGAAAAATATTGTTGGGACTTCCCAAAGAACTGAAGGGAACATAGTGCAAACTCCCCATCATGACTCAGTATACAGACCCATGCTCATTTCCTTTTCTGCTTTTTTAGTGGTATGGAACTTCCTTGATTTCAGTCTCAAAGACAATTAATACAAATACAAGTAACTGAGATTGTGATGTTACTGCAAGTACTACGTATACAATTTCTAGTGCTATATAGTCACGGAAAATATTACATTACAGAAGAATGATGATATGGTAGGAGGGATGTACAAGGCTCTTTCTGATCTCTTTCTTAAAGACCAACTTGAGCGAAATGACTGTGACTTAAACGTGCATTTCTTCAGAAATTGAGATGTTTATTGCTCTCTGCCAGATGTTGCAGTGTCTCCCCCTTGTTCCCCTTTATTCACCCACATGGTTTCATTCTGGATTTCCTTGACAAAAATAGGAGCGTGGATGTAACTTTTACAGGATATTTTTCCGCCTATACTTCTTCTTCCTGATCCTTCTCCACTCTCTGCCACACGTGATACTTTAGAATTAATCACATAACTGTGTGACCCTGATTATCCAAAGCTGCTTCATTTCTAGAAAATGAGTAGGTGCTACTCTTTTCCTATAAAGAAACAAGGGAGTTAAAATTTCCAGGGTCCAGCTATGCCTGGCATATGTCACCTACTGCAAAGTTCATCAAAATCAAAATTAATAAGTAAACTACAGCAGATTGGCTGTACAGTATAATTTATATGAATGAGGTATGTTGAATAGAGTGAATAAGATAGTATCTCATCAGAAACGTATCTGTCCCAAACACATCTATCATTTACATGTTTACATATAGCCTTCACATCTTATTTACAGACATACATAATATCAATAGCAATGACAAATAGACAGCTGGTAAATTCTCATGTCAGCATCAGCAAGTTTTTCAATGAAAACATGATAATGATCTATTTACAACAGTTATCTCAGACATCTTACATTTATTACATTCTTTTTCAGAAATTAAGAAATTAATCACATCTGCTAGAATGACTTAAGGGAGTCTTAACCACACTGAATTTTTTGTGGCCGATTTTGCAGAGATATGAAACTTTCTCTTTTTGTGGTTTCAATCTAGAAGACTATTCATCTATTAACCATGTGCTATTTTTAATATGGCTCCAGTATGCTAAGCAAAACAACATGCAGTGTGCTTTATGTCAGATTTTTACTGAACAATTTTTCCCCTATGTGCTTAAGTCTGTCAGTCTAATGTGCAATATCTCTCTATACAGACACTACATTGTTCAGATTGCAAAGAATAGGAAAATATTACAAATTTCTAATTATTTAAGGCAAAATAGTTTGCTCATGAGCCCAGCAACACATTGCCTGTGAGCTGATATATATAATTGTTCAAATGCTTAAATACAAATTGGTTTGATTCACTCTTTGCATCCTTATGGTGCTAGATGCAGATGCATAGCACCTCAAGAGAGGCCACAGCAGCTTGGATTCACTCCAAAGCTGGGACAGATGTTGTTTACACATCTGTCTTTCCCAAGAGGTGCTTCTGTGGAAACTCACATTTAAGTTGTAGTCAAGATGGCAGAGAACCTCCTTGGCACTGTCTGAGAGGCATACACTCATTACGGACTTGGCTAGCCTCTGCCCCTGCCCGCTGCAGTTCTCCACTGTGGCTCTGACAGCTGGATCTAGGTTTGCTGCCGTATCAGGCATCATATGCCCTTTGCCTGACCACAGATCTGTTTGTATGTAACTCAAAATCCAAATGCATTATGCTTCGCTTTGTCAAAATTGCATTCATCTTTTGGGATCTATGGGATCTTCTGGGGGTTAGAAACAGGTAAATGCCTGTAGATTACATGAAAAATCTTTCCTTTTCTACTTTATTAAAGCTCTATTTTTAGTAGCCAGGTAATACCAAATTTTAAAGTCCTAGTGGAAAGGGTAGAAGTCTCTTTCTAATGGGCTAAAATGAGCTTTGAGTTCCAGTAACAGGAATCCTTCCATGGACTTTAGTGTGATTCAAGCTGCACCATAAGGCACCCTGTGGCCAGTGTGCCATCCCTCACTGGACAGGAGTCCAGTTTTGATATCAGGTTCAGGGAAACTGTTGCCGATCACAGCAGAATGTAGCTGCTCTGGATTGGTGGTTTTTTAATTTTTTTAATACATTTTAGATATAGAAATCAGGAACTTCAGAGCATTTTAATTTCTTTTGTTGGCTTTGTGTGACAATTTGATTGTTTTGAATTGATTTTGAATTGACAAATTGATTGTTTGAATTTTGATTGTTCTGTTTTCTAGACACTCATGTTTGTCCTGGCAAAGTGACCCTTGATGGTACTAACACTCAGAAAAGTAATCTGTGACGATACTTATGATCACATCAAAGTTGGTATTTGTGGGAGAGTTGGTTTATTATTGGATTATTTGTTGATCTAAAGTGTATGATCCTTAAATGACGTAACTCAGATTACTTTTCTTTTCTTACAACTTTATAAAGCTCAACTTTTGCAATGAAATTTCTTCTGTTATTACTGACTGATACTTTGGGTCACAGAAAAGAGGAAAGAAGGTGCTATTTGACAAAGGCTAGCTTCCTAGGGTATTTGACAATTTGAGTTGGTTAGGCCAACTCAGAGCACTTTAGCAGGTCCCAAAAGAGCAAGACTCATTTAACCAGCCACTCAACAGCATTGAGTTAGATTCTTTTTGCATGAAACATTTTCCCACTCAATTTAATTCTAAACTGTGACAAACTAGCACTATACACACCAAAATATTTTGACGTTATCTGAACTCTGATGTTGCCCTGTTTCTTTCTGAAGCACAGTTAATGTAATCAGAATTGCACTATGATAAACTCTGTGACATGTATGACATGTATGTATTTAATTTAAAAACCAAGACTAAAAACCTGGCACTCTCACCTTCTAATTTCTTTATCAAACATCACTCTAGGTAGTTGCACTTTATGAAGGATATTATGGCAGGTACAATTTCTTTTTATACAAATGGCTTCTTTTTTACTTGTTCTCAGCTAATATTCATACCCCTCATGACCGTGATTTTTCAAAAATTAGATAAATTGACAGATCATGATACAGTTTTAGGACAAGATTTCAAGAGACTTACAAAGTTTATTGGTAAACTTCTGATTCTCAGTGGAGAAAAAAAGATGCAGATCATGTAAGGTAGTATGGTAGGATTTTTGTGTATTTACATGAAAAAGCAAAGAGATATAATTGTTGAAAGAATTAATGTTACTGAGGCACTAGGAAAGGTGTCTGTTGCTGGGATAACTTTATTGTTGATGATATCTTATGGGAGTTGTGTCTTTTTTTTTTTTAAGTGGAAATTGTTTACTTCTGAAGGAAATAACTGTGGAAATATTGGCTGTGGATCAACTTAATTGACTAAAGACAATGAAAATGAACAGAGCAAGAGATGGAAAGACAGGGAGTGATCCTTCCCACTAGACAGTATTCATGTTTGATAGCTGGGTGTATTTCTGTATGAACTTCCTCCTCTTTTGGCAAGGGAAAAAGTTACCTTGCCAAGTCTAAAATGCCTGATGAGATTTTGGAGTTCACAGATGACTTCAAAAAAAATTCTGTGGCAAAAGTCCTTTTTGGAATGCTGAAGATGGGAGGAAGAGGAGTAGCCATGAAGCTGTGGGGTGTATATGGTTTATTGGGCTGTGTTTTAGGTACCTGTTACTGTTTATTAGGCTGAAGTGATAATAAATCTGATAGTGTAGCTTATAAACCCTATCATTTTATAGATGTAAAATTTTTTGAGCATACTATTATCCCAGTGGTGAATTTGCTTATGTCCCATTAGTAATAAGAGTTTGTGCCTGTAGTGAAGAGATTAAGAATGCCTGAAAGAAACTGAGGAGTAATAAATTGGAGCCAGCAATGAGTCAGAACATAAATTGGAATGGAGGCCTCGTCTTCCTCTTTAAGAATATGATTTCTTGGTCAGAAATTGGCAGCCAAAGTATCTAGTGGCAGTATTACGCAGGCCAGAATTTTAAAGGGATATATGCATGTCTAGTAGTCTGTTTGCATGCACAGATACTGTTCAGGCAAGTAGGTGAAAAGCTAAGTTTATTTTCTCACTGGAAAGATAACATCAACATCATTCTTGTCAATCTATGATTGGTATTACCGGAAAAAAAAGAATGTGTTTGTGTTTCATTTGCTTAATCGCGAGTATATGCTCATATATAAGGTAGAAATCTTACATAAAAGATAAAACTGAGCTACTTCTTGAAGCTTTACAAATTTTGGAAGTTAGATGCTAGGTTCAGATGCCTATTGTTTATTTTCTTTCTCTAAATTTTCTGAACTGTGGGGGACCATATCACATGCGTATTGATTTTTAAACTGCAGTTTGATTCTTAGCTCATATTTACAGTGCACTGACAGACAGGTATATAAGATTTCTGCTTCTAAGATAACTTTGGACTGTATTGTTCTTTGTTTAGAACATATTCTCATATTTTGTAGGTCAAATGCCTGCTTTTCTCTGAATGTTAGAATTAAGCTCTGCTTTAATTGTGACTTCTGCACAGTGCTTTGAAAAACTATAGACAATTCAAAAACATCAAAGTAAATCATACAAGGTAAATCAGAGTTCAGTGTTGCATTTCTAATAATCCATGTAAGTGCAGTTTCAATTCTTGTTTGTCACCTTAAAAACATAAGAAAATGGCTGAAAAAGGTGTAGTTTTTTTTTCCCTGTATACACATTACATGATGTGTCTGATTTTTCAGGTTCTTGCTTTTATCCTGGCTAGCTCTTTGGACAATGTAGTATTCCTTTTTCCCACTTACCAACTGAAATGAGAGAGTGTCCATGGTTAATCTCTCTGGATAAGACTCTCCAAGTGACCTTCTCTTTAGAAATAATTAATAAAATTAAAAATATTATTCCTATGCAATAAAAACATAAATATTTTACCGTACTGGAATATTTGTGTAAGATGAATGACCCCCAGTGGTCATGTTGTAGATTACCTGCTGTCAGTTACCACTTTTCTTCATAAGAGTGGTAGAAAGGGAAGTATTTTAGATGGAGCATCCTTGATAAATGATTTTTATAATAAGAAATTTCTTTCAATATGAAATTGCAACAGGTCTGTCCTCAGATGTGTATTTTAACAGTTGAGAAGATGGATACATGTGGCAGATAGTGAGAAGTAAACAAATATAGCTAGAAATTGTTCATGTATGATTCATGTGTACAAAAACAAGAGCTGCATTCAAATTTGTTTAGGTGTTTCACAGGTGTACTTTTTTCTTCATGTTGTAAAGACAGACTAACTAAAGGTGCTTTTAAAGCAAAATGAAATGGCACCAGAAGGAGCTTGTAGTAATAGGCAAATGATTTTGATGTCTGATCATCATAATGCAGTGCTAATGTCTTGTATTATAAAGTATTACTCTGTTAATTAGATACCTGAATTGATTCACAGACAGTCCACCAAGCAATCTCTCAGGAAACACTCTCTGAAATAATATAAAAGGAATATTTTATGGTTCTAATTTTATTTGAATCAATAGGAATTAAAGTTTATTGGCACCTTGAGGGATCAGATGCTATGTATTGATAGACAGAGCTCTGTTTTTTTCCCTAGAACAAGTTCATTTAATAGGCTTTTAATATCGTTATATACATTATGCTGCCTGAAATATCAATGACTAAAATACAAAATATATATTAATGTTTCTATTATTTTTCCATAAAAGATAGCTATTAAACTAAGCTTTCCAATTTATAATATATATGGATGTTCTCTCATATTTCTCTTTTCTCCAGACGTGCATGTGTGTATATGCTTAAAATCTGATGAGTTCTGTAGATAATCACTGAATACAAACCGAAGATGATTCACAGCCATTCTCAGCTCTAACTCAGATTCAGAATAAAGCTGGGGATTTTAGTATACATTTTTTCTAGTCTAACACAGTTAGATATCCAACTCTTACTGGCTAGCAAATGGGTTTAGCTGCATCTGCTTGTTGTTATGTGGATAAATACATATGCATCTGAGTGTCGATGGATATTCCTTTTGCCTACATTTATTTAGAAATTCTAGTCTTAATCTTTAAAAAGTATAAACTTTCACCCAAGGTTGGCCTAAATCAAAGATGGACGGAACAACAAAATTCTTCAGGGTGATAACTTGCCCTCCTTTTTCAGATATTAATGAACCATCTGCACTGAATTTCAATTCACTTCAATGCTAGAAGTAGCAGTAAGAAAGATTTGCAGGTTAGAAGTATAATTTTAAGCAGCAGATAAGATTCTTTAGCAAACCCAGGCTCAGTTTCTGATAAAAATGGAAGTGTCATTCATTGCTGCATTTTTCACACTGTCCTTAGGCTGCTTACTCCCACTCATGCCAGCTGCCAGATCTTTTTCAGCCCCCACTAAGGGTCTGCTGTAGGTTTTCACATCAAATGCTGATAGAATGGAATACACTCAGTGTGGGCCTTTATCTGATTCAGGAGAGCAGTATCTGGTAATGCACAGGGAGACCACCTGAACTTGTGGAGTCTAAAATAGATCCCATCAGACATGAGGAGGGAATCATAATGTGAATGGGACATGACTGACAAGGAATTCTCCAATACAGATTCAAAGCTGGTTCAAAGGAATGAATGTAGAAACACATTAGAGACAGAAATAAATTCTTTAAATCCCCGTATCTGTGAGAGAAGGCATTACAAGAGAGGGGGTGATGGCTGGGCTGGCAGAGATTGTATAGTAGATGCAACAGAAGATAAGCCCAGATACATTTTGTAAGAGACATACAAAGCTACCAGAGGCCAGCAGAAACAGAGGAAAAACAGAAATCCAGGTCACTGTATGCACAAATACATAGGTCCACTGGCTAACCAGGAAGTCAAAATAAGTGGTGATTTAATGCTGATTTTATATTGACTGTTAATTAATGTGTTGCCAGTAGTGTGAGAAGGGGTTCCTTTTACGCCTTTACACTCACCTCAGAAAAGAATAGCAGCCCCCCACCTGAAACCTTCAGTGTTTCTATTCGAATTACATATAAACAAAGTGGACAACCTCAAACTTGAAACTCATTATTATGACTGAGGAGGAAGTTGGTGTTATTTGGCCTGTTAATATACAAAGTGAATTCACTAGATACATTTCTGTATGCTTTATCCTGAAGGATATTTGCACAAGCTTCTCTGGGATCTCCCTGGTACAGTTTTAGTGTTTGTTACCATTACTGCAGTTCTTCAGACAGTCCATTAACTCCAGGTCTCATACACATTGGTGATGCTACAGTTATGCTATATCTGTTCTGCACATTAAAGCACTAGAGAACTTAGCTCAGTGTATCAATCAAGCAGTTGTCTTAAACCCTCTGAAAAGAGAAAACAGACAATGAAAACAAAGCAAAAGCAACATCAGTGCTAGCTTTTCAAGAAGTTATAGCATATGCTTTACCTCAGTAGGGGTTTGGGGAACCTCCCTCTTTAGAGGATATTCTTAAAGTGATAGTGAATAAGGATATAAAACAGCATTTTCAGTTCTTCCCTAGTCATTTCTCCTCTATATAGTCAGCTTCCTTTCTACCTTTTTTTCTAACACAAAAGACTTTAAACAAAGCTAAAATAATCTTGTTTCTTTGTAAACCATTTTGTATTATTCTCTTCTGTGTTACCCTCATCTTTATTGAATTTACAGTACAGCAAAACCACACATTATTCTGCTATGTTAGTAATAACATCAGAAGACAAAAAAATCTAGCCAGACCTACAGCATTTATGTAAGCTTTGATAAGTGAGCTATGGGAGTTTTCTTCAACTACACAGAATAGTTACTATGTCCCTTGGGGCCAATTTGTGTGCCACAGTCTGCTGCTGTTATAGAAATGCTAAATACATATTTATAAAGGTGGAATCATGCTTCATTTGTATTTTTCCTAGATCTCAATCCATACACTTGATGGATTTGGAGTATCCAGATCCAGAATTCTGATTAGGCTCATCTTCAGTTATTGGAGTGCTCCAGTCAAGCTGATGGAGCCTGGCATCAGAGAGGCAACCCAAGGGAAAGAGATTGTGCTGTGAAAACATCAAACAGGGAAAAAATGTCTGATCTACACTCTTTATAAGCTAAGAGTGTTCAGACCCCAAGGATTTGGAGGCATTTTTCAGGAACGTTTTGTTCTGTGTTTAAAAAGGATTGTGAATTTTTTCTTTTTTGGGGGGGGGGAGGGTGATATATAAGATGATCCAAAACATTCCAAAATGCAGAGATTTCTCTCCTTATTGAGGTATCTAAATTAGTAGAACTAAGCAGAAGTGCGTACGCAGAGTATGGACTGGACTTTATGAAGTTGGTTATTATAAACTGTTTTGCTAAATGTTTTAATTAATTGATTCCATTGGGGTTTTAAGAGCTTTGCACAAAAGTTGTAGAAGTGCTTGACTGATAGCTTTGTTGATAGTCTGCATAATTTGTGAGGTTAGACCTTTTAAAATATCATGTGGAGACTGAATTTACTGATGACTTGTGAAGAGAATGGAAAGTTATTAAAGTTTATTTTGGTACAGTCTTATGTGAGGTTGATAGTACTTAACCTTCAATTTCCTTTGAGGCCATCTATCAAAAAGAATTGAAGGTGTCTTTTTAAGCTGTTAGACATTTATAAGAATTTGCAGATTTTTCCACTTCAAATTATTAAGTTGTGCTCACATTTCAATAAACTCAACCTGTTTCTTTCTTAAAGGAGATCTTCCCTCTTTTTTTCCTCTGTCTCTCTTTTTAGTGCACTAGGTCTTATCACCTTCAACATACCAAGTTCCATACCATAATACTCCCTTTCTTCATCAGAACTATAAAAGACTTACTGTCAGGATATGAGTGGAAAAAAGGGCTTTTAACAGAAAGACGCTATTTTTCTATTAGGTTTCTTACCTTGTAGTTATGTCCTGTTGTCTAAGACCACATCTTTTCTAACAAAAAAGAAAGAGAAAAGAAAAAAGGGTGGAGAGAGTGGGATACCATCCTTGTCCTCACACACCCAAATGAGGGTATGTAGTTAAAGAAGCAGGCTGCAGTCCTAAGGTTAGAGGACAACTGACTGAAAGTGTCCAGCACCTCCCAGTGTTTCCCAACAGAGATATCCCATTCCCAAGCTGACTTTCCCAAAAGAGCACTTCCCTAATCTCCTGCCTTGACAATCCTGTTGGTTTTCCTAGCACCTCCTACCATTCCCACCTCCTTCCCACTTGAATGGAAGGGATCCATTTCTCCAGGTCCAGTTTATATTTCAGCTGTTTGGAGCTTTGCAGACAAATGTGTGAAAAATGTTTCACTGATGCCTCAAACATATACATGCATTAATAATCAAATTAGTTCTGTAAGGCTCATTTTAATATTCAAGAATATTGACTGTTACAAGGATATTGAAACACAGTGATAGATAAAAACTTTAATATGGTTCATCTGGAAAAAATGGATGGGAATCTTAAGACGACTCTGGCATCTGTGTGAGATTTCTTATGATTCCTTTAAAGCAATTCAGTAAAAACATATAATCACTTTGGCAGTTATAATTGAAGTGTAGTCATGTGCAGTAAGAATAAAAAATGAAATTCTTCAGATCCATAAGATCTTGAAGTTCTTGGTGATACTTTTTATCTCTTCCTTCTTAATATAAGCAGTGTAACAAAACAGTTGGAAGTTAAATCTGCTATAGTTGGGTGCTTTTTACAGGAAGTTTTAAAGCAACTAAGGGACTATAACATAGAGCATAGGGAATTTTAAAGTTTCTTTTTTTTGTAATGGACAGATTCATAGGGAGAAATTAGCACTGCAGATCTGATTTGCTGGATAAATCAATTATGTAAGTTTTTTATTTTGTTTATTTATTACAGGCTGTATATTTTCAAGTATTATTTTACTAACTATACTTCTTTCTTGTTCTTTCTGACCTGGTAGCTATCTCTGACTCTGATCTAAATATCCGCTTTTTCAAACCTGTTTGAATGTCTCTAATTTTAGAGGTATGTGAAATAAGAATTCACATTCACATTTTGCAACTACCTCCCATTTTTACAGGGCTCCAAATCAAGTGCTCTCACTGTCATATATTGAATATATTTCTATACATTCATATTTTGATATTTGATGATAAAATATCCAATGGATATCACATAGGTGCTTTCTGTTTCACACACGTTTTATTTGGTCCCTTCTAGAAATACATTTGCTGATCCTGAAAATGCTATGCAGGTATGGCATCGCCCTTTTGTACTTTTGAAAACAAATATTTTTCTAAGATAGAAAGACAGTTTTCTACTAGGAGGCTGGTTTGGCTTCTTGCATTCTCAGACTTAAGCTGCCTATTCCTTTTAAGCTTAATTTAGTTCTTTTTTTGTTGTTTTGATATCCTTCAGTTAAACAGTGTTTGTGGAATTAGCATAACCTGGACCATAGTGCAGTTTCTATAGATGAGATGATCTCATGCCTGCAGCCATCATACGCTATAAATATGTCAGGTCTAGTAAGTGAAGTTATGTTGGGCCTGGCCAGCACTTAGATGGGTATTTGCCAAGAAGAACCCCACAGATGCTGTAGAAAAGGGTGACAATGAAGCAGCATATTAGTCAATAAGAAATCAAATATCCTAAGTTTGTTTTATTGGTAGTTACCTTTCCTGCTTTACTATTCTTTGATTTTATTTTTCTAAATTATGCCTGCAATTCCAGTTCCTTTCCCTCTCCCCAGTTTCCTACTCTCAACTGTAATGCAGTGATTCTTTGGACTCTGAAGTGTTCTTAAATGGAAGACAGTGCATAACTGTGATGGCTAACTTAGAGCTGGTAAAGTAATGAGTCTCAGGTGATCAGAAGCAATAGAAATTTCATTATAATATAGCAACTACAAAAGGATGTTTTTAAATAGGATTTTTGATTACTTCTTATTTTCAATGTTCTTCATTATTTACATATCAATATTTTCTACTAAGCTATTACTACTCTTGCTTTTGTTATGGAAAGTGACAACATTAGAAAGATAGATTCTGGGTGCCAGTACACACAGATGAACTTTTGTGACTGTTCATTTCACAGGAAGGCTGAAGGATGTTTTCCTTGAATGCTGAGGTTTCTGGTTAATCTTATTACTTTGAAGTATAAAAGATATTTCTAAGTACATTATTTTGATATGAATCAAATATTCCTGCATTGTCTAAACATGTATTTTACATTTATACAAATAAGCCCTTCTTGTCAAGAACTTATCGTGATTAGTGTCTGAAGCACCTGTTTCATAAAAGCAGATGAAAATAAATAATGCAGTGTTTAATTCACGCTACACTCTTGCACTTAGTTATGCAAATAAACTTATTGTTGAAAAAAATTGGTTACATTTGAACTCCAGATAACATCCCAAAATAAGAAGTTTTTTTCAAACAGTCTGAAGCTTTGGTAGTGGGTTCAGTCTGTCTCCTCAGTCTATGACATTAGAAGAGTCCAGGTGGAAAGCTGGAGGAAAATTGTCAGACCTGCTAGCTGCTTGTATGCTCAGTAGACCTTGAGGTTGGATGCATTTTAAAGGAGTCCCGAGAACATCCTTAAAGATAACAGGTGCTACTGCATCAGCAGTATGTTAAAATCTGGACCATTTATATGTGTACTTGACTTCAAATACTCCTGTCAGGAAGTTGAAATAAGTCCTGAAAAGAGGCATTAAAAACAAACATTTCAATAATGACAATAATGTAATAATAACAGGTTTAATAAAATGGCAGCTGGAGATTCCTTAAAAACACCTGTTTTATATGGACAGTATTTTTTCCTGAAGTTATCCCTTATGTCAGGATCAATAATTATCTTTCTGAGAATTAAATAAATATACCTCCGAAATTGAAGCGCTGAATATATGTTACATAAGCTTTGGTGTAGAGTGCATCTCAGAACATAGTTGTGATACTTGCAGACAGAGGGACAATGCATTATTTGAATTGTTTTATGATCTATCACAGCAAGAATCTCATGTGGCAGGCTAATTCTAAAGAACTAATTCCCTTTTGGGTAATAATGCAAGGACTATGGTGTTTCTTTAAATTCATTCAGAAAGTCACAGAGTTTTTGGTTCTATTTTTGTGTAATTGCTCATGCTACTTCTGTTCTAAAAAGCAAACAAATAATCTGTGTATTCTCTAGTACGTATGAAAACTTTTTTGATGTTATTTGAAATCTCTTATACCTGTATTTTGATGCTGATGCTATTCCAGATTTTGTCAACCAAATTAAGGCAAAATATCATTTTGTTGCCTCTTTGTTCCAAAATTCCAAAATTCTCTATTTAATCCTTGAAAGAGAGATTGAATTATATCTATGTATTTATCTATGCTACTATCATATAATAATTTTAGTCATTGAAAATACTTGTGTGTCTGTCTGCCACTTATGCAAAGTGCCAGAATGAATATTACTGAAGTTTATCATGAATTTCAGGGAATATAGACAACTCCACCAGTTTATGTTCTTTGCTTAATGGACTCTCATTAGTGCAATTTAGATTCATCTTAATGACATAGCCAATTATTGACTTTATTGATGAGGCTGCCAAAGGGACAGCTGAACTTGCTGAGTCTATTTCCCTCAGTAACACTGGGATTTCTTGGTTAGCTTCAAAGAAATCACCAAACAGCTTTTAAATGCTGACAGTATTTGGCTAATTGCTGATCTGCTGTATGTTCAGCCAAATGCTTGTTCCTCATTATTTTTTGTCTGCAGTTGCCCTCCGTATGTGTATTATGATATTTTTTGTGATGCTGTAATTCTTTAGGCAATATTGCCCTGTGTTTTATGCCTTGAAACACCTTACAGGTTAATGGAACTGTAGTGTTTTACAAGCTGGCCTAATATCTCCAAAATCTGTATTTTCTTAATAGATTTTTGTCTTTTTCCACTGCTTTAAGCAATGCTGGTGGAAACATGAATCCCTTAAACTGTACATTAGTACCAATGAACCATGGTTTAACAGAACAATCATTTCCACAGGTCCTCTAATTTGAGTGCAGTGCAATCCCTTTATTTATATGTAAAGTATATTAAATAATATCAATATTTGTTAATTTTTAAATAGTTCATAATAATATCAATCAGTCACGTCAAGTGTATGTGCTTGCCAAAAGGTTATCTTTTTAAACTAAGACCATTTTTCAGCGTGCCTCCAAACTCTTTTCAGACCGCATCTGACAAAGTACATCAGAGACCTGGCGAGTAATTGGTTAGGTAACATATTGTAAACTACAGTTGACTTGTGAACTGCTCCTTTTGGCTAATGTAGCATCTAAAAATTTAACCTTTTCATTGGTTTGTGTTTTTTTGTCTCTTTTCCTCTCCTTAATTGGAAGACAGAATCATTCTATACCAGGAGAATAGTGCATAATTCTGCTCCAGTGGGAATATCTTGTTCTTATGTGAACAGAAAAGTTTTCACAAAGAACAGCTACTCTCTGAACGTCTTTCAGAGATGACCAAATTAAAAGTGATCTGAATACAGCTGACCAGATAGGTGTGTACATTTCAAAAGGATGTTGGTGAAGGCCTCTTGTAATTTTTGATTGGTCCGTGGTGTTAGCTTCCTGACTTGAGTGTCTCAGACAGTGTTCACTTAGTTAATGTTTTGCTGATCACTTGTGAGATAGAACATGTGCAAATTTAGTCCTATGTATATTCACAAATTTGGAAAATTGATTGAAAGAGTTATTGGTTCCATTCGTTAGATGGAGATTAGATGAACATATTCATTTAAATGAAACAGAAATTCCATTCATTTGATAGAGATATGGGTAGGGCACACAGATGTTTTTAATCTGCAAACACCCACTACATCTTGAAGCTTAATGTCTGTGGTCTGGAAATCATACTGGAACATTTTCTTATGTATGTGCAAGTGCTATAGAGTAGGACCTGGCAGATTTCAGTTTGCTCTGAGCTTTGGTGATTTAACATTAACACTAGTGTTAAACCACCAAAAAGTTCAGCCAGGAATATGAGAGGTCGCCATCTTCAGCTGCCAAAGAACAGATATTCATGAGTAGGCAGGAAGGAACTGTCAATGGTGTGTGTGTTTTTTTTTTTTTTTTTCCAATCACACAAAAAGTTGAATCAGTTTGAACTTCAAAAGCGAACACTGCAGTGAACTTTCAAAAGGGCTAGTGCGCTTACAGTGTCAGAATGGTTATAATGGACCTGCCTGCATAATTTACATGCTGTCTCTTTGGAGGGAACTCTGTCAACTGTAGCACACACGCGTTGGCTCTTCTTGACACATTACACATGATGACATCTGTTGACACTTAAAGTATTGTTAACAACAGAGATCAGAAAGACATGGCATGTGAAGGCAGCTGTGGCTGCCAGCAACTCAGATTGTATTACAAGGCAGGCTTGGAAATCTCTATTAGACTGTGTGGGGTGTCAAAGTTTAGGTAACTTGACAAGGCTGACTGAGGAGTTTGTGGGTAGAGAGCTTAAGGATTTTTGACTGCCGAATCAAGGGCAGATGTTTCACAGTGGGAACTTCACAGCTATGAACTTAGAGCAAAAACTGACCACTGCAATGATGTGCGCTCTCTGGTTCTCAGGGGACCTTTCAGGACTCCATGAGCCTTCTGTCAATTATGGAGAAGAGTGTTATCAGGAGAACTAAGTTACTCCAAAACTTCAGGAAACTGTCTCTGGGAAGCTCTATCACTGTCTAAGCTTTGAGGCAACACTAATATGTAAAATGTTAATAAGGCTGACAAGTTGACAATAGGTCGAAAGGTAAAAAAAGTGAGAAGAAAAGRAAAGATGACCCAACACTTGGCTAGTCTCAGCGTGAATGATTTCTCTTAAAGCATGTTGATAATGACGTGTTGGACCCTAAAAGTAGCAGTATGCTACTAATAAACTGTTAGTTAAAGGGTCAAACTGCCTGGAGGGCTGAAAGCTTTAGTTGTTTCAGGAAATGCACACTGTGGAGTTGGCTTTTACAGGTCTCATTAAAGTGCTTGCCATTTAGCGGTTAAATGTACATAAGATTCTATCAAAATTCACAAATTAAGACATTTAATAAGCTAAAAAAATACGTGTTACCTCCTGAAAAAGGCCTACCAATTTTTGCAGCCTGCACCTTTTAACCTACTGGTGTTTTTATTTTCTCAGAAGTTTAACTCTATTATTTAAATAGCTAGAGAAAGCATTGCTAAAAAGTATCATTTTATTTCTTTGCAGCAAACATCTGAGCTGTGACCTTTTGTCCGTGTTTTTCCAAGAAAAAAGCCTGGTAGTAGTCCCAGGACTTCCATAAACAGAATTCAGAATATTTTATTTCTACATGTATTCATGTTACTTTTCTCTGTCATCAAAGCATCATTTAGCACTTTACTTTGGCTTTCCTTTCTTTCATATTATTGTTGTCTTTTAATATTAGAATAACTTTCGCTAACATCTGTACAAATATGCTTTGCAAAAATCCACTTATATCTAAAACACAGACAAATTACATTGCTTTGCTAGTGGACTTTCTCCCAAACAGGAGAGTGTGGCTTTATATTAGGAAATGAATCAGGAAAATACAATCCCTTTTCTCTTTTCTGTTCCTTTTTATGTACTATCAAACTGCAGCTTTGTGTTTGCCAGTGCCTCCAGAATGCACAGGATATTTATAATATGGGACTGGCATTTTCTTAATGATACACATTTCTGTAATTACTTTTTCCTTTAATGGAAAATAGTACCTAGGTAGTGATTACAAAATAAAATAAATGCAGATAATTGCTCGTTTTGGGTTAGTTCAATCTTATTTATGTCATTAGCATAACAGCCATAAGACTGTATTCTCGTTATCCTTCTCTCACTGCTTAAAGTCTTGCAAATTAATTTTTAGTGTGGAAGTCAATGTTGACAGCCCTTCCTGGGGAAGACAGATTAAGAAAGCAATCTCACAAGCAACACTTCACAGCTTTGACTTAAAAGTAAAAGCAGCGATTTATATTCTAGCAGCTCTTAGCCAAGCTCCTGCACCTGAGTCTGTGTTCATGTTTCCATCAAAAAATTTCCTTTGCATCTCAGCTGTTAAAATTTCACACAGGGGTTAAACCTTACAGTGCCCGGTTGTGGCAGGCAGGAAATTCCTGCCCTGAGGGCAGGGTGGGCCCTGACCGGCTGTGGCCGGTCCTGGCCGGTCCTGACTGGCCTTGCCTGTCGCCMCCCCCAGGGCCAGGCCACGCCCCCCCCAGGGCCAGGCCACGCCCCCACCAGGGCCAGGCTGTGCCCGCTGCCGCCATCTTGCTCACTGCCGCCATCTCGCTCACTGCTTGCTCTTGCCCGGTGATGAGGGGCGCGGGTGGGAGCCGTGCCTGGCACCGCTCTGTGGGGAAGGCCCAGGCCCAGGCCCCGGCCCCGGCCCCGGCCCCGGGGCTGCTGAAAGCCTGTAAAAATGAACTTTGGGAGTATTCACAAGTTAAGGGAAGTTTAAAATAATTAACTGCTTCCCTAGAAATAGATAATGCAAGCATTATATGAAATTTTACAGTCTTTCTTCCTCTTTAACTTGCCCTCCTAGCTCTTCTTTTAAAACAAATTTAAGTTGTAGGCAAAATGTAAATTTTCTGGACAGTGCCTTTATATTAGCTACCAACCAGAATATTATTTCTTTATCCTCACAAATCTCTCTAGTGATTCTTGCCACATTATGTGTGCTAATTGTACTAGTCTATGCCATAATAATGTGATTTCATGCAGTTAGTATACTTTATAATGTATAATAATTAAGACTTTCACCAGTGTGTAATGCAATTACATTAATTACACAAATAAACTGTAGTCAGCTAAAAATAGCTTTAACACCAAGACTGTGCATATATTATAAAAGCTGAGATTGTGAACTCAGAAAATTGCAGGCTTGTGCAGCCAAACACAATGGCATTTTCGTAATGTCACCCCAAAGTTTTCTAGGGAGACCAGGGAGAAGATTGATAAACAGTTTGCCTGCTCTTCTGTATTTATATTACTGTAGAACTGTAGGAGTTGCAGTCCCCAGGAAGGTCAGAGTTCCATTTGATTGGCTTCAGACAAATGCAAGGTAAAATACAGAATATGGTATGAGCATAGTGTGAGATGAGCAACAATGGGAAGAAGCAAAATTATAATCCCTGGTGTACTGCTGGAAAAAAGAAGCATAGGCAGAATGATTTGAAGAGAGGAGACCCAAACACTTTTTGTCTGATTTTTAGTCTATTGCCTTACTGTAGAATCATTATTCCTTTCACTATTCCTTAGGGCTTCAGTATTCTTTTCATTTAATATTAGGTAAACTCAAGTGTGTTATCCCTGGTTGTTTAACCTGCCCCATAGAAAAACTAAAATTTTTGTTGGTTATTGTAATAGCTCAGATAATTCTTCATGGTTCAGATTTTGATTATGTGTGGGAAATAGGTCTGTCTGTAAGAAAGGTTTTCGAATGACAGACATAGAAAACGTAATCTTTTGTAAGATAATAGCAGTACAGCAGCATCACTGTAATTTTTTCTTAGTTGCATTTGGAGAAACTACGTCTGGTACAAAAGTCGATTTTCAATGTCTGTGCAGCATGTTGATCATTCCAGCAACAGTTTGTTGTGATTATGGAAGGTATTGTTGTTATTGTTAGTGACAGCGTTGAGGCCTATGCATCTTACCTAACCTTTAGAACCTCACTGTACTAGGTGCTACGTAAAAGAATAAGAAAGTGCCGTCTGATCTAGGTGATGCCTAAGTAGAGTCAAAAAGAATGATGAGGGTGGACAGAACAGATACAAGGATAAGCAGAAATTCAGAGGAAAAAAATGGGAAGAAAAGCATAAACTATGCCTCTTCACTGCTTTCCCTAAATGATATTAACATTTATCCCCTGCAAAATAAATTGAGATCACCAAGCTTATACATCTGGGGCAATCTGCCACACCTCCTTTGCAGACCTAGAGCTCTGGCTTAACATGTAATTATTATTGTCTTACTTGCCAGCTCTCAAAATATTTGGGACTCCCACGATTTACTGTCACTTTTTGTCAGCTGTTCCTAATCTCTTGAACAGCTGCTGTTAGCTCAGGATTTTCTGGCTGATTTTCTTGTGAGATTGCAGTTGCAGCTCCAGCTTGTAACTGTGGATTGCAGGTCTCACCTGCCACTGACAGAAGCTTCTGTTCTCAGACTACATATGTCCTGATAGCAGCTCACTTCAGTTTCCTTCTTTTCTGTGCAGAAAGGAAAAGCAAACTGGAATTGGCCAAGAGAACCCCAATTAGAGGCATCATCAGCAAAGGCAGACAGTCCAAGGGACCATCAACCAATGGAGCAATATTACTAGTCATCTTCCCCCAAGACTGAACTAATATTTGCTAGTGGACATGGTTTCTTTCTGCTCACTGCTCTTTTCACCCACTTCTGCCAACTGTGGAATTGGGAGGACAGATGAACAGGGTAGAAGAAGATAACATGCATAACTTGCACTGACAAAGGTGCGGGTGACAATTTTGGATTCAGAATTTTTAAAACTAAGGAGGATCACCCTTTGATTTTTAATGGAATCTTCTGGTGTTGATTTTGCTCTGTTTTTGTTTTTCAATGAGTAGGCAAAACTGATTCTCTTCATACCTATTCAAAAATAAATATAAAGAGATAGTGGTATATCAATTTCTTCAGATGATAACTAGAAACTAATTCCTTGGCAATCATGGTAGTATTTTGGAAAGAAATTATATTATTTGCAAGAAGAAAAAAATTATTTTCTTTGGTCCATATGACCTTCAGAGTCTTTTCTGTTCCATTGCTGTGGTTAGGTAAGCCCATTAAATAAAGCAAGCTACGCTCTGAGAGCCCTGACCAATGGTCAGACTAGTGTCTCTTGCTCACCTAAGTTGTCAGGAGAATCATCCAACCGAAACCATAACCTTTAGCTTCCTGAATATTTCTGAATAATTTTCTGTTTCTGGTGTTGCACTACCAGTTAATTTACAAGTAGAGGTCAAAGGCAATTTGCTTCTAGAGGAGCTGTGCGATTCGGGCACATTTGTGGCTGTGTGACTGATACAATCCTGAAGATCCCACCTTGGCAACAGTAGATTAAGAATTCCCTTGATGCAAGTGTGATAGGGAATATAGTGGCAGCTAGTATCACATACCTGAAGAGAAAGGATAGTTATGGCGTCTGTTAGCTTGGTGTGCATTTCTGAGTAGACAGTTATTGCTAAAAAACCATCCTGGCTTGCAGTTAGTTTTTCAGAGGTATTTAATAGTATCTGTTAGTTAACTGGTGAAAGATAAGATTGTTTGAGTTCATATAAGGGCAAAAGTTTGAAAACTGAACATTCTTCGAGTCTATTTTCTGTGTGTTCCTCAACACCAGATTTCTCCAAGTTTATGGATTCTGTTAAATGTAAAAGTAGGCAGAATTAGATCCCAGTAAGTTTATAGTATGACATTACGAGCAGTTCTTGGAAGGTATGTTCTAGGGATCTGCAAGAATCTGTAGCTTTTTATCTCCCATTAGGAGACAATGCCTTTTTATTTGTGTATTAAGCCTTAGTACTCTGAGACGCAGATTGTAAATACATGCTTGCAATGAGAATCCCAGGAATTTCTTCACAAGTTGTTCATGTATTATATGAGAGAATTTACAGAGGCATGACTAGTAAACGTGCTGTTCCGGGAGCTGGCAGAAGAACCAGGATTTTCTCTTGACAGCAGAGCACTGTCATGGCTGCTTACTACTCAGTTCAAACAATAACCTGGAGATATTTTGGGAGGGGGAGGGGAGGCGATGTTCCAGGATAGGAATAAGAACAAATTTGGCAGCAGACAGGACAACACTTTCCTTCACTGCACAGACATCTTCCTTTACAAAAATTTTAATTGGTACCATAGATAGCATTTAAAGACATGTTTACTGTATATTTAAGGAAAATTACAATGTGTACCTTGGCTGAGCCCCTCCTAGCTCCTAAATGCTGGACTTGCCCTGTAACTATTGTGGAGCCACTGAGGTGTGAAAAGATTGCTTGGACTATAAAAATATCAGTTATGGTGTTTACAGTGAATGTCAAAGTAAGGTATTCTGGTCACACAGAGCATTGGGCACTCCCCCCTACTCCCCCCCCCCCCCAGTTTATGTAGCTGAGTTTCAAAAGAACTTTTCAAGAATCAATGAATCTACCCTTCTGTGAAGTGAGAACGTGGCAGCTAGACTTAAAATCACAGGGGTGCTTTCAGTGTATCTTCCTTTTTACTTCTTGGTCTTGAAAAATTCTCTCAGAAACAGTGGGGAAAACTAAGAAGTGAATTATTAACACCATTATCTTTCTCCTTTGAGACTTTATGTATTTCAGGGACTGTTACTCTTCACTAATACATAGCAGGTGTATGGGTAATACTTTCTGTTGCCATTCCCAAGAGTTTCTGCACATATCTTGTTCAGAAGAAGAAAAGACCCCACAGGGCCTTGTCCTGCACCATTTTGCAAATTGCTTCAATGGAGGTGGAGTCAAGCTTGTAGGGTGGATTCCTGCTGTCATTATAGAAGTCAGGCAAAATTCCCTTTTAAAGAATTGATTATTTTAGAAAGTTGATAGAGATCAGTTATGTTTAGCCTTCTAAATATTGTCTTTCTGAAATACTTGTTGAAAAATTAGGAAATTTCCAGACAGAGCAAAACCTGTCCCAACTGTGAGGAATTAATTTGTCTCATTGATCGTCTCTGGTGACAGGGACAAGCTGTATTAAAAGAACTGGTGAGCTGGTTGTTCTTACTAATTGTTCTTAGTAATCATTATTAATGCAACTTTCAAACAAGATACATTTTTGCACTGTAGACAAAGTCTGTACTTGTCAACTAAGTCTATCAGCAAATGGAAAACACAAGTTGTTGGGAGGGTATGATGCCATCCAGTGGTACAGGAAGGAACAGTGTCCTGGCAACTTTATGGAAGAAGGTTTTGCACCACAAGTCAATAATGACTGATATGGGAGACTTGACATTGTACCCCAGAAAGATGTTTTCTGTCTCGTGTTGCTACACAGATAAAATTCAGTGTTATGGAAAAACAGAGTTTTTGCATGTAAGTGAGTTACAGTGAAAAGTAAATCAGTATTATTTTGCATTGATTAGGAGTATCACTAACAGTTTTGTCAGGTTTGGAGAGATGGGAATGAACAGCCTGTGTAGATTAATCAATGAAATAACCTCTCAGGCAGGAGATAAATGCAAATAAATGACCTGCCTGCATGAGAACAAACTCTGAGATCAGTCTAGTATCATAAGCACCTCACTCAAAGGCTAGTACCAGATGAAAGTTTGGAGCTTTCCTCTCTTCTGTATGATGGGGAAAAAAAACAAAAAACAAAACAAAACAAAACAAAAAAAGAAGGATAAATGTCTCCAGGACAAAGAGAGGGCAGGAAAAAGACAATGGAAAAATAAGTCCAAAATTTTAGGAAATGGACATACAACTGCAGGTTAGTGGTAAAGAAATACCACAAAAATGGAAAAGTTTATATTTAGGAGGCTGACAACATTTATTTAAAGATAGATTTCTCAGTCTCTGTAAGTTTTAGTTCTTAAAATTGGCAGACATCACACTGAAGATTGCTTTTTTTCCTCAACATTTTGAAAAGCAATCTTTGGAGTTATATTCTTTCTGTCATTCATAGAGGATAGCAAGTAGGTAATATAGTATGAAGAAAAGTCTGCAGAGTACATCCAAATGCATGTACAGTACTTAAAAAAAAGCTTTTCCCTAAGGAACAGTAACTTGCAGAGAAACATTATCCAAGGAAACATTTCCGTGCAACAAAATGGTAACACACAATGAAAATAGAACTTTGCGTGACAACAGACCTTCTAAGCAAATTAATATTCTGAGCATTAACTTCACAGCATGTGGCGAATAAAATTCCATACAGGTGCATAGCTATTTATATAATTTTTTGTCATAATCAGAATGATTCCTTGAAAAAAATGTTTTGTTAAAGGAACAAACAGGTTCATTTGTGGTTTGCTAAAATAAATAACATAAGCTCCATATCTTGTTAAAAGACTAGATCTTTTGCCCTGTCCTTCATGTTACAGGCTGTTCCATAACCATCCTACTCGAATAGTTAGAAATCTTTTTATTACCAAACTAAATTTATTCCTCGGCAGTGTATACTAATTCTTCTTTCTGACAGTATAGCTTGGCTTAAAAGTTTTGTTTGTCCATGGTGATTATTTGTAATGTGTTCGAAGAGAGAAATCAAATCTATTCTGAATCTTTACTTTGCCAGGAAACTTAACTCTCTACTTTGTCTTTCATTAAATGGACTTCTCATTTCTCAATCACCCTGGTACCTCCGTGTGACTTGTTGCAATCTGAATTGATCTTTTGGGGGCTGCTGACATCAAGAATATCATGTTTTATTCCAGATGTAGAATTCATAATGCCCTTCATTACTAAATGTGTCTTGTTTCATGCAGTCCTTTAACAAATGAACTAAACTTCATTTAGGAGAGATAAAAGAGAAGGACCAAAAAGGAAAGATGAGGAAAGGAAGAAATACATGATTTATAAAATTTGCTTTCTTACAGTAAATACACATTTAGTATGGCTCTACTATGATTTTAGTACCCTGCAATCTGTTGCATCCAATAGCACTGGACAGTGCTGCAGAGTTGCAGGTAAATAAATTAATCTACTTCCAGCTTTTTGTCCTGGTGAAATGGACACTGATCTATAGAGTGCAGAGAACTGAAGCTCATAGCCAAATGAAAAGCAGCAGGGGGGAACTAGGAGTAGGTAAGTACTAATTGCTGGCCCCACCATCCTAATGCATTGGTCAGGGCAACAGTTTCACAAGATGAATTTTGAAAACTCAGCATCATCTTAGCCCAAGCAGAACTTTTTATTAATGGACAGACTTCCCTTTTCTGTGCTTCCCCACTTCTTTAAGAGCTGTTGCTCTCCAGAAGGGAACAAGGGAAGCAGTAGCCTCGCTGTGGGATGCTGGCCCTAGGGGGGGAATGACATAGGCTTCCTGAGTAGGATCTTGCCTGAGAAAACAGGGAAAGGAGTTTAGCAGGGTATTTAGAGAGAGCTGTGCAGCCACTCTGCCCCCTACTTTGACAGCTCTTTATTCTTAGGGAACATTGTTGGGAAGAGGGAGGGGTGTGTAGTACTTATTTACATGGGTTCATCTTCCATCTCTTCTAACTTTAGATAACTCAAACACTCCCTGGCAATTTGGATCGAGTGAGGGGGAAAGCAGCTACCTGCTGAAGAAAACCCAGAACTTGCCTTTGTTTTTCTCACTGTCTATACCATCGTCTCAATGCAATGTTCATGTGAAGTTCATATGCAGCTAAGACTTAATTCCCAGCAGATCTAAGAAAGCTGGTACTACACCTGGGAACTATTTGGCCGTATGGGGGTTTTGATGAAGCTGGTTGAATCATACATGTATTAGGGAAAGGAAGCAAAGGGTATGGGGAGTGTGGCAATGAAAGGTATGTAGGATTTGGGGGATTCCTTAGCACTTTTTTATGTCTTTCAAAACCTTGTTCATTTTTATTTCTGTTCTTGGAAATGGCGGTCATCGTAGATTGAAGGCTGCCTTATGTTTGGGCCTCTGTCAGACTCAAGATGATTATCAGACAGCCTTATCTATTTGTAACTGGCAAAGCAAAAATCAGGGAAAAGAATTTAAGATACATGAGAAAAATTTTAACCATCTGGAAAGATGGTTCAAGCTCATTTTCTGATGTAATCTCCAAAAGCAAATGAAAAAAAAAATCCATGCCATACAAATGTTCAGATATTACAAGATTTAATATAAGTTTCAAAGATCTCTAGTTTTTGATTATCTTTAATGAGCACATCTCTAAGGGTCTTAAAGCTATCGGGATGTTTTTGTACAGGACAATTTTTCCTCTAGCTTCCTGTCACTCATTTCCCCTCCAAGCAGCCACAGAATCTAGCTTAGAATTAAATAAATCTAATAGTGATTTGTTGTGCTTTAATAGCTGACAAAATTATGTCCATTAACTCTCTAAGAGAAGGAATACAAAGTTGTATTGACTACCATTTGTCAGGATCACAGCTGTCAAATCAGTTCCTAAATATAAAGGCAAATCAGCCTTCCTTTATTGATTGAAAATTAACAATTGGTTGCAACATTAAAGGTTTTAGCTCTATTGAGGAAAGAAGAGAACCTTTACTATTGATTATAAAATTCAGGAAGTACAATATCAGACATGCACACAAATATCTTATTCACAAGACATTGATGATTAAGAGCCTTCCTTTGGTTTTTAGAGTCTTGATATTGTATGAGGATAATTTGCCTGTAAGGTTAGATTTAATTCTTGATGAAAACACTACAGTGAAACTCATGGAATCAAGGACTAAAATAGAATGAGCTCTATTCTGCTTTTGAAATGCTAGTCACACTCCCACAGAGAACTTTCTTACACTTATAAATGGGAAAGAAAATGCCACCTGCATATAACAGTTGAAGTATTACTTGCAATTTTTCACACATACTTCTATATAGAAAAGAACAGTTGATCAGAAATCTAAGTGATAAAAAAGGGGAAAGATAAAGCTTTTTCCTGGGTCAAATACTGATATTCATTGTTAGTTATATCATTACTAACATGAAAGGAGAAACTGCAGAGAACAGTTTCAATCTAATTTGAGCCCCAAGGGATTGGTGTAGGTCTGCCAGGCAAGCAGTCTGATTATACAAGGGTTTTATTTTGTGCAGTATTCTATCAGTGTGAAGCTTTCATGACACTGACTACATTTATACTTGATAACTGAATGTGTTCCTTTTTTAAGTCTATCTTCCTTTTTTTAAGAAAAGGAAGGGTCCAAGGTGTGAAATTTGCAGTATTTCAGCTTGCATCTGGAAGCTTTTTTTAAACGGCTTGGGAGCTATCTGATTTGCAATGCATGTCTGAAGATCTGTAGCAGTGTTTTTGGATGTTTTCAGCTTCCAGAACCATATGAGAAGACGAGTTGCACGCTGTGTCTAGAGCTTGCCTTTGGCATCAGTGTTGATGACATTGTCTTTCACTTCAAAAATACCTTCTATATGAGAGTCTTTAAGTGCTTTATAGTTCTAAATAAACTGAGCCTCACAGAGCTTTAGTATTATCTCCAATCTGTGGAAGTATATATTGGGGACTGCAGTTACTCACTATTTAGGGACACAAAAAGTGAAGGGAAGAAAGCACAGGAAATTTGATGGCTGGAGAAAATTCCTAACAGTGGGAGATTTAAAGACCTTAATCTCTTTGGTTTATTGAAAAGAGGATTGATATGTGATTTGGTTATAGTGTAGTAAGTACCTTTGTGGAAGAAAGTAAAGGGCTCTTTAATCTAATAAAAGCTTAACATGAATCAATGTCTTGAATCTATTGCCAGACAAATTTGAATGGAAAATAAGGCATAAAATGTTAGCAGTGTGAGTGACTACCCATTGAAATATTCTATCAAGAGGAAAGAGAGGGCTTTTCATCTCCAGATTTGTTCATATCAGGAATGAATGTTTTTTCTTGAAAGATGCCCTTTATCCAAACCTAAGTTATACTTAAGTTAAAATGCTGATTACTTAGTTCTCTTCTGAGGTAAACGGGTGAAGCTGAATGACTTGTGATGTACAAGACATTCAGTTAAATGCATTAAGAGCTTCTAGTCTTAAGTCCTGTGAACGTTTATCTTGGGAACCTACCATCTTTTCTTGATGTCCCTATGTGAAAGGGAGGCATAACATCAATCTGTGTAGTATGGAAATATCTGTGTGGAACTGATGCATGTGATTCCTTTTCTTCTTCAGACAGAGTAGAGAAAGGAAGGAAGTGGATGTTGAACCTTCTAAAAAAAAAAACAAAAAAACAAAAAACCCCACTTTTTAATATACCAGAAAAAATTAAAGTGGGAACATTGTCTGTTCCAGAATGCTACCTTTCCTTCCAACCTGCCCTGCTCATTTGCATCCCTGGAGAAGTGCACATGAGACATTAGGTAAGCTAGTAAGTGTAGAACTAGGATAGAAACAGTATTTCACTTCTCATTCTGCTTTAGCTGCTAGAATATTTTTCTTTTTGTTTAGTCTCCCAAATGCCCATTATATGGCAAATATACACCTCATGCAAGGGTAGATAAAGTGCGTATATAGACAGGACTAAATTGGTCACTCTTCCAGTGTAGTTCAAAGTGATTTCAATATATACTTCAGATAAATTTATAATCATTTTTTAATTATATGTAGAATCATTATTTACATACATGTCTTTATATGCATAAAGTGCTTAATATCCATAATTGTAATGTTTTCACAAATAATATGTATATCTGTGATCTTTTTGACATACATGAACCTTCCACACAAGTCAATCCGGACAGAAGTGTATACTCAGCAATGAAAACTACAACAGACTATCATGCCACCCTTTATCTACTTCTGTCTGCCTCCTCACAGAGAAAAAGAAATAGAAATGAGAAACATTGAGTTGCAGTGTCCCTTCAGCTCAGCAGATCTCAGCTTTGTCAAGTGTATTGAAGGAATTAGAGAAATCCCTCACTGAAAATGCTGACCATGAAAACTATGTCAATCATCTTTATGAATAATAATACTATATTAACATAATTTCAAAGGGGCAATCCATTAGTATGTAAGTCAAATATTTTGTATTGTTTATTACAGTGAGTTGGAAACCAATGCAATGTTTAGAGTGCCTGGATTATACCTGTTTCTATACTGCAATTTGTAGGAACATCATAAATTTAAAATTACTCAAAACATGTTTCTACTTTTTTTTTAATTAACTAGATTTCAATACTCTTTCATTTCTCTTCTACCTTTGTTGGCTTCAAAATCTGTTATTTGCTTCTCTGAAAACTAACTTTATATCTGTTGCTATACACTGACAATATGCAATGAAAAATGACTAGGCAGAAAAGGATCAGATTTTTAAATATGTGTGAGCTTAAAGTCAGAAAACCTTTTGCAGTGGCAAAAATACAGTAATTTCTTTCTTATGGAAATGATGTTTGGTCTTTGTTCATCTGCAATGAAAGTAGTGTATCACATTTGATGACAAATATTTTGATTCTGAATTACTATACAATATATGCTTTAACATAACAAAATTGCTTATGTAATCAGTAAAGACAGAAAGGTATAAACAATTATGGCATATGGACTGTCTATATCTAAACAAAATCATATGCCACTTTAATAAATGAAAAAGTGTTCATACTTAACAGGTGCACAGATTATTTTAGCTGTGCATATGTCTGAATTTCTATCACTCTTTATGCATTTCCATAGTATTAAATTCTTAGTGATTTTTAACTGCAGAGTTCCTTGATATGTATATATAATAGTAATGCTGGCATGAAAGCTCTCCTCAGTTTTTCTCAAAAATCTTTCAGGGGAAAGGAGTTCATGGGTATTTTGTAGTTCTGGAAAAAAAAGTCAAATATATTAGAATTCTTACTCCATTTTGGGAAGGGGGAGGTAAATATATGGCAAATAAAATTATAGCTTGATTAGAGCTAAAGCAGCCTTACAAAGTACATGAGACTGCTGCCCTTGCTACTTAAAGAAGAAAAGAAGTTGTTCCGTGTGTATATGCTTATTTACTGGTATGGAACTGAAGTCATGTCGCAATCAGTCAGGAAGATGTCTCTCAACTCCTTGTTTTTCCTAAGGCCATAATTCACCACCAGACTTAGTGTGAGTGTAAAAGTGTGTTTGTGAGTGAAGTTGCAATAATTTATGACCTCCAGTATGTTACTGCCATTGTGTGTGATAAATATAACCCATTTTAAGGCCTCAGGGACACATGCAGGCTGCCAGAAGAGGTTGAATGAATTACAGAATATTGGTTCTGGTAGTCTGCGTTCCATCTAAACAGGCGGCAGGAAAGGAAGGGAGCCCCTGATGGACTTACCAGGCCAGTCTCATCACTTCTCTTCAGACAGTGCCAAGAATCACAGTACTTATGGGTTGATGAGTCTGTGGTTAATGAGGCTTGCAGCTGATTTTCCTTCGTATTCAAAATTTTAATTCTTCTAGCTTTCTGGAGTGTCTTCTGTGGGATGTGGCAAAGATGACACAGTATTAGTGTATAACAGAATACACAGAATTAGTAATAGAGTGATAACTGCAAGATGAGTTACCACTCCATGAACTAAATGCAGGTGCATGGATTCCATTGCTAGACCCATACAAAAAACTTAGTACTGCAAGTTTAATTAGGTGAAGATACAAAAAGCAGGCTTCACATATCTTGGTCCCTGGTGAAATTTACTGTTGCTCCTGATGATGTGATAAAATGATTCAAATGCTTGCATATAACTTTCTACAGCAGCAGCAGAAGTAAAAAGCCCCTCAGGTTATAATACCAAAATAAATAGTGGTGAACATCAAAACTTAGTATCCAAAAAAAAAGCATCCAAGTCCAATGTAATAAGTGGTCTTATTTATAGAAGTACCAAGCACTGAGCAGAACTACTGCTGAATTCAGTGGTAAATGTAGGTTCAGCCCACAGATCATATTTTTTTGAAGTTAGGTGCCTGAACTTCAGCACATAAGTGTGTGAAAATTTTATTCATATTTTTCAGCAAATCTAGTAAAAATAATTGTAAATAATTTTAAATGCTGCCATTTTGTTTGAATTTTTGTTGGCACGTTTGTTTTAATGAAACCATTAGCTATATTTTTTGTGTGAAAATGTTTTTGAGTTAGCTGCAACCCCTACCCTGCTCTCATTCAGCTCAGAATTTTAGGTCTGACACCTTTGTTAAGAACCACTGTTTGGTAGCGTTATCATGAAAATAGTTCTACCCATGCAAATTTTCACAAAGCTGCTTTACATGTAGGCCTGTAGGTCTAGGATTTTGCAATAGTAATGGGATGGTGGTTGTGCTAGTATGGTTATCAATAATACTGTGCAAAAGTGTATCATACATGTTGTTTGTATCTTAATTTAAAGTCTGGGATCAAGTGCCTTACATTAGAAATAATACTTAAGTATCCAACTGTTTGATAAAGCAGAACTTTGATAAATCTTCTATCATTCTAAAGGCATATTTCATTGCAGTACAGTGGCTGCTTTTTAGAAAAGCAAGTATTAAATGGAAACGTTCTTAACAGCCATCATCAGAGGTAAATTAGTAAGTATCTTAGCGTGTATTAGGGTCCTGACTACCTTATCTACTACTCCACTACACTTACTTTTCATGGGATTCCTTGGAAACCACTCTTTCTAATTTTATAACACATTTGACTAAAGCTTCTTCCTTTTTCTGTCTAGACAAGCCCTTTGGGATTAAAGGTGTTTTCAATATTCTAGTAAAATTCTTTATGATGTTCCCAGTCATCGTTGTAGAACCCTAGTAAATCATGTTCTAATAGAAAATCATGCCATTTTTGTGAATGAGTTGTAGCTTACAATTCTGGTTTGTTCTTTTTCCTTAGCTTATTCTTTCTTAAACGCTTGACAAGTCAAGAATTCAGAGGCTCAGCCATTGGGTTTGAATGTCCTTTAATGTGTCCCTCTTTTTCTCTTGGTATCTCTAAGCTTCCAGATTATTTTGGTGCCCTACATTGCCAAGTGTTTTTATATAGATATGCCCTGTCAAGAGAATGTAAAATGTTTTTGCTTATTTTTTTAAATTCCCTTTTGCAATGTTGACTTAGTCAAAATCATTTATCTCCTATTTTTTTCTGTACCATCTTTCAAAAACTAACAATTCAACACCTGCATAGCAGTTGTGCATCTTATTCCAAATATATTCTACAGAGCCAGAGGTTTCTGCCCTTACTTTAACTTAACATCTGGCATTATTTGTTGTGCTAATTCGCTTACATGGAAACACTGATACAAGTGTTACGAATTAGGAGTTAGGTTTTTTTTCCCCAATTTTTGATACAAGACAAAACATAATATCTGTTTTCCTCCAGTTTGTTTTGGCAATGGGAGCAGGAGTGAGGATAAGTAGTGAATGCAGGGAATAAGGACAATGTTGTCCTTTAGGAAGCAAAGACGAGCAGTCTACCTCCTTATCACACAGGCCAACACCCTTGGCTAGATATAACTTGATCCAGTAGACAGAGGCAACTGTAGTTTTCTGGTCATCAGGCAGATAGGCAGGAACCTGCAATTGACTTTCTCCTTTCCTCCCCCCTTTCCTCCCCCCTTTCCTCCCCCCTTTCCCCCCCGCTTTTTTCCTCCTTCCCTTAAAAAAAACAACAACAAATCTTTCAACCATATACAGGTTAGAAGAAAGGATAGGCCTCATCAGAAATAGTTTCTACACAAAAGTGTGTAGAAGCACAGTACAGAAAAAATCTCTGGCAGACAGGTGCAAACTGCAGTATGATCCCTAAAAGGTATTTATAAGGAAAATTTGAGAAACAGGGAAATATTTTTGGATTTTTTCCTCTGTGAGGGAGATGCTGGCTGGGATGAGAAAAATAAGGGGGAAAAAGGGAAGAAAAAGTAATGGGTTTGATGGAGGTGGTGAGAGGTGAATTAATATGCTTAAATTGCTACAGCAGTCAAGACAGGCTAGTATTAGTCTACCCTGGTACATGAAAGGATGACTGCTCAGTATAGTCACAGAGAACTGCTGCAGCGCAATATCTAAAGGCTTGTCTTAAGGCACTGTTCACTTGTGGCAATAAAGCTTTTCCTCTAGACCTCTTTCATACGCACAAATGCCTGGTGTGAATTGAATGAGCTTGGCTGTCTAGGGAAAATTTGCAAATCCAGTGCATTTGATTTTGTTGCTAAAATGCAGTAGGAATATAATTGTTAAAATCACTGTGGTTTATCAGATATGACTACTCCAATAGTTCAGCAGGGAATTTAAACATATTAACTCAGCTGCCTGGTATAATGAAACCAAGTCCAAAGACTTAAGGAAAGGGATCATAGAGATAGTAGCAGTTATGTTAGCACAACTTTGCAGAGTATTTCTTATATCGCTTGTAATCACTGATTTGATTTAATGCTTTTGTAATATGGTATTTATTATTTATTTACTACATTTAACCCATGTAATCAAGACTGTCTAGGTGGCTCATTCTCATTTTTTGCAGTTATTCTCCTCAGTGAACACTCAAAGTTAGGAAACTCATTATACTTTTCCACATGAATCAGTCTTTTTGACCCTATTTTCACACTTTTTCCCTTGAACTGTGTCTTGTTTGCCAACATTTTTCTACCTGAGAATCATAGAAGTAAATTGTTCTCAGTAGTCTTTAGTGCATGATCTGTGATGGGGTATTTCTACATATGGAAGATAATATTTGATCTTTTTCCATCCTTTTTCTTCCCCAGTGACAGTGCAGTGCATATAATTGTAATTTCTCTGGCCCTAATGTTAAATATTAGTTGTTATATCATCAGAGAATAAATGCTGTTCTGAATTTCCTATTATGCTTTCTGCAGATGATCTCAGAATGTCTGAGTAAAACTTAGATCTTAGTATTTTGAAATAGGAGCTGCATAGGAATTTTTTGATCTGTTTTAAATTAGCTTACCATTAAACATAGTTTGATGTATTTTGATGGAGTAGATTCTTATTGAAGAGCAAGCATATATTCTATATTGTGGAACATACAGATAACAGACAATGATTTCCTTTGATGGCTACTTGTTTTTCAAAGCAACTCCTCTGACAGCGATGTATTGCAGTGATTTTATTTCTATTATGCCAACTGCTGTATTGCAAATGTAATAATACTGGTTGATGGATGTTTTTATGTTAAGAGTACAAGTTGCTTATTGCACCATTGTTGCAAATCTTCATTTTAATTGTCAGGCTTAAGTGCTTCTACCAGAAGGAAAATAGATTACCCATAGTCTGCTATTTTTTCATACATAATTTTATGAGTAAACTGATTTTGTTTGCACAATTATCAGTGAATATTAGTGAAATATCAATGAAAATGTCTCTACCTCTTTTTCCTAGCAATTTACACCTGTTATTTAAAGTACAGGTGAATTTTATTGGATTCTTTACTGAAGCAATATGTAGTACCTTACATAATAAATATTTATCAGTCTCATAGGTACAAATCTTTAATTTTTAAAAGTAATGAGCTTTAATGATTTGTCTCTGTTCCTTTTTTTTGGTTTAGGAAAATAAGAGTAAATGGGTTCTTTATTTAACTTTTCTTGCATGTTGTATCTTTGATGAATGGTAATTTCAGTTTAACAGAATATCTGATTAGAAACAAATATCTGAATTTGTGAAATGTCAGTACAATGCGCATAGAAAAAAGCAATACATAGGAAAATACAGACTCATTAATGTAAATTTCCTGGAATAAGGAATATGTGATAAATTAAATTTTTCAAAAGCACTTAGGAGCTTTAATCATTAGATGTCTTAAAATAGCATTCTTCAATTTCAGCAAATTTAAGCAAAAAAAAAAAAAGACAGTAGCATACTGTGTTGTCTTTAGATTCTGGAAGCTTAGGCGTTTTGAAAGCAAGTGAAGGCCGAGATATCTACATTTTAGAAAGTTAGGATACACTTCTTTTACTGCTTACCTGAAAAGTCAGAGAGAGAATTTCTGGTTGCTACATTTTCTTAAATCTCAAGGAAAGCAACAAGAATAGTAATGATTACGGTTTTATGTTAGTTGTTGATATTAGTAATGATGAGGCTTGATACGCTTGTAAGAGCTACAAAGCATTGAAACAAGCTACCTAGAGATTTGAAATCTTTATTCTTATGAATATTCAGGACAGGTTACATAAAAAGGCTCTTAGAAGAAGCAGGCTGCTTCGAGACTTCTTCAGGGAATGGTTTGCACCAGTTCCCCTTCTGATGTTCCAACCAGCCCAGGATTTCTATGATTTTTTTATTTTTATTTTTGGTCACTGTTTACCCAAGGCCCCATCCAATGTGCTTCACTCTGCATGGGAATAATCTAGCTGAAATCCATATGTATAGGCAGAAATGTTTACATCACTGAGACTGTAGTTTGACCCATCTAATTTCTTCTCCATCATGGTATACTTAGGAGACAACAGAAAGCTAGAGTCGGATGCTGTATTTTGTCAGACTAATTATTGCCAGTAGCTAAGAAATTTCTCATTTTTCAGTGATTGGAAGGAGTTGAAAGCAAACTATAGGGCAAAATATCTGACAATTTAATTAAATTCGTTAGCTCTGGTCACGTAGGCTGAACAGTACGCTATCCTTCATAGTGACTTTAATTTTTGATTTCCAGACAGACTTGTATGAACTATGTAAAGTCTGTTTTGGCTTTTGGCTATATCAAAATGTAGAAACTTCTGTCATTTTAGCTAGTTAGGAAATTACTGAGTTTGTCTGCTCCATTCTAGCTGAGGCAGAGAAACTTTTCTAATGGAAGGCTAGTTCATAGCCTGAAAACTAAAGACGTTTTTAATTTTCCTGAGATTACCTGACCACTTTCATTATGTTATCTGTCTCCTAACTATCACTCTTGGTTTGTTTAGACTAGTATAAGACAGAACTGGACCAAACTGCAATGATTACTGCCATCTTGGAACTAATAATTTGATTTATCAAGACTAGCTCATTTTACAGCAAAATCTATTATTCCCATGCCAATAGATTGTTGTGAAGATGTATGGTAGACTACAACCTGATTTTCAGAGATCCTCACATTTCTAGCGTCCATCATCCTCAACTACATTAGCAGGAGATAACAACAATATGTTTCTTCTAGTTTTCTTTTTAAATTGATATTTTCATATTCAGACTGACTAGTATGTAGAATGAAGGCAAGCCTTTGGGGGATTTTTTTTTTTTTTTTTTGAGTACCATCAGTGTTTTGAGGACTTTTCTATGATGAGTAGATGAAAAATTACCTATGTATTATTTTTATTAAGAATATTTGGAGAACTATTTTTTTCTTCAATTGCTAGATCAATGTTTGTCAAGTAAAAAAAGGAGAGAGAATTTATTTCCACAACAATGGAAAAGTGTGCATATATAATATATATAATTAATTTTATATATGTATAGTATATGCTGTGTATGCTGTAATTCCTATACTGACTGTGGACCACCTATTTGGCTGGTACACTTCAGAAGTTTGCAAGTTCAGTTTCTAAATTTTTGGGCTCATCAGCTACTTGCCTTAACTTATTAGGCTGCTGGCTTTGTCAGCAGTGCTTTATCTATCTTTACTCAGTAACATCTTACCTAGACAAGAGCATTTGCATGCACAGTGCAACATTATGTAGGTGCATACCTGTACACCCAAGAAAATGTCCGAATCCTTAATGTACAATTAATGGAACATCTTACTTGCCTTATTACATAGCAAATAGTGGCCAAAAGTGGCACGAGTCATGATTGCAGATTCTGTCCCTGAGAAAAGAATTGAAGTATTAGGTTGGAAAATGAATGCATGTTTCACTGTTTGAGGATAGTGCAACTGGAGGTTTTAGAACTAGAAAATGTCTGTCTGTCTGTCTGTCTGTTTGTTTGTTTTATTAAACCTGTGAAATTCAAAAGTTGCTGACAGGTTTTTCTTCAAATCTGAAAGAAATCAAATGATCAAACTTCCATAGGCCAGAGGAGCATTTTGACTGTTAATTAAGCTGATTTTATTTTGAGATCTAAATTTCTGTGGCTATTTACTAAGTAAAAAGCTTAATATTTCAAAAAGTTATGAGTGTGTAAAAACTAAAACAGAGCTACCAAAAACAATTTTTCTGCAACTGGAACAATAGATCCTGTTAAATACTTTCTACACTAAGTAGCTGAAATTTTAGGTTTCTTGGTAAAGCTGTTTTTGGTATTCCCTGAATTGCTGCCCTATGTAATTAGTTGATATATTTGGGAATTGTGGTACTGATAGAGTGACCACCTACAATTAACGGCAATTAAGGAAAATTGCTTGAAAAGAACAGATACCAGTTGAAAAATATGGAACACACACGTAATATTTGATAATGTTACAGGGATGTACGTTTTCATCATACTGTAGGATCTCCTGTGTGTTGCGGGAAAATAAACTGTAACTGATCCAAAGCTTGCTGGATCTGGGCCACGATCTGGGCCTAATGAATGTGCCTTAAAACAGGCTAGGTGGTCACCCTATTGTTCAGGTTGTATTTTTGCATTCAGAACAACCATGAAGGTGAGTAAGTAAAGGAAATTCAGAATTACCATTATTTCTGCAAAATACTGCTTTGTTCAGCAGAGAGCTGTCTTTTACTAGAAAAGAATCAGAAGGTTGCTGAATAAATCCCTCATATCAATGCATCCCTTATTTCCCATATTCATTTAGTCTGATACATTGTGCATTCAAATCAGTGGAAGTTGTGTGGTTTAAATCCTGTGCGCTGCATTGAAAAATTCGCCTCTACATGTCTGTTCATTTATTAGCTTCAGTTATTCATCTGGTACTGAACAGTCTAGACATTCTGAAATTACCCTGTATCTCATTATTTAGTCTATTGTTTTATTTCAAAATACACTGAAAATTAAGGTTTGCTTTGAAAGCTCCAATGAGATTAATTTGAACAAAATAACAAGATGCTTATTAAAAAGGATGGATTGGATTTCAGACTTATAACTGTAATTTATAGTTCCTCCTCCTCCTGCTCTTCCTCCTCTAGAGAGCATCTTTTTCCCCAGAGAGTAATACTGGTGCTATGTAGAGTATTTTGTTTACAGTAGTATAAACATTTTCAGCCTGTGACTTCATTGCTGAAATAACCCACCTCTTTCATATCAACTCTTACCTAGGAGCCGCACTGCAGACTCATTGATGTAGGTTTTTTTCTGCATGGCAGCCCAGGCCAAGCTGTGGTTTCATTGCATGATGCAACTTCACCTTTTTGGTTGTCTATGGGATTAATTATAATCTATCCTGTATTGCCTGTGCATGCCAATGTGCTTACCATAATGATGTATACACTGAATGCAGTCTAAGCATTAAGTGCATGAACTGGAATTAAAAAACATAAAATTAGAAAGTGTGAGCAAATGTAAATTATGGTTATCAATATCTTTAATTAAGCTCTGATAGAATTAATAGTATTTAATATGCATCAGGCCTATATATTTAAATTTTTCAGCATACTACCGTAGTTTATTGACTAGCTAGACAATTGCAGTGTGGTCAAGATGTGGGAAAATAGTGTACTACTTCCTGTTGTGACAAGGCTGAATGATGCCGGTAGTGTTCAGACAGATAAACCCTTCCCTATTTTCAACTTTAGCAGCAGGTGACAGTGACAAGAGGTAAGATTATACATAACTATTCATTAAAGGTCAGAACTGGAAAGAATTTTGAAGTGCAACAGTTTTTATTAATTCTTAACCTGCAAAATAATTTAAAATATATTTATTTAAAAAGCACCACAAAAATGAAATTTTGTATGAAAAATTGTAACATTGCTCTAAATTTCTTTTGCAAAAGACATTTTGACCATCCTAAGCAATACTTTGTTATTCAAATGTTGTTAAATGTACTGGAATAAGTCTTTCATCAGCACATTAGAAGATGTGATTTAATAGTAACCTTGTTGTTTCCTGATAAAATGATGAAATAGCACCTTGGAAAGTGACTTGAAACATTTTGTCTGAACACAATTTAGTGCTGTTGATTGGTTAGAATGTCAAGTGTATGTGTTCAGAGGTTACATTCTGCATTTTTTTTCAGAATTGATTCACAGATTGCTAAATAATATTCATCTTGGTGAATAAACATTATTTATGCTGTACACCTAACTTTGAGAGCTAGTAATATAAAATGTTATGATGTTTGAAAAATGAAGATTGTGAACAAATATACATAAATAGAAAGCCAAAATGTGCTTTTAATGTGTACTTTTAAAAAAAAGTATCTGAAAGCATGTAGATATATTCAAAACAACAAAAAAAGGGAATGTTTTCAAATCCACAGCTGTTGTCATGCCGCTCTCGTGCTGATAACTTGCACCACTGAGAATGTTTGCTTTATAGGATTGCCAATGATTTATCTTTTTATTTTATTCCTAGGTTCCACATAAATGCAGTTAGTTTTTTTTTTTATAATGAAAGACAATTCTTCTGGGACTGTAAAACTGATCAGACATTTATCTATAGGATAGCATGAAGTTCTTTCTCCTGAAGGGGATGCAAAATGGACCATTAATTACACCAGGACTTCTGGCTTTCCAGTAGCTCAGTGTGTAAGCCTAACTACACATCAGTTTTTCCTGTGCACAACAGCTGGGATAAAAAGGTGCTGGAAGGTACAGTGAATGTTTACAAGCCATCTTGAGATGGTGTTAGGAAAAAAAAAAAAAAAAGAAAGGGCTACTATATATTCATTTTGTTACATCATTATAAGTCCTCTTCTTGTATTGATGTAAAGTGTTTTTATACCAAGCTTATGACAACTAATTTGAGTAACTGCTACAGGTGTTGCCAACAACTTATTCCATTTGGTAATGGAGATAAAGCTACTGCTAAAAAGAGTGGTGTAGTGTCATTAATCTGCCTAAAAAAGGCTTTGGCTTCCACTTTTTAAAAGTTGCTGTGATTGAGGTTGTCACTCAGCCTTCAGGCTATTTTTTTTGTCTGAAAAGTTGAACTAGGAGAGAATTAAGTTACTTTTAAAATTTCTTTGTTTACACTGTTTTTATTCTTTTGCAAGGTAAATTTGGCTTTTCAGTAAGCCTTTCAGAGGATCAGCATTTTGCTGTAAGAATAAGGTAATTTGCTCTTAACACTGTACTGGTAGATAATCAGGTCTCACAGCTAGAGTAGCTGTGACATGAGAACTTTGAAGTAAGAAAATTTACTAAACTAAGTTAAATGCATGTGGAAAGTAAGCCGCAGCAGATGAGTCTATGGATACAGAATCTATGTATGTGTGCTTTATTTTAAAAAAGTGATGTGCAATAAAGACTCTCCAAGAATTCAGGAGAAGAAGAAGAAGTGGAAATGATAGAAAGTACTGTCATAATTGTTTATATATGCTGGGAGTGGATTATCCTGGTGTTTGTTCAAGGGAGAAGAATGTAAACTTGGACACACTGTGATGCTTGGTATATATTATGAGATCTCAGATGGTGACTTGATAGTTGGAAGGATTTTTCCTTCGGATTGCCTGTCCGTTATTCCTAGTAAAGTGGAACAAGAATACAAATTCAGACTTCTCGGTGATGATTTACAGGGATATTAGGTGTGTAATAGTTTGGGTTGGGTGTAGCTGAGTTGCAAGATCTTGCTTTGCAGAGCAATCTGGTGAGATTTATGGCGCGCTATGTGTGTTTAGGGAGGATGTTACTAGGATACTTGAAGGACCCTTATGTTGATGGGATACTTAGGGCTAAAAGGTCCTCATGAGGAATGAGAAAGAGAAAATAGTGATTTTATTAAAAATTGTTTGGGACTAGTATGTTTTCTAGCTTCATACAGATTTTTTTGAAGGAATGCAGATTGTTCGTATTTACAGTTATGCCTTCGTTTGAAATATGAAACGGTACATTCTGCCTGTGTACTAGAACACGTATTACAGGCCTAAGTAACTGTGCATTAAGATTGCTTTAAAACTACTGTCTATACAATATGGAAAGCTCTGTATGGATAACAATGGATTTGGGTACATGCACCACAAACCATGACCAAAATAGGTGATCTGGTAATGTAACATCAAGTTTCTGCCACTTTACAGTGTTTTTGACTTTCATTGCTCTTTTACGTTGTTTTCTGACATTAAAGTCAAGTATTATGCCTTAGGTTCAAGTTTATTACTGCTCAGTAAAAACTAGATAGTAGTCAGATGTTTCCATTAAGGTATCTCAGGGGGGAATTCCAGAAAAGACAGTCAGGTAAAACAACTATAAATATTTTAACACTCCATTTCATCCAGTAAACTTGTCATTTTCAGATAGGGTAGCTGAATTTAGGTTGTAAATTTCACAGGGCAAGATTTGGCTTTTTACTTACGGTATGTAAGTAAACAAAAAATATAGAAAGAAACCTCAAAATCATCTGGAGGAGTTTGTTATTGTTATACATATCAAGAAGGAAATCAGATGGTATACAAAAGTGAGAAGATTAGTGATCTCAGTTTGTGTTAAGCCAAAAAATGATGGAGGTTATTCTCATTTTTGAAGATTGTACCTGTTTTTTCAAAGGAGGCAGTGAGATGAGGAAGACTTTGTAACAGTTAGACAACAACGTCAACAGAAGCAGAAGGATGATGAAAGGCACTGAGATGGAGGGCTAGCTGGAGCTGAATCTGGTGGTCATGGTGGGCTGTTGGAAACCTCAAGCCTGAGGCAAGTTGATAGTAAAAATGGAAAGTATCTTTGCAAAACTTAAAAAAAAAAAAACAAAACAAAACAAAAAAAAAACACAGCAGCAGTAAAACAGAATCATAGAAAATAGAGCAAGAAAGAATCTCAGGAAGTTACATAGTCCTCTTTCTGCAGGAGAGTAAGAGCAGCTGTATATAAATTATTCAGACAGATGCTTATCTAAGAGTTCAGTGGGTTTAGGCTCTTTCCCACAGAAATAGGAAATTTTAGAAGTTTCACATATGTAAATAATTGTATTGACATATGCAAATTTATTTCTTAGTCACTTTCCAGAAATCTTTCATAAATAATCCAGGGCCTGTCAGTGGTCAATATATCTGAGGTGGAAGAGTACCACATTTTTTAAAAATCTGATACTCACTCTTTTCCATAAAGAATCTATTCCAGTGTTTAACTATATGTTTTAATTTAATATGTTTTATGCCTCTGATATACTTCTAAGTTAACCCATTTCCATTTGTTAGATCCAGTGTGAGCACGGAAAATGGATTATTATTCTTTTTTACAGCATCATTTTACATGTTTACATTTTCGTATCTCCACTTATTTTCTGTTCTCTGGACTAAAACCCGACAACTTAGTACTCCTTAATATACTTCAATAAAGAATATTTAAGAACAATTACGTTAAATGACAACAGACCAGAAATAATGAAAGGAGTCTTACTATAGTGTAGAAATATGCAAGATTGCAATCTTCAGTAAATAGTGTATGAAATTTAACAGAATCATTCTATAATTCAATCAGCATACTAGATGTAACTGAAGGGGATTATTAAATGTTCAGAAAGGATAGTAATATAATGGTAATTGAAATAGTATACTGAAAGTATTCTCTTTAATATGTCAATAGTCTTGCACACAAAACTTTAATTAAAAATGTGATTCTGGGAATTGTTGTAACACCATTCTCTCAGAACTGGCTTGTCAGCAGACAGACTGCTTTATTAATGTAATGTAATACTATTTGCAATTGCCATTGTTCTCAGCTTATGGTAAACAATTAGCAAATCTAATGCAGAGTAAAATAGTATACTCTTTCTGCTTATCTATGTAGCTCTCAGCAAAGCTCTTCAAATGCTATCTTAGTCAGGATTAAAATCTCAGTGGCGTATGTTGCAGGAAGAGTACACGGTCTCCCTCTTGTAGAATACTGAAAGCACCTAGAAAAGTTAGAGATTGACACTGGGCCCTTTATTATGCGTGATTTAACACTGAGTTACTGACCGTTTTAGCTGCTGTGTAGAAATCTTTTCTTTAGCTTTTTTTTCTGTGTGAAAGTCAGTAATTAGAGAAGATGTATGCCACAGCCAGTGGTGAATGTGCAGGCACCCTGATGAAATTAAGAAATATGCTGTTTTTAGAGTGAGCAATTTTAAGGTGCGCATTTTCTGAAGTTCCCAGTTATCAGTAATAGAATATGAAAGTAAGAAGAAAGTTATATGTTATCATACATATATACAATTTTAGTGTATGGGCTGAGGAAGATAAGGATTTGATTTTGCTGGAGTTATGTGATAGGTTTTGGCTTAGATACTACTTGGGCAGCCTATGCAGAAATATAATGTACTTAAAATTCATGGAAATTAGAAAGATGAAGACTGACTACGTTATACTGGGAAGTAGGTTTTCAATCAGGAAAGAAAGATGAGGTTGCAGCTATCATACACAAGTATTGAATTATTTGCTTTATTCCTTATTTACATCTTTTTCACAGCACCAATAGCCCTATGCAGTAGGAAACATAACATTTATATCACTAGTGAGTTTAACCAAGTTGTGTTAGTTCATTTTAGGTTAAGTAAAACATTAGCAATATTACTTAATTCTTTCCCTAGTAATGTTATCAATCGCAGATAACTGCAGAAGTCAGTAGCGTTATGTCACGGAAAAGCTTGTGCTTTTGAGATGAGAGCCAGGATAATATTAATTTGCTTTGAAGTCATACCAACCTAATTTGGCTCTTCATATGTGAGTGAGATGGAAATTAAAATTTAGGAGCCTGTCTTTCTTTCCCACTGGAACTCCTTCCCTATCTCAGTTTCTAAACTGAATTAATTTTCCATTAAAGAATGCCAGGTCACTGCATCTTATTCTACTTTGTGATGTGTATCTGTTTTCTGATACCCAAATTACAGTTCATAACAATTTGTCTCATTATGGAGTTTGATCAGGAGAAATCTATGGCTTGGTTCCAGGTTCAAAGCTCAACAAACTTTTTATCCAGGCGCTTAGTCAAAGGTTTCTGCTAGTTGAAAGAAGTTTAATTTTCTTTACAACTTGACAGCAAGCACGCACTATTAAATTTATATTAATTAATTAAACTTTTTTGAAATGTTGGATAAGAATCTTCTTTGAATCTATGCTTAGTTTATATTTTAAAATAAATATATCTTTAAATTTAAAACAAGTTAACATTCAAAGAAAAAAAATACTCTTATGCTCTTTTCTTTATCACATGAGCCAGAAAAGTGAAAGACTCATAAAGAAAAACAGTATGGCTCTGGCCCTGATTCTCAGAAAAAAGCTTCAGTAAATGATGCTGTTTTAGTAGTTAAGTACTGGTTGATCTTTTTGTTGTTGTTGCTTATTTCTTCTGACAGAGGATTTTTTGCAGGGAGATGAGGAAACCTGTTAATTTTACCCCAAATTAATCTAAAATCATAAGCTTGTCAAGGTTCCCCAGTGCACTAGAAACATAATATAGAAGTACTTAATCGTGGAAAGCATCTGCAGAACAGATGAGTCATGATGCATTTTTTAAATTAGGTTAGAAATAGAATGATAATATTCTAATGCCAGCTGATGATCTACAGACTCTAAAGGATAACAGAAGATGTTGTGATAGAAATTAGGAAAGGGAAATAAGGACAGACAGTTGCATTGTTCCTGGTTTTTGTAAAAATCAGCTCCCTTCAGGTGCTTGCAATTTATAAGATGTAGGTTAAACAGTAAGCTCAGAAATCTTGGAAAATGGCTGTTTTTTACATTATTTGGCAGTCCATCTTTTATTTAGATCAGACTGATATTTTGCTCATTTATTTTAAAATTTAACAAAGAAGATAGCATTGATGTAATTCTAACACTTGGCTTAGTGTTTATAAGCCTAAGGTCAGCAATAAATCTTCAAAAGGAATGTAAGTGGTGGGGGGGACAGAGAGAGAGAAAGGGAGAGAGATGCATGTGGAAGCGAAGGAAGGGAGATGACTCCATGTGTGGAGGAAAAGGCAGGAATGGAATAGAAACAAAGTGAATAGATTAATCCAAAAGAAATTAATTGCATACTGAAGTTGTGGAATTTTTATAACTAGAAAGACAAGTATGATTAAGCAAAGTTGAGTCTGTGTAGAGAATCAAAAAAGATATTTGGCAAGTCCAAGCTGGTATGCAGGAATATTTGGCTGAAGCTTTCTGAAGGAACAGGATGAGAGAGTGGTAGGCAGTATGGAGTCTAGGTACGAGGAAGTTACAATAAACGACGTAAGAGGGAGAGACAACCAAGCATGGTCAGTGTCTTAACTGTGAGGACAAAAAAGCTGCAGAATTTGACACTGAAACGTGTTGGGAGCAGAGACAGATTGGTTGTGTGTGTGTGTGTGTGTGTGTAGGAGAAAGAGTTAACTAAAGAGTTAGAGATAGGATGGTGAGTAGACAAAAAGGATTTTAATATATTATTATCAATAGCAAGAGAAGATAATGTAGGAAAGGTCACAGCATCATCCTTGGCTGTTAAGTGTCTGCAAAATTCAGTGAGAAAAGCATTGTTCCTCCTTTACTCACTAGTCCCAGGTACACAGTATTTATTAAAAAATGTTTGTAACTATGGATGCAATGGTCCCATGAAGTTTTACAGCTCCCAGGTGTTAGGGCTGTGACGTCAGATTACACTGCATGTCTACTATGAGCAAAGTGGGTCCTCCCCTTGCCCTCACTAAAGCCCTAGTCTGATCCAGCTGGCTGCTCTTTCCTTTGGGAAAAACCTAACTCTTCCTGCATATCCCCTGCCATGCTAGCTGTAAATGCTAGCAGTGAAACTTCCCTGGTGACTGGACCACATTGTGTCAACTGAGAGAGAATTAAAGACATTTGCCATCAAAAAATCAACGAGCCTATTGTTGCTATGATCCAAAGAAAGGCCTTCTAAACCGAGCCATTTAACAAACCATCTTGCATACTGTAAGAAGACACCTTTTGCTTTCTTACCATGGACCTAACTTGGTCAATAGATGAAAGGCTTTTTAAGTAAGAGAGAGGAACTGTTATACTCTTTATCAATCTGTGGAGTGTTTGATGCTTCGAATTCTTACCACGTCTCACAGACTTTTAATTTTGGTATTTACTTTAGCAGGATGACACTTGCTAGGCATCCATGTTTAAATTATTCTATATGTTAATGGTTCTATTTCAACAAAGAACATTTTTTAACTGCTTAGTTTCCTCTGAGTAGTACAACTCAACTAGAATAAAAGTAACAGTGTTCTGCACTGAATGAACATCGCTTTTACTAAATGATTAATCTGACACCTCCCTTGGTTTTATTTTAGTACTGTGTCACTGAAACAGTTAACAAGTCTAACCACAGCCCCTTAGTTTTTCATTCTCTGTACCCTTAAAATACATACTGAAGAGGCATAAATGTACACTGTCGTATCAAGTTTTGTGTCAGACTTATGTTTTACTGTAAACTTTGTAAAATTCGGTTCACTTTATAAAGAAATTTAAGGGAATTCAGCATTACAGAGAAGCTTCCACTAAAACAAAGTAGTTCAAAGAAAAAAAAAGCCCACTGTAAAGAATATTATTAACAAAAAAATTTACATGCATGAACTAATACATACTAATGCATTAACCTTTAAAAATAAAATTTGAAAATGATAGGTGAATGGAATGTCTTTGAGTAGATACTAAAAACTTAAATATTGAGTGCTTTATCTCAATTATTTATTCATTGTCATTATATTTTAGCAGCCTTTACTAGCATTTCCTTATATCATTATTCATTTAATCTTAAAATTCAATCATATTAATGAGCATTCCTTGTTATAGAAAATTCACATCCTATTGTCCCTTCGTATGCTGTACTACTGTGCTTTGGTATCTTTCTAAAAATTGTCATGAGGAAAGAAAATTAAAAACTCCAATTTTTCTTAGTAGCAGATCATTCTATTTTTCTAAAATATGCTAAGATCTTAACTACTTTTTTTTTAGTTCCAAATTACTCAATATTAAATTTTATTTAGTTAACATTAATCACTAAAATATAGCTTATCTGATTTGAAGAGTGGGTTAGCCATTCCTCCACCATTGTGCAGAAGAAAACTTCCCTTCCAAGAGTTAAGACATTAGAAATAGAGAGTGGTGTCCTAATTTAAAATTTCATGAAGTTATAAAGTTCCAAAAATGTATGATCTGTACTGCAATAGTAACATCAGTACTTTTCCAAAGTTACTGTCGTAAGTCAACTTTTTTCTATGGTGAAAATATTTTAATGGTGATTTCTGTATCTTTATCATAGCACTTCTTGCCTTCAAAATGCTTGGTAAAATGTAACTGGATGACTGAAGATTAACCTATTGAATTTCATGATGTAATTGTTTGGATTTATACACAGACTAAAAACTGGCATCCATCCTCGTCTTTGCAGATCTTGTCATTAAAAAAAGAAAGAAAAAAAAAAGCATTAGGAGCAGACTGACATGAAGTGTGAAAAATCACAAGAGTTCACTTCCTTACGTAGAAAGTTTAGAGAACTGGAAATTACATATTGGACATTAACGTCAAGTACTGAATTGGGAATGCACAACCTTTTCCATTGTTGTGGGGAACTTTACATCTAAAATCATCCAGAAGTATGTCACCCTCATTGCAAAGCTTGTCAGTGGCCTAAAGGCTGAATGAACATAGAATTTCCTCCCCTTCTGTGTGGTCTTAGTAGATAATCGTAGTGACTGCACTGTGGCATAGGTTCATCTGTCATGCCAAGACTTTGATCCGCAGATAAAAATGGGCTTTATAGTTTCTATAAAGAAGTGTAATAAAGCTGCTCTTATGATATTTTCTACTTGGTTGTGATTGGAGAATCCTAGAAATATTCTATGAAAGCTTCTTCTGTCAGAAGTTTCATATTAATGTACTTGCAGAAACAAACAGATCATTTCAGAAAACTTTAAAATGCATACTACTTTTTGCCCTCTCCCACTTGTTCTTTGACTGTTCAAAGAATAACCCCAGTAAGACCTCAAGTATTTCAAATAATAAAAAAGTAAGAATAATAAATAAATACATCAAATAAACGTGTTTCAGAAGTAGTTAATTAAATGGTGGGTGTATTCTTCATTCTTTTGTTCAGCTGTGGTAAAGTGTTATGTGAAATGTCAGTTTGAGTGTCAATTGCAAAAAACATTTTGGGATGCTAGGAGCTCCTTGTCAAATTTTCCCTCCATCTGCATAAAGCTAAATCTAGAGTAATGTAGTCATCTTGCTCATTGAACTACTCTGTGCCCATGATGCCTTTATAATTGGGTTTTATAAGTACTAATATCTCCACAAAAATGATGTAATAATAAACAGAACAAATAAATAGAATATGAAAATGAAACCAAGAGCAAGGTTTTGAAGAACGTGAGAGGAAGGAAGAGAATTAACAGAGGATAGTGCATGCCTGACAAATCAAATAAGGTTCAGTCTATTTCAGATTAGGCAAACTGAGTCTACCATTCTTTCTCTGTATGCAGTTTTTCATATTGAATTTTAATTTTTGGTAGCATAGAGCATGAAATTACAGCAAATGATAACTTAATATAGACATTGACCTTCTGAATGAAACTGCCAATCTCTCAAATCTTGCTGGGCTAGATCAAGCACTGCTTGTGGCATTTGGTTTATTACGTGAAAAGAAGGCAGTACAATGGGGAATTATAGTCCTTGATAGATTATCAGCTGGGTATTCTTGTGTTAAGTCAAATAAAATTGGTGTTATGAGTGTTTGTTTTGAAAAGGCAAGCCATGGCTGCAACTGATTTTTTGCAATCGGCTTTTGTGTAGCAAAACAAAAAAGGTCTTTTTGTGAGCACATAAATACTGCAGTTAGTGTTACATCATTAGTGTAAATTTTATTGAGTTACATTACATCTTTCTTGTCATTATGGACATGATGTAATTCCATTGATTTTTTTAGTGTAGTTTCTCCTGGATTTTAGTAGTATAACTGCATGAAAACTTAGTTGAATCACACTTACACGGTACAGCAATAAAAGCAGTTCTAACTGCTAATAAAAGCAGTCTGTTGTCCCTTCTGAAGGTGAATCCTTCCCTTGCCTAAGTGGGGGTGAATTTCCATAGGGTAAGCAGATTTTACTGTAAAGTAGAAAATATATTATTAGCCCTGGAGATCCCAGAACACTACTGTCTTGGGCTGTAAAAACTATACTATGGTTAGCAAATTTAATGTAAAGGGGAGTTTCAAGTTGGCTTCCTTTCTGCAGCAGGGTGAATTGTGCAGTGATAAAAACTGGCGGTCCTATTATTCTCTTGGCCCAAATGTGAGCTACACATGAAAACAAAACCAAACTAAGGAATATCATCAAAATTTAATTCAGAAAAATTAAAAGGTTGTGTAATCCATCCTGTGAGCATAAAAAATCATTTCTTTAGCTTTAGTGACATGGTCTGTCTTCCTAACACAATCTTAATTTAAAATAAAAAGGAAAGGACATTGTGTTTGTCTTCCAAATGGATAACTTGGGAATTGAAAAAGTGTGATGATCTCTAAAATGAAGGATGCTCGAGAGATGTAAATAGTGTTAAAGGTAGCACAGGTATTATGCTAGCAACAGTCCCCAAATGGGATTATGGTCCAGTGTGCTAAGTACTTTGCAAACAAGATGATGATGTATTATGCTTTAGCTAATTTGTCAGCTCTTGTAGGTTTCTGTAAAGGACAATGGTGCAGAAGTACAGCTGTTAGCTGCAACCTTAGCTGACCTCATTTAACACTCATGAAAAGCACCAAATCACTGTGGAAAGGAAGATAATGAACCTGTCTCTATCCTAGTTAAAAATCTGTGTCATTCCATTACCTTCAGTGGATTCCTGATGCTTTTGCAGAAACATGACCTGGAATAGGGGTCTCAGCCTCTGTGTTGGTGCAGTATTGTTCATTCTGCTTCTGTTGTACTTCCTTTAATTTCTGTTGCTAGGGTGCATAGTGACTCAGTGTGTAGCCTGCCTTATTTTAACAGACTCCTTTGCTCTCAGTAATGCCATGCAGACAATGAGCTTGTTGGATTCTCAGATTACATTCACTTTTTTGTAGCTAAACCTGTATTTGTGAAGTATGAGATGCTATCATCAGTCCTATGTGTTAACATTTGGCTTCTCTCCCCTTCTGCCTGCTTTTGTAAATCAATTTTATTTGAAGTATAAGAGATATGTTTCATATATTTCATGTCTTTGCAAATAGCTTTTATTTTTAAAATATTTTAATATAATTTCCTATAGCACTGAAGCTTCTTAAAATACAAAGCTATTGTACATCAGGGAGAATTTTGCTGTATACATTCATGCATCTAAAGCCAAGAGAGGGCATGCTGTACCTAATTTGTTTGACCTGTAATGTATACAAGGAATGGAAAAATTGACTGCATGTGTAATGACCTGGTAGTTCAGGTAATTTCCTTTATGCCTTAAATTAGGTAACTGACATTCGTAACGCATAGAATCTTGCTTGTCGAGCAGTTTAGCATCATATTTGCAGAGCTACAGCTATACTAACTGGTATTATGTTCACATTCAGTGATTTATTTGACTTGGGAAGCCAAAGAATTTCTTATATCCTAAAAGAATCTTTTCCATGGTTCCAAATGATCAAATGATGAGCCTTCTAGTTATTCTTCCTCTTTATTACAGTTACGATGAATACTTGATCATTTGCAATATATGTATGGGTGTATATTTATGTATATATAGTGGGACATTATGTATATATAGTATATACACCTGCATATATTGGGACCTGCCCTTCACTTTGGTCTGTGACTTCAACATTGCTCTGTGGCTTCACCAACCTATTTTAGAAACCTCACAAATAAATCACTAACCGTATTCATGGAAGTTATCTCCTTACTTAGATGAAAGTATATTCATAAAGTACCAGTTTGTATAGAGTATGCTTTGAACCTGTCCCACTGTTAAGTAAAGCATAATATAATAAGCTAGAATTTGCACTGGCTGCCTGACACACACAAAGGTATTTAATTAACCTGCATGCAGAAATTAACCCTTAGAGTACTGCTTCAAATTCCTCAATTTATTTTATTGTTTAATTTTACCAGTGGGCTATGCTGCTTTTCTACTCAGCTCATAGTACTGTACATAAAGTGCGTAACTAGCCATACAAAAAGCGAGAAAAAGAGGGGGGAAAAAAAACCTTCTTGTAAACAAGGGATTCTACAAGATTAAGTACCCCAGGTTGCTAATGGGTAATGTATTCCTAAGCAACTATGTTTTCTTAAGGTTTTGCATTATGACATTTGTTTAAAATGTGTAAAGTTTCACTGTAGCTGTGTGCCTGTTAGGTTAGTTTCCAAAGTATCATAGGTATGTATCGAATAGAAAGAAGCCAGTTCTTTAAGGGTTAATGTGGGGTTAAGGAATCCTAAGGTATTCTCCTGCTTGTCTTTTCTTAAAGGTATCTGCATGTTAATTTTCAGATATTACCTGAACAGGTGAACATTGAGACTGTATGAATGACTAACTGAACGAATGAAATATTTCATTTGAAATGCCTGCTTGTATTTTGAAAGGGACTGGAAAACAGAAATATAATTCCTGAGTCAATATCTTAAATGTGTAAAAACCTGTCCAGAATAGAAATTCATATACTTACAGTTTACTCTGATTTCTTTTTCTTTCAAATAGTCCAATAGAATCCTGCCAGAATTTCTACAAAGATTTCACATTACAGATTGACATGGCTTTCAATGTGTTCTTCCTACTCTACTTCGGCTTGCGTGTAAGTAGTGTGTCTTTGATTGAGTGGGTAAGGGGGGAAATGTAGTTATTGGATAAGGAGACTCTTTGAAGACAGTCTGACTTTACAACTGCTGAATAAAATTAAGCCAATATCTGAAATGCATGAGCAAAGCTTTTGATTGGGAACACTTAAGTAATAATGATAAAGGTATAAGATTACTACAGAGATTGATAGGTTATAAAGTTAAGTTGTCCATTTCAATATGTTTCAGCTTGGTAGAAAGTAAAAGCTATTATAATCCAGTGCTGGTCAGTTAAGTGGAATCAAATTTCAGTATCGTCAATGGAGTGATGTCTACCTCAGCAAGACTACTGAATGCTTAAACTACTCTTGTAGTAGTTGAAGGTTGAGGTAACAGCTGATAGAGCTGCTATATTTTTATGCATATCCACTTTCCCAGACTGCAAATGAGTACTTTGCAGAAGCTGTAAATACCCAATCAATAATTTTATGTTAAAAAGTATATCCTTAGAATATACTTACCACTTTAACTTCTCACTTTCTGAAAATCCAATAACACTGTTTAAGTGTCCAAAAGTCATGATGTCTGAAATTGGATAGGTATTTTTAAAGGTTTGGGCCAGTAATGCCTACAAGCTTACAATGCCAAGCTGTTACTTTTAATAATATCAGGATATATTGAGGTATGCTTTGAAAATTAACTTTGCTTGTGGCTAACTGGAAAATCAGGAACAAAGAAAGGTTTCAAATGTAGCAGAACTATAAGTAAAACCTCTTGTGACTGGAAAGCCTGCTGCCTGGGCCTTGAAATCTCACACAAGTACTGTCTGGTGATCTTTGTCCATTTTGCTCCTGAATCATGGGAGCTTCTATGTCACAGTGACAGTTTGGTTCCTCCTCTCTCACTTCTGGCCAGCCTAACAAACTTTATCTGGTAATCCAATTAGGAATTTTGTTGCAAATAAAAGACCTAGTTTATTTCATTACCCCATCCAGTAGATGCATTGGCTAGCTATCCTCTAGCTAAATAGTTTAATTCCCTCAATATTTGCACTACTATGTATGCATCCTGTGCTATATGTTGAAAACATATAGTGGAATTGTCTCTAAGTATTAAGGTTTTTTTTAGTTTTTATAGATGACCACCAGACCTCCAATATAGCTTGACTTTTCGACACAGCAGGTTCAGCTCATGATACTTGTGAACTTCCAAGAACCCTAAACCCAGAAGTGTCCAAATGCTTTGTGTTTGTGATAAGGTTGCATGTTCTTGCCCAGAGAATTAAAATTAGGTATTTGCCACTCTTATGTTCTTACCACAGTAATTTGGGCTATTGTACATTATCAAGAAGCAGAGCACTTGATTAGTGAATAGGAGAGGGTGTTCTGAGAGACAATGCTGATACTCTTGTATCTATGCTGTATGCTTTCTTGGAGGGGAGAGAGAGTACTGTAGTGTCGCTCCATGCTAGTCCTGTGGACTGAATGCACATTAGCAGTTGGAGTATGTTAGATGACTTTTTTCAGTTCTACTTTCAACCAAAACAAATCTTCATGCTCTCCAATACTGCTTTGTGATGCAAACACAAGTAAGCAAGGACGATAAGATTTACTTCAAGAGTGCACTCCTGATGCAAATTAAAATACTATTATAAGTGCAACTTCAATTCTCCAAGCAGTCCTACTGACTTAACAGGACTAAACTTAGGGCTTTAAACTAGGAATGAAGGGGAAGGGAGAGAGTTATCAGCAGCTATGTGAGGGAGTAATGGAAAGGGTTGATAGGCAAAGGCCCTGGGGTGATGTGAACAGTGGAGCACATGATCAACAAAAAAAGGCTTAAGTGGGGGCACCTCAAGCATTTGCATGTAAGCAAGGAAGTGCCTGTAGGACAGCATTATGAGGAAACTTCTCGCACTCTTTCTGGGAAATCAGCATGCTTGGGCACCTTTCTGAAGTGCCTGTACACTAATGCATGCAGCATGGGGAATATACAGGAGTAATTAGAGATCTGTGTACAGTTGCAGGGCTATGATCACGTTGGGATCCTGGAGACAGGGTGGGATAGCTCACATTACTGGAATGCTGCCAGGGATGGATACAGGCTTTTTAGGAAGGACAGGCTGGGAAGGCAAGGAGGAGGAGTTGCCCTTTATGTGAGAGAGCAGCTGGAATGTATGGAGCTCTGCCTAGGGGTGGATGATGGGCTGACTGAGAGCTTATGGGTAAGGATTAAGGGGCAGACTAACATGGGTGACACTGTTGTGGGTGTTCACTACAGGCCACCTGATCAGGAAGAAGTAGTAGATGAGGCTTTCTACAAACAGCTAGAAATAGCCTCACATTTGCAGGCCCTGATCCTCATGGGGGACTTTAGCACCCTGATATCTGCTGGAGGAACAATACAGCAGGGCCCAAGCAGGTCCAGAGGGTTGCTGGAGAGCATCGATGACAACTTTCTGATACAGGTGATAGAGGAGCCACAAGGAGAGGTGCTCTGCTGGACCTCATGCTTATGAACAAGGAAGGGCTGGCCGGGGATGTGTGACGTGCCACTAAAGGGGTGTCTGGGATTCTTTTGGATTCTGGGGTTAGTTGCACTGAACTCGAGAGAGCATCATATGTGAAGTGTGAGAGATAAGAGGTTATAACAAAGCTAAAAGTATAGCAAAGCTAGAAATGTAACAGAACTGAAAACATATATACATATCAGAGCTCCACAATTAAATCATGGGTGCACAGTACAATGACCACTCTCGCCCCTTATGGGCCACCCCTCCAGTATAGTTTTCCCCGGATTCTCAAGCAATGGTGGTGTGGTACAGTGACTGCTCTTGCCCTTTATGGGCCACCCTTCTGGTCTAATTTTCCCTGGATTCTCCTCACCACACTGTTGACATCAGGGGCATCCCTGCTGACGGGTGGGTCCTTGAGTCCGCAGGCCAGCTGACCGTGGGTCCGAGTCCACACAAGGGTATGTGGCTTACTCTCTTTTATACCCAGTCAGAACAATGCCAGCCCACAGTTATACAAAAGCTGTATGGCTCTGTTCAATAACAGCCTGCACATCAGCAGCAACCTCCTGCTCAGCCCACAGCACTGCTCAGTTGGCAACAGCACCCATGAACAGGTTGTTCTGTGGGGAATGGTTTCACAGCCCTGAGATGTCTATGGTGTGGGTCTGCAGCATCACTTCTGCTTTGTCTAGAGTTGTCAATCATGGGGTCATTAGAGGGTGTGCCCCCAGGCTACAGCAACCCCAGTGTTTTGGCCCCAGCAATGGTGCACCTAGGGTTTGTTAACTCTTGGGGAGCACCCCAGAGCAAACCCTTCTTCTATGGGTTGCACCATCTGGAGTCCCATGCTTGCCTGTGTGGTGCCTGTCAGGATGTGAAGGTTAGGGGCAGCCTTGGTTGCAGTGACCATGAGAAGGTGGAGTTCAGGATCCTGAGAGAGGGAGCAGGGCAAAAAGCAGGATCACAACCCTGATCTTCAGGAGAGCAAACTTTGGTGTCTTAAGGGATCTACTTGGAAGAATCCTATGGGATAGGGCCCTAAAGGGAAGAGGGGTCCAAGAAAACTGGCTGATATTCAAGGATCGCCTCCTTCAGGCTCAGGAACGGTCCATCCCAATGAGCAGGAAGTTGAGCAAAGGTGGCAGGAGGCCTGCATGGATGAACAAGGATCTCCTGGCAAAACTCAAGCATAAAAGGGAAGTATACAGAAGGTGGAAGCATGGACAGGTAATCTGGGAGGAATATAGGGGCATTGTCCAAGCATGCAGGGATGGTGCTAGGAAAGCCAAAGCTTTCTGGAGTTTAATCTGGCAAGAGATGTCAATGACAAGAAGAAGAGCTTCTAGAAGTAAATCAATAGCAAAATGAGGACCAGGGGAATGTGGGCCAACTGCTGGAAAGGGCCCTGCTGACAGAGGACATGGAAAAGGCCAAGGTACTGAATACCTTCTTTGCCTCAGTCCTTACTAGTAAGACTGGCCTTCAGAAATCCCAGGGCTCTGAGAGTAGGGGGAAAGTCAGGAGAAAGGAAGACTTTCCCTTGGTGGAGGAGGATCATGTTAGGGAATACTTAAGCAAACTGGACATACACAAGTCCGTGGGCCTTGATGGGATGCACCCATGAATGCTGAGAAAACTGGCTGATGTCATTGCAAAGCCACTCTCAATCATCTTTGAATCATCTCAATTATTTTGGAAATGTCATGGCAATCAGGAGAGGTGTCTGAAGACTGGAAAAAAGCAAATGTCACTCCAGCCTTCATAAAAGTGAGGAGGACAACCCAAGGGATTATAGGCCAATCAGCCTCAACTCAATGACTGGGAAGGTGATGGAGCAACTAATCCTGGATACCATTTCCAGTCACATGAAGATGATGATTGGGAGTAGTCAGCATGGATTCACAAAGGGAAACTCATGCTTAACCAACCTGATAGCCTTCTGTGATGAAATGACTGGCTTGGAAGATGAGGGGAGAGCAGTGGCTGTTGTCTACCTTGACTTAGTAAGGCTTTTGACGCTGTCTCCCGTAGCATCTTCATAGGCAAGCTGATGAAGTACGGGCTAGATGAGTAGACAGTGAGGTGGACAGTGAGGTTTACCCTCAGCAAGTTTACTGATAATACAAACCTGGGAGGAGTGGCTGAAGCACCAGAGGGTTGTGCTGCTGTTCAAAGGGGCCTTGACAGGCTGGAGAAATGAGCAGACAGGACCTCATGAAGTTCAATGAAGGGAAGTGCAGAGTCCTGCACCTGGGGAGGAATAACCCCGTGCACCACTACCTGTTGGAGTCTAACCTGCTGGAAAGTGGCATTGCAGAGAAAGACCTGGGAGTTCTGGTGGACAGTAGGTTGGACATGAGCCAGCAATGTGCCCTTCTGGCAAAGGCAGCCAATGGCATCCTGGGCTGCATTAGGAAGACTGTTGCGAGCAGGTCAAGGGATGTGATCCTTCCCCTCTGCTCAGCACTGATAAGGTCACATCTGGAGTATTGTGTCCAGATCTGGGCTCCCCAGTAAAAGAGAGGCATGGAGCTACTGGAGCAAGTCCAGCGGAGGGCTACTAAGATGATTGAGGGACTGGAGCATGTGTCATGTGAGGAAAGGCTGAGAGCTGGGATTGTTTAGCCTAGAGAAGAGAAGGCTCAGGGGATCTTATTAATGTGTATAAATATCTGAAGGGAGGGTGTAAAGAAGACTGACGTAGACTCTTCTCGGTGGTGCCCAGTGACAGAACAAGAGGCAGTGGGCACAAACTGAAACACAGGAAGTTCCATCTGAATAAAAGAAAAAACTTTTTTACTGCGAGTGTGACAGAGCACTGGAACAGATTGCCTAGAGAGGTTGTGGAGTCTGCCTTGGAGATAAAACCTGACAGGACATTGTCCTGGGCAATCTGTTCCAGCTGACCCTGCTTGAACAGGGTGGTTGGACCAGATGATCTCCAGAGGTCCCTTCCAAACTCAACCATTCTGTGATTGTGTGTGAGGAGCTCCTGAAGAAAAAGTGGTATGTTACTTGTGTGGGTGCAAGAATTGGGTCAATAGTGAATTTGCTAGTTAGTTACATAAAAAGCATCTCATACCTTTAGCTATTTCAGTTTATTCTGATAGATAGCTCCTGTGAGGACTCACTGTCACGTGAAGGGAGGGAAGRAAGGCTCTTCCTTATCTTTGTAATTTACGTTTGCCTGCCAGAGCCCCTTGTTTGAGGACTTTCCCTGAGTCAGTTTTGCAAAGTAAAAAGAATAAGAATTTATTGCAGCCACAGATACAACAGGTTTGGAATTGCCGTTGATAAATGCACTTGCTGCTACAAATTTTCTTTCTATGAGCTCAAACTAACAATTAAGAGCTTTCAATAGTAATATATATCCCCGGGTAACGTCCAACGTTTGTCGGAGGTGCAAGTCTTACCAAAGAGGCGTCCCTGTTTGGGAGAGGAAAGAAGGAGGCTCGCTCGTCAGCAATCTCCAGTGAACAGTTCAGGGGTTCAGTTTTCTTTCCTTCCAGAAACTTTAGCGAGCTCTCCTCTCTTTTATAGCTGCTGAAGGTGGGATGTGGAAATGTGGCAGTCATACTTCATTGGCTAGATTGCCATTTGCGTGGTTGTTGTGGAGTATGCCCCCCTTATTTACATATCATTATGCAGCAAAGGGCATGTTTTTTAATATGGTAATCAGGGATATTGAGGCTAGGGGTACTATTGGTCAACACTTAGACCGTGAGCAGCAATTATTTTTTGGTATGCAACCCTTTGGGTCAGGGGTGGACCGCGATACCGCCATATCACTCCCTCCTCCGCCTTGCAGCTGTAACAAGCTGTCTGGCCTTCACCTTCTAGCTTGTTACTCATGTTGCAAAAAGGTGGTGTGTTTTGTCTGCCACATATGGTTTCTCCTTTGTGCCCCCTTATCTTTCCTCCCGAATTCTCTCCTGATTCCACACTCACTGGTAAATTAAGGTATTTGAAGAAATATTTCAAATTTTATCATCCTCCATCTGTTCTCTCTGAAATGATGAGATGCAATCCAAAATTATACCAGTATTACTGTATCTTCAGTTTTGGAAATATTTGTGTTGAAACGCATACGTATTCGTTTTAAAATCTTTGGCTAGTATCCAACTGTGTGGCAACTCAAAGTGAAGCCTTCAAACGGCTGATGAAGACTAAGTTCAAACTGCATGCATTAGCAGACAATCAAGCAATAAGACCTGACAGAGATATGGCAAATAATACTAGTGCTTCTAAGATGGCATGTTAAGCTTCAGGCATGGTAAGGTTTCCTTCTGTAATGGAATGTGCTTTTATTAGTTACTAATTATCTAATTATTTAAATGCATAATTTTTCAAATACTTGTATAGAAAAGTATGAGTGGCCTTTAGAGTCAACAGACTTTGTTTTCATTGTTCAATAACACTTACACTTTGACCTTTTGAAAGGCTAAAGGTTGTGCCCTATAGAAAGATAAAACACTGATTAGAAAAGGCTATTTTCTAATCATGTATTGCAGGTTATGAAAATTCTGATCTGTGATCTGGAAAAGCTTTTGGCTCCAAATACCCTATTTCTGAATTCAACAGCTTGAAATTTTAAATTTCTGCTGAAACTGGATATTTTTTGTTCAGTTTTCATGCTGGAGCTTTGACATTGAGTAACACAGAATAATAAAATGCCAGATTATTTAAATTTTAGTCCCCTAGCAGGCAAGTGCAGTTCATATTGTGAACATAAAGTCTATTTTTGTTTTAACTATGATTTCAACATTCTTGACATCACTAGAGGTCCCTTTCCAACAGTTGGTATGCACCATGCACATTTTATGTTAAACAAGGTTTTGAATTAATCCTAGAAGCTAGAAAATTAAGGCAATTAAATAGTTAGAGAATATCCCTATCTACTATGTATGAAAGGCATTGGATATCATCTATAATTCAAGAAATACAAATATGATTCTTAAATATGTTAGTCCTAATTTTGGGTCTTACCTGAGAAAAATGGCTCCAGTAAATATCTTTGTGATGCACTAAACTGTATTTCTGTACATTTATATTTCAAATTTACATAAAGTATATTTTCTAATTATTTCTTGAACACAAATAGTTGTCTGACCCTCTTTAGGCATTCTCTTGTCTTACCAATGCACAAACATTAGTGGACAGTCAAGCAATAATATCTTAGGCATTTAAGTTAGACAGTTTCCATAGGCTAACTTCATAGTCAGCAGAGAGAAATGACCTCTTCCACCATACGATCCAGAGCACTGAAGTGATGCTCTAGCTCTGAATTATGCCTTGTAGGAGTCAGCCTCGTGATTAATGCTGGGTAAGGTGAAAATTCCTTGGGATTTTTTGTAAACTATCAGGTATTTAGAAACCTCTGAATAGCAAATACATGGCGTGACTCCTACCAAAATGTTTGGTGTGCTAGAGCGAAGGTAATCTATTTTGAAATATTTTATACTTCCCTGCACTTTTTTTAATATTACTGATAAATTGTCAATAAATGTGGAGAAAACAGTTCTTTCCACAAATCCTGCAACTCATCAATAAATGCTTTGTCGCTTTAGTTAGACCTCTTGTTTTAATATCAGTCTGATTATAAAGTAATGCAAAATACAGACTTATTTCTAGTGAGACCCATTGTTTTGTCTGGGCTGATCTAAGAGTATCAGTTACTTTTCCACTAACTTTGGAGTTTAATCTTCAGATGGAAAACATTGCATCCCCTTGCAACCAACGTGTGTATAATCTGTTTCTTCCCTCCCTCCCCCTCTTTTTTTCCAGTTCATAGCAGCCAATGACAAGCTGTGGTTTTGGCTTGAAGTTAACTCAGTAGTAGATTTCTTCACAGTTCCTCCAGTGTTTGTGTCAGTATATTTAAACAGAAGTTGGCTTGGTGAGTAAAATAGCTTTTCCTTTTAACAGCTATTATCAAAATACTTAAACTTGGCACATTTTGATACAGCATTTCTTCATCTTGTGGCATCAGTAAGCAGAAGAATGTTACCAAGTTTGTTTTATGCAGTCAATGGGCTATTTCAGCAGACAGGTGGATTATGTCAGACAAAGCACTTGCTAAATCCATTTTGTTGTTCACTCATGAATATAATTCACCTACTGAAATTTGTGGTGAGCTCCAGTTTGGAAGTAGTGTATAACATGAGGGTGTTTTTATAAAACAGTATATTTGGTGTAATTGTCCCAGCTTGCAGCCTCAGAAGACAATCCAGAGCATTCATTCATTGAACTATATTGCCATGAATCATTGTCAATGATGAAATCAACAAAATTTCTTCATATTTTGAACTAATGTAGCTAAGTTTTAAATCCACTGTAACAGTGGATTTAGAAGATTTGCTTAGGCATTACTAGGCTTAACCTTGCATAGGAAAGATTGCTGGGAAGACAGTAGAAAATAATATGCTACAAATAAAAAGGAATACAAAATGAAGCAGAGAAGACAAAAAAAATTGAAAAAAGAACACCTTCAATGTGATATTTTAAGTTTCTTGTACAAATTGCGTATGTCTGTCTACTTAGATAAAATTAAGGCCAAATTTTGGAGTTTTTATTTGATAAAGAGACCCTAAAAATTACATGCTTTGCAAATGCATTGTCTTTAGCCAACATATGTGACCACACCATTTGACAACCATTTAAGGTTGCATTTCTCCAGAAATACAGCCACTAACTGTTCCTGAAAACTAAAGACAGTGGTCAAGTTAAATGTTTTACGTGGAAGGAGATTAAAACAGAGGATCATTTATAGAGATATATTTTTAACTTTATACAGAAATGGGAGGATGTTAAAATTATGAATGATTTAGTATTGTATGAAAAGAGATTAATGTATATATAACCATATTAACCTTTATAGGCTGAAGAAGAAAGCAGTAAAAAAGACCAAAAAAGATCACTACAGATCCTTACATGATTAGTTTCTCCACTGTGTTTGTAAAACTAAGTAAAGCTTTTTGAAGGAGAATATGTCATACAGTTACATATTAATGATAGGAAATCAATTTGAGAAGAAGTATATAAATAACAAAAAGCTCATACTTAGAAGAAAATGCTCATTTCACTAGCTACATCTCAATCCCATATTCTTTGCATTAGGTAGATTAGAGGGATGTATTTTTACCCTTGAATCTGACATATCAAAGAATTTCCCAGAACTTTTAGGTTGAAATGACTGGAAATGAAGGTGAAGCAAAAACTAGAATCAAAGGATCCATAGAAAAGGAGTATGAAATGAGAAAATAGCAAAAAGGAAATAAGGCAAAGGGGTAATTTGAGCTGAATACCATTTTTGACAGTGACTGCATCATTGACTGACTCACGGTGACACAGCAATCTAAATAACAGTATCAACAAGAATAATTAGAGAGTTTGCACATTTAGCAGTTTCTGCTGGATAGTTGTTACATGATTTATGTCATTTTGTGGGCAGAGTTAAACATTGTACTTACATTTATTTATAGAGTTGAAAGGATTTCCCTTTCCCCTTAATTGAGCCAATGTAACTTTCTCTTGATTTCATGTTTATAGTCTCACTTTACCTGTGTTCTGACCGAATTGTTTTGATGCATTCATCACCTGCTGAGGCACAGAATTTTTTTTTATGTAGTCAGCTTAGGACTGACATATTTACAATGCTAGTTTTGCATCTGCTTCCACTATTTATTCTAGAGAGTTTTTCCCTTTAGAGAAAAGCATCCTCAGTGAAATAACTCACTGTGGATTATTGGGGTTCCTCTCATAGCTGTAACTTAGATCAGCAAACTTTTGATTTGAGATGCTGTTATGAAAGACTTTCTAAACAAATGCACTAATATGTGTTAATGATGATTGTCTGTTAACTTTACACCTTTTAAAGAGATGGCAAAATTTGTTCTGCCTGAGGACCCCAAATATTTGGGATATATTATAAGTAATACAATAGCAGCACAGCACTAGAAGTGTGGGTGGAGGGAAAGGGAGGATATTTGGACAATATCACTTACGTTTCCAGGTTAGGTGCCTAATTTTCCTGTATTTTTTATGTAATTTATATAATTGAGAAAGAGAGCGAGAGAGAGAGAGCTGCTTATCCAGAGGGTGATTCAGAATATGTAAGTTCTGGTTCCTGCTCCAAATATCCCTGTGGAAGTAGGGATCACATGGAGGTTAGCCTTCTGTCTAGGCAAGTAATTAGGGAATGCTTAATGTTAGGCAATGCAAGTATCATCCAACATATTGCAGGCTCAGGCATCAGTGTATCCCAACACTTCTGTGCAAGCTCTAGGAGTGTGTTACTGACTAAATGATAAATTTACAAATGATAAATTTCAAGATCGTATAGGAGCCCAAATATAAAAATAAAGTTGTCCGGAATGTAATGTGAGACAGGGTCTTTCAGGTTTATTTCACTATTGATTCATGCCAGTCATTTGTGATGAGTTCATCTAAGTACTAGAGGGAATGAAAGATGCCAGAATGTGGCTCCCTGAATTCCTGGTTTCACCAGAACTGCCCTGGTTTAGCTCACTGACAAAAAAGTAAATACAAACACACACTTTAAATAATATTTTTTAAAAAACAAACTGTCCTATCTCAGAATTAAATTTAATCTTCAGAGCACTAAATGCTTGTGGAAAGATGTGAAATACAGCACTTGCACTCCTGGTTGACCAAAGAAACGCATTATCACAAAATTCTAAAACAGGAGAGGATGCGTGATCTGAAYGTATCATCTTATTCCACTATAGTGGAAAGCCAGTTACCTTTCTTCCTTTTATTACGTTAGTTCAAAAATGCTGCCATTCAGCTATTATGTAGCTCTTAGGACGTAAAGATTTCCTCTTTGCCCTCTTCTCTTTTTGGTCCAGTTAATCATGAAACATATTTGTGTATCTCAAAATGTTGTATATGAAAGATATTTTCATTCATTGTGCATGAAGGATATTGCTTTAATCTTCCAACTAGATTCCAGTATGCAAACATAATTCAATATGTGAAATGGATCACATGATGTTTTTCAACCAAAAGAATTTTATCAACGGTAGAGTTTTCACTATCTGCTGTACAGATGAAGGAACAACAACACTTAAAACCTGCAAAAACGTCAAATCTTTAGAAAGGATTTCTAGAATATCATTTTTGCTAGTGTACCATAAGCAAAGGAAGTACATGAGCAGAATACAGCTCTAAGGATTTGCTGGCACATGGAATGATCTGCATATTATATTACTGAAAGAATGGGGGAGCAGTACAGAAAGGGAGGAAAATTTTAATGAATCTGGAGGTAATTCAGTGGTATAAGTTGCTTCAACAACCAGCGAAGTCTGTATCTGCTATGCTGTGACTAGGTCTTAAAACTGTACAATTAGAAACATCTCTATTTCCTGATGAAGTTCATTTGCATCTAGATTCCCTTGACATTTTTCCAGCACTGTTTTGCTGACAGTAACATTTGTGCAGATACTTACATATAAACCAACACTATGTTTCATAAGATCATAAATATTTCTTGCACAGAACTGTACAAGAAATTTGATGATAGTGATAAAAGGACAATTCTCCACTTCAAGTGCAGGCTTCTTTGGAGTAGAGAGAATCTTCCCAAGGGAAGAATGATAACGGAAAAGATGGAGTTTCTGATTCTAAAGATTTTACAGGTAATTTTGACCATTAATTTCAACCAAATGATATCAGTGCAATGCTGAGTGTGGGTATTGTCTTTACAGTCAAAGTGAAGGTAGGCTACAAATGTGTTTTTTGCATGAAAACAAAGAATTTGCAGTGAAAGAAGTGATGCTGTGCTAATACTAGCTTTTTGATACGAAGAAGTCATGATCTGAGTATGACACCTAAATTTTAGATTATCAAATCTTCATTTCTTTGGATAGTTTTCAGTCTGCTAGGCTGGAGCCCTGCAAAACATGGATATCTTCCAGTCATGTTCGCTAATGATTTGCAAACATTCTACATACTATTTAAAACTGTTATTTTATCTTCTGTGGTAGCAAAGGCACTTTACGTAACTGAAATACCTTTTGATCATGCACTTGTATGCTTCTGAGAAAGAAAGTATTGATTTTTATGAACAGACTGTATTGGAATAAATTGCATTGACAGGATGGTATTGACAGAAGAAGATTAAGTAAGTAAAATAGAAACTAGGCTTCATGTTTGCAAGCACATGCAGCTGAGGAACAATCAGCCTTAAGACTACAGTGATTTAAATAAACATAAAAACTATGTTGATTTGATATTCTCCAATATTATCATTGAATCACAGTAGTCAAAGATAGAAAAGATCTATTAAACTAACAGTTTCCTTTTCCTGACTATATACTTTCAGTGCTTGGTCTGTCCTACTGTTCAAAATTTCGAGTGCTAGAAGCTGATTACTAATGTATTGTACTATCAGGAAGGTTTTACCATCATCCTTCTGCCCTGACATTCCCTTTAGTCTAAGCTGCTGTTGAAACCATACTACTTTTCAGAAAATAATTCAAGATTTACAGTGGGGAAGAGAAGGCAGGCAAAGAATGCAAACATCAACACATGCACAGCATAGAGACAGATTCTCTTGGTATGGTGGTTAGTGTACTTAAGTAACAGAGGGAATCTTTTTTTCCACTCCTTGCTCAAATTCTAAGCCCCATTACAGACATCCCAAGTCCTTTTGGATCTGACTCTTGGTCTTTTTTCAAATAGTATTGCTTCCTAGTCTGTGAAGAGTGCTTCCAATGTGTCTTGTAGGCAGCTAGTTTTGTGATTCAGAGGATGAAACTAATTTGCCTTTGTAGTTATTGGAAAGAGTTAGATGGGATTAGAGGAAAAGCACAGTGACTGATTTAGGTGGCTTAAGCTGATAGTGCAAATGCCTCCTAACCATACAGCAAGTGTGTTTCAAGATGAAATAACAGCTGTTAGTTACAAATTTGTGTGGGAAAAACAGACATGGAAAACCACATTTATTTCAAAACCCTGTAGACTTTTTGATGTAAGCACCGCAGAACAATTCTGCCTGAAACCATATTTGAATTCTCAGAAATTTTTGTACATTTTGGAGAATGTGTATATTTTAATGAAACTTTGAGCAGTACCTTAATTATAGTGGCACAAAGAAGTGCTCTGAAAATGAAATTCTAGTGTTATCAATGAGATAGAGGAATTACAAGTTCCAAAACCTTAAAATCATTTCCTGTCTGTTGATACATCTACAGGTGTCAAAATCCTTTCTTAGCATCATAAATTTGCAATAATTTTCAGTGTTTTTGTTGGTTAAGTATTGTGCATTTCTGCCATCTATTGGCAAAAGCTTTGAATATACATCCAAATTCTACAATAATTATATCTTTTCCAGGGCAAGTTTTTACAAAGGTAGTGTATTTTCTACAACTTTAAAGCATACAATGTCATTTTATTTACAGTATAACTTATTTTATATGTAATGGAAGGTAAATTCTGCTAAATGTCCTAAGGGAATTGTATTATGTATACGTGCATGTGCACTACTTTACTTTCCTATACAGTATCATTTCTTCATATACTTAAAATACCTTCAAACAAGTATAAAAATTTTAAATGAAAATCACTCTGAATACTCTTTGCTTTATCATTTGGCAACAATAACTCATTGGAAGGACTGTATTATGTTTGTATTATACAGAAAACAAGATTTTTTGCCTTCTTTTAGATACCTTAATCAATACAGATTTCTTAGAGCTCTGACAGGTTACCAGGAAGAGTGATATTTTGCAATAGGCTTTTTTGTTGGTACAATACTAAATGGAAATATACATTTACAATAATATCCAGGATGGATTCTTATGAGCATTGTTACATGCAAATGGGAAAAAACGCTTCTCCTTCTCTTTGATCCATTGATCGAACATCAGATAAGTTAGCTGAAAGATACCGGAGCAGAGGAGAAACAGACAGTATTGTTCTCAAGTGTCATTAGTTCCTGTCTTCTAGCTGACACTGGTAAAAGCTGTGTGATTACTTCTCCACCACTTCCAGTCCAAACTAAACTGGATAATTTAAACTGTCTTCTATTCCCAGTCTATTACTGAGTGGTACTCACACTGCATAGAGAATTGAGCTTGAATTTATTCTGGTTTCTAGTCCACTCTGACTGGAGTCATAGGTAGGAGGGGACCATATCCTAAATTTGTCTTTTCCTGTGTGAATGGGTGGCAGGCTTGGCCCCAAGGTAATCACACTGTCTGAATGTTGAGGAGCAAGTTAATACTATACATAATACCAGTTTTATTGCTTTAATTAAAAGCTGATCATGATTCCTAGGTTATATGGTCGGAGGGATAGACTGCTTTGACCTCTTGCATATCTCCTCTTCCTATCTTCTTCTGAGAGTTAAGACTTGTTTGAACAAGGATATCTGTTTACTGGTAAAAAAAAATTCAGTCTTGAACTACCCATAAACAATGCATATAGTTTACTGCCACCCTTCTTTGGACATGATCCCAAACCCTATTTGTCACTAGTCTGTCCTCTTCATTATTAAGCATTACGTACTCTAGTTATCATCTGTTAACTCTATTAGCATGGATTTTTTTCCCCCAGATTATTAACAGAAGCACTAAATAACGTAGGGTCAGGAGCCCATGTCTGACAAGACCCCCCATGCAAAACATGCCTGATCAGTTTCAAGACTCAATGTTTTTTAGTCCATTTAATGAGTGCCATGGTAGTGTTATATCCATGATGTATTTTCGGAAAATTTCTTGCAGCACTATGTCAAATTTCTCATAGAACGTTGGGTAAATTGCATTATTATTTTTAGCTTTATCACTCAAACAGATTTAATGGAAAAGCTAGTGGGATAGGATCAGTTTTTCTAAAATACATACTTATTATTGTTCATTATCTTCACCTCTTAATTACTTAGCAATAGAGTTCTTTGTTTTATCTGGGATTGATGCCAGACTGATAGTTACTTTTTAAACATATTGAATTAACATTAACTTTCATACAGATTGCTGGCACTTCTCTAGACTGTATTTGCCAGACTCGTTGAAAATCAACATTTAGTAGTCCTCAGAGCTCCTCAGGTAGTTTTTAAAGCTACTGAATGTGAGTTATCCAGACATGATGACTTAAAAATATCTGGCTTAAACAGATGTGTTTAACATTCTCCCTAGTCACTTTAGGAAGGCAAACATGCCATCATTATGTGATAAAACCACATCACTTGGCTTTTCTCAACTATAAAATAAAACAAGTGTGGGACGCTTCTGCCGTTTCTGCATTATTAGTGAAATGTCTACCATGCCCCTAGAAATAGAATAATACAGTTAAAATGTCTTTTATTTGCAATATGCAGTGAAGTCCTTAACTCTGTTGGCTAGCATAGTTCAAGAACATTTTTTGAGATTTGACCTTTTAAAATAAAAAATATATATTACTTTTTTTGGACTCCTGTTTCATTCATGCACAGTAAATGTAATCAGTATTTTCTTTTAAGCAGCTGAAATTTGAATTCCTTGATTAGTTTTTCCTTGTCTGCCAAGATGAAGTCATAGATGCAACACCTCTCTTGAATGACATACTCTTAGTATTTTGTTGTGGTTATAATATTTAGAACTTCTGAAAGTATCTTAACACTCTTCAGCATATATCTTTCAGAGGGACACTTCCATGGTATAACAGAAACTTCTTTTTTCCCTATGTATTATAGAGAAGAGCTTAAGGAGGTAGACATTAAATTGTCTGATGTGCCCTAATGGTCTGTTGTCTAGTGTTCTATCTCATGTCTTGTCTTCTGGACAATGATCCATAAACATTCATGATCATTGTCTCCCAAATTTAATGACTGAGAAACACAAAATGGCATTTTGCTGTAGACCAATACTCTGTCTCTACTAAATTCTAAGTAGTTAATATTAATTGATTTTTACTGTTTCATTCATATTTCATTCAGTCATACTCCCGCGAGGATAGTGATAGGATAATATTGTCAAATATATTGGATTTATGCTGAAAAATAAATCATTACCATTCCTCTTGTTTCTTACCTAAATGCCTTGCATTTTTGTCTAAGATATTATGTAGTTTTCTTCTCTTCTTGTCCCTTCTTGTCTAATCAAAATAGATTAGATGTGAACATCTCAGCTTCTAGATGTGATATGAAAGACACTGCCATGTTTTTCCTTTCATCCTTCTCTTTATTATCAGTTTTATTACTTTCTGACAACTCTTGGGTCCCCTAATGGTTTCAGTGGCCTTTCAAACTGAGATTAAGACCCTTCTGCTGAAATGAAGGCTACCCAAATTGTGCAATGTTGTGTCTTAATAGAATGTGGAATAATGTTCCACAAGAACAAACCCCTATCCCTCATACTGCTTAGGGATTCTGGGATTCACTTATACTGTCTTCTGGATTTTTTATTCCTTTGCATGAGGGACATTTAAAGTACTATTTAAAATGTCCAAAAAGATCATTGCACATTCTTAATACTCAGATGTCTTCCACATTTTCTGAGCTATCTGCAACCTGTAACCAACCTGCACTTTATCCTGAATGGCAATATGAAAGATCACTGGAAAAATTTTATTTGCCTAGTGGATTCTTGTCTGTAAGAGTCAGTTGAAAGACCAGTGGAAAATTTCTTGTCTTAGCTTCAAGACTCCAAGCATGTTAACCTATACGGTTCCTTGTAGACATTCTATCTATTTATCATAGTACAGAATCCATAGCAAGTATATCTATGCTGCCGAGCCAGTAGAAGATTTTTAAGTTTGAAAGCATGACAATTACAGATTTTCTAGTACCTGTCAATAAGAAGATTTTGTATTCCTCTCCTTTGACCAGATTTTCTATTCCTCTCCTTTGACCAGATCTAAGAGGGTCTTACACAGTTTTCTTGCTGTTTGTTGGAAACATCTAGATTATGATGCTCTTCCTGTCTGATGGTTATATATTATGCACTCATTCTGGCCCTGATGAATGCTGCTTCATTCTTTTGTGACTGATGGTACTGAATTACCCAGCAGGTTTTTTTTTCCTCTGATATCTTCTTTCACTGGTTTCCTGGTAGCTATTTTCTTAATATCTTGAATCTGAGTAATGTTGTTCCAGAGTGTGATTTATTCAAGAACTCTTCAACTTCTTTGTATTTTCAATGCTTAGTGTTTACACTTTTTTAACAGTAATGTGATCAATGTCTGTTTAAGCCCCAAACCAGAAGTCCTTATATCTACCTAGAACATGAGAGCTTATACTCTGGCAATTTTGACATAAGTTTTATGATCTCTAGTGACTATTTCTGAGCTTTAATTCCTTACATATTTCTAAGTCTCTAATTTCTGCAACACAATCTAAAGAATCACTTCTGCCTTCTAAGCCTGGTGTAAATGCTATGAGATGTCCATGTATCTCTCATTAATGCAGCACCGATTGTCTAGTGTGCTCTGGTGCATGAGACTTGGTCTATGAAGAATTAAGAAAAGATGTATCATACAGTTTAAGTAATCAAAAGAAAAAAGACCAAAAAACCTAACCACATTCCTCCTGACCTTTTTGCAAGAATGAATTAGTCATAAAGCAAATCCCAGTGAGACTGAAAGGGATATAAAGTCATACAAAGGGAGCTGGGATCTTGCTGGAAAGACTAGTAATTAGGTATTCCAGAGGAGTCTCTAAAGTTCACCTAGTGGCTATTCTTGCTGAATATCAGAGAGCTCTGAACCTGAGTACTTCAACTGAGCCTGGATGCTTGTATAAACCAGATCATTCATATTCTTTCAGTAGTCTTTTAGTAATTCCTTTATTCAGCTTTTTATAGACACAGTCTTCCAAACACAGCAATTTCCTTCAGTCACTCCCTTAAAACAACTTACCATGCTCATGTGAGCATGGCTGGTAATACACTAGGAGTCACGCGACACTTTTTCTTTTGAATGGGTTCTGTACTGCCTTTTCATCCTGATTCTGATCCTTTCTGACAGGGGCCTTGCAGTCCTCTCAGTGTCTGTACTGGAGGGATTTCCTGTGTTACAGTTTTAGGTCCTACAATACCCCTCATACTTATGTGATCATCTGAAGAACAGATCCCTCAAGTCATTAAGCCTCACTTTCCTCATAATTTCTGATTGATTCATGTTAATTTTTCCAAGAGGCAGGTGTTCGGTTCGCCATCAGTATGTCTTCTTTCTCCCAAACATGTGAATATAATCAGTGATAACAGCAGCTTTAAAAAAGCACAGTGTTATTATTAGAACTAAAGCATTATATAAGAAATCTGTCAAAACATTTGCATGCTCTACTCAGCAGATGTTGCCTGTATTTTGAGGCTAAGTTCATCAGTTTTTAGAATGTTTGGTGTTTAAGGCCTGTTTCTTTGTAGCTTCTTCCTTTCTTCGCTGGACCCATCAAACCACAACAGGTTCTACCCCTTTCCTCTGCTTTACTCCTTCCTCGCCACTGGCAGTTTCTCAGAGAGACTTGTTTTCTGTTCCTTGGTCTCATCACTAAGCTCGCTTTGACCACGAATACTACTTACAGAAACAGCATACAGAGAATAACAGTCTTTAGAGTACTCTTTGTTTCAAATAACTCTTAACACAGATAGCATTCAAAAATGTTTCTGTTCCTTTACTTGTTATTTGTTGTTCTTTCTTGCCTACTGCTGTTACTGCTGTTCCTTGCAACTTAGTTTATACAGCTTTCAATGTCTAATGAAATCCTTGCTCCCTTCATCCTCCCCAGTGTACATACATGCAAAGAATCCCTCCTTTCAAAGGATTTCTAAACTTTGCTGATGAAGTTACCCATCAGTTTGGCAATGATTTTTGTGGCATGCAGTATCAAGAAATTAAAATTTTACAAGTTCTAGTATTTCACTGGGGTGGGGTGAGAGGTTCATGTAATTTGGCCAGCAGCAGCATATATATGTTTTTCTCCTCAAAATGCAGTTATGAATAACAGGGTTGCAGTCACTTCTGAATCCTGTAACTTTTCTATCCAGTATAGACTACTTATAGCCTTTTATTTCTTTATTCAGCTTCACTATAGAAAAAATTCCCATTTATTCAGAAACCATTCTAAAATCTGGAATTGTTCTTGAGCTAGTCAGCCCCATTAAAAGTTCCACTCGGAGCCTTTCAGCTGGAAATGGATCTGATCCAAAAGCCATGCTTCTGAGTACAGAATGGCTGATCATTTTGTCTGTGTACTATTTTCTTTGTTATCGATGAAGAGTGATGCACAGAGCTGGTTGTTCTATTAAGTCTGTAAAGAATGGTTATACATTAAATAATCTTCATTTTTACTTGGGTACATATTCTGGGAGAACAGATTAGATTCTGCTCTTTTTTCTGGTTTTAGTCACTGAGCTGAGACATTGCAGAATTACTAGGGTAACTACTTATACGATACAAGCGATCATAATGAATTGTTAACAAGAAACTAAAGGTTGAAAATTGTTTCATTAATGTTCTTAATACTCCTAAAAATTACAAATGTTTTCAAGGTTATCAATCTTGATTCACTGAGAGAAAAGTGGTTCAATTGTCAGGGGAAATTATTCATCATAGAGGAAAGAAAACAGAGAAAGCTTCTATTTCCAGTTAAGGTATTACTAGTCCTGAGTGTGGAAAACTAAATTTACTTTGTTTCCCACACATATTTCAAAGTGTTGTATTTTTGAAGACTTTGGAAGCTGGTACTTGAAAAGAGTTTCTTTCCAGATCTTCATTATGCCTGTTTAATTAGTCTTCAGAACATTTTGATGTACAAATCTGTTCTAACTTCACTGATTCTTTATGCAGACACAGTTTCTCAAACAGAAAAGGAATTTTATTTCTAGGAACAAGCATAATGCTGGCTTCAGAAGGTTATCAATAGAAACACTTTGGTGAAAAGGCTAGAGAATTTTTCACAAACTTCATTTTCTACAAATATTATGCAGTGATATAAGCCATTAGAAGGCTGACAATTGATATGCACTGTTTTGCAACATCTTAACATGATACATGACTCCTTTTGGTTGTTCTCTCTTTAAGATTTTTCTTTAAACTTGTGGCTTCTCATAAGTGAAGTTCCAACACCTGATTGTAGACCCCCAGGTTCAAATCTTATATTTTTTGGCTATCAAAACTCCAGAATTGGAGGGCAATGCAGATTTCAGTAAAAGTTATTACTTTAAGTTAGTTGGAAATTAATAAGGAAGGAAAAAATAAAACCATCTACGCTAGAGAGCAAATTGTAAATGCTACCGGGAAGTTTTGACAAATCATAAATCATTGCAGTTCTCACATGGTTTATGATGGTCTCAGAAATATTTTGATGGAATTACAGGCATTTCAAGCACAGTTACACTGCATTTAATTTTCAGTCCCATATAAATAATTTATATACCAAACCACCAGTTGGTCTCCTTTTTAGAAAGCAAAAACTTTTTTTTTCTTTTTCAAGTTTTCATCACTAGTAATGCAGTGAGATTCTTCTTCCTGAACCAAGGCCTGGCCAGAGTGGGACCACTTCAGAAAGAGACTTTATTTTGGATTGATTAATGGTGCTGTATATGTGGATCAAGGGAAAGTCAAGAGAGTACTGGGTTAAGATTCTCACTCTTATTATAATTGCAGACCCAAAAGAGGAAACTCCACTAATATTTTTAATTAGTTGCACTGCTTGACCATCACTTGACAGGCAACAATCTCATTGGGATTAGGTGAGATTACATCTCGTGCTTCTCTGCCTCAGGTATCAATATGAGCAAAATTCTTACCTTCTTACTTATGTGACTTTCAGAAGTTGGATGGATTGCAGCTTGCAACAGTGCTTCATTCTTCCTCTGTCTGTTGCTTGATACACTGTTTTGTAAATTCAGTACTCAGTGATGCTATACATAGTATCATATGAGATGCAGAGAAGGAAAATTTGGGATATAGAGAAAAGTGTTGTTCCAGCTACATTATCTAAGGCTTTTTCTGAGCTTGTGTAGGATATTTTTACCATCTGGTGGAGTTTCATACTGTTTTGAACCAAGTTAAGAAAAAAGTATTGCTGTATCTTTCATGATTTGCCACCTGTTTCATACCAATTTTTGAACCCCTAAGGATCTCTAGTACTTCTGTATTTAAAGGGTCCACGCTCACATTATGCAGGGCTTATTCCTGATTCACTACTGGCCCCCAGACATTTTGCATTCATTAACCTTGGCATCACCTGCAGCAGTGTTTAGTCTCATACTATCTCAAATTTTAAATAATAAAATAAAAATGTAGCAGAAGAAATACATATATCAGGTCCATAAATGGAAGGGCATTTCTCTGCATCACAAAGGTGTCTCTGGAGTTATTGACTTCACCATAACAACTTGTACTGCAGTGCTGTACCTGACAACTTGCCAGAAGGTCTTTACCAATAAAGCTAATGATGCTTAGAGGGCAATGTTTGCATGTTCTTTAGATCTCAATCATTTTGAATCTTTCTCCTGCTTTTCCCAGCTTCTTCTGCTCAGTAAGCTTTTTTAATATGGAGTACTGTTAAATAGCTGTAATTAAGATTTGGAATGCCCTCTTTTCATTCAGGCATTTAGTTTTTAATTCTTTTTGAACAAATCATCACAGTGCATTTGCAGATGTTATATAGGCTTACATTAGTTATGAAACATTTTGCTCTGTAAATCTATCTACCAATCTTACTTCTCTGATTTGATAGCTATAAAGGGGTATGAAGTCAAAGAATTTGGATTTTCTTGGTGTTTTTATGTTCAAACTATCTAAGCGCATCTTGTCTTCAAAATTGCCCAGGCATTCTGCCAAAAATACGATTTCTTGTAAAATCTTCCTTCCTGCTACTTCAGGTCAGAAGCAGAAATATTGGATAGGCAGCCTGTTTGACTTATCAGCTCTTCTCTTTGATGCTAGTACAAATACAGCAGATGACAGACGGATAAAGATGAAAAACAGAATAATGCTCCTATTAATTAAAAAAAAGCATTTCAACTTGCAAAAATGACCTTTTCTAAATAAGTATTTTTTTTTGTGTGAAATATTCTGATTATTTTCTAAACCTGTTTTTCTTGTTTTGTTTACAGTTCATTTATACAGGGAAATTGTTTTGCTTTCTTTGTAAATCAGCTTCTGCAGAATAAAGCAAATGAAAGTGTGCTGTACAGGGACATGTCTAGTACACAGCATTTTCTTCAGCATTCTTCTATAAGGAGTGCTGACTATTAAAAACAATATTTTAGCATCACTGTATGGAGGCTTAGCTGAAATTAATTGGCCATTTACTATTTAAAGTGTCAAGTTGCTCTGCAAGAGGTTTTGCATTCAAGTTACAATATCTGAAGATGATAATCTACATAGTAAAAAGGAAAATATTGTGGTCTCTCAAAAACAAACATGACTGAGAGCAAAATACTTAGTCTACTGCATTATAAAGTTTATGAGGTACTCAAATCTCTCCAGTGGTTATTTGTTCATTATCCCTCCAGTTACTCTGCTGCTCAGTATAAACAAACTATCAGTTTTTGTTTTCTTCTCCACTGCTGGTTGTGTTTTTCTTTAGTCAGCTCCTTACTGCATAGAACATTTTCCTTCAGAACTGCACATGTGAGTTCTTACATATGTATATGCTCATGCCGTACTGCAGAGATACACCAGTTCCTTTCTAATCACCGTGCGTCCAGTGGCCACTGACAATCTCCTCTATCATCACTGGAGCCCCTTGGGTATAATATGTTCCATGTCATGTGCAATAATTTCATGTATTATCATCATATGTATTCTAGAAGTAGAATAAGTTCGGGTGGTGCTACACTTTGCATGCATATCCCCATAACCTAGCAGAAAGGCCTTTATCACTAGGAGTTACCTGTAATTTTAGTGACCAAGTATGGCATTTACACTGTGTGCTACCAGAGTGAATATTATTTTCACATTGTAACAGTTTGCTAACTTTTACTTAATTCTGAGGTGGAATGCTTTTATAAAATATCCTGTTCTCTGAAATAAGTCAAGTGAGTCAGTGAAGTTCCAAGGATATAGTGCCTCTTCAGCCTTATGACACTAGGAGAAATAATCACAATGGGATTAATATAAAATATTAATACCATTCAAATGGATTTTCTTTTTGCCTTTTTCACAACCTTCATATTTATTCTTCTTCCTGAACTCAGCCTTTGCAACCTTTTCCTATTCAACATCCAACTTCCATTGCTGCTTTTGAAATTCTAAATCTTATAGGTGTTCTTACCAGGACTATATTACATAAAGGCTGCTGTAGGTAATAGTTATCATGTTACTTAAAAGTTCACTTTTTATTTACATATGTAAATGTTTAATTATGTAATAATTAAAATAAATATGTAATATGATTAAAATAAATCATATATTAATTTACTACTTTTATGGTAAAATTGGTATGGAATATACATTTTGTTTAAATATTGTTAAAATTTTTTTAATGCATATTGTTTTTATATAATTAAATCAAAATTATATAAGATACTTATGTTGAAATATACTTAATTGTGTGTTTAGTAGTGGCTAGACATGTGGTTGGGGCAATGGTGATTTAAAAAAGAATGAGGTTTATAATGGTTAGTTGGCAGGCAATGTATCATGATGAAGTGGCAGATGGACATCTGAGTCACTACACATTATAAAATATTACAAATATAAAGTCAAATGAAGTGGGATAATTTACAAAGGAAATGGCCTGATTCCAGCTTTTATTTTCTATTAAATTCCTTATTAACACTGAGTTCTTATGCTTGCCTTCCCCTTTGTACCTATTAGGGGCAAAGTGTGGATAACGGCACTGTAAAAATAAGGACATGCAGAAAAAAAAGAAACAAGCTAGGTCCTTCTGGATTGTCTCATGCTCACTCCTGCTTTTGGAAATCCATCTGTAGAAGATGGTATACAAGTGCATGGAAGATGGATGACTTGCAACATAAGAAATATGTTGCAATCAGCGGAAAATAGCAAATGATGCACTCAGATTTAGAAGAAGGGTGTCTTCTAGGAAAACGTTGGAACTGGACTTTCCTCTAGACATGAATTCTAATCTAGTCTGATAGTGCATGGAAATTTTCACTATCTATTATTAGTTGCTTGGTAATTTATATTAAGTTAGTCATCTGGTCTATTACTGCAAGTCTTTATTTGCACCAGAAACTCCCTGAGAATTGGCATATCAGCAGGCAGATCACAGACATTTTCCATATGAAATGAGTTTGAAGAGAGGAGCCTTAAATGCTACTCCCTTTACTGTGCTTATTCTTGATTCAGCCTCAATGCTCAATTGAAACTTCCAGTCCTCAGACTTTGTATTTAAGCATGATATAACACTGAATAGGTTAAGACCATTTTTTTAATACTGGCATGGGGTGAAATAAGAGATACTGGTGAATGGTGTATGGATCTGTGTGACAGCTATATCCTAAAACACAGTGAAAACACCATGATCTTTGCCTTTGATGGAATTTCATACCTAAATCCTTAATCTGTCAGTTGATATGAAATGTTCTGTTTGTCATTACAGTAAAAATTTATACCATGCACAAGGGATCATTCTCTATGATGAGTAAAAGAGTATGACTCCTCTTCGACAGGGGTAAATGTTTTATGAAGTGTTTGGCATACATCTGGTCAGAAAACTGTAAGGCTTTTTGTGCTTGGCTCATAATCACATATACTGTTTTATAAGTGTATCATTTTCATAATCTACTTTTCATAATTAAACATTTCCTATTTGTGCAGTTCAAAGGCCAAAGAAGATTTCATGGCCAAGATGCAGAATATCATGCAAGGTGATTAGAACGGAAATATTTGAATCCTTTTTATATCTTATTTCATGGTATGCTCATTGTTTCTTTGACAGTTATGGTCTGTGCCTTGTGACTCACAGTGACAAAGACAGGCAGAATTGCAGTTCTGATTTTTAAAACAACGTCCCGCAGCATGAGTCAGGCTTTAGATCTGGCCTTTGTCCTTCCTTTGCCTTTGTTCTTATCGTTCTGTCCTGCCCCGTGGTTACAGCCTCTCAGAATAGTATATTCTTGATTTAAGGCAATTTGTTCCTGGTGAATGCCAGGGAAAATTATACAGGATGCTGACTTGTCATTTCCTCATTAAGTTAAACTACTTTATACTCTGTTGTAATGGGCACTTTAAAAAACAAACTCCAATTCCCAGCCTTCAATGCCACCTCTCTGCAAGGTTAGCTCACTGAGATTACATCTGATTTCAAGGGCCATCTTGATTTTAGTCGCATCATTGATAAACTGTCCAATTAGTTTATTCTCCAAAACCAGAGAATTTAAAAAGAACATTTTTTGCATCCTCTTTGACTATGGACTTCAGCATCCAGAAAGGATGGCACAACTTTAAATAGAAAAATATGAGGTCAGTATATTCTGTTTCTTCATCTGTCTCTTTTCCCTGAGGTAAGTATGAATATTGTTTTTCCTTCCCTTCACGTTTTCAACATTTCATTAAAAATGGTACCACCATCAGTCTGGTGGGATAATATTTCCTTTACAAAGTAGGCTGACTGCCAGATAAAACAGACTTCTTTGATTTTCTGTAAAAATCTACTGTTCATTCACTCTTGAATGTTACATAGTCATTGCCTTAAGTGGTATAAGCTAAAGCCGGTTTTATACTTAGGGATAGAGTACCAAAGGTTGTTTACATATGCAGTGACCCTGTTCTTGTTATTGTTAGTACTAAGCTTTCTGAAAGTGATTTAACATCCTAAGACTTTGTCTGAGACTGAGAGATAATAAATAAATAATGCAACTACATGCATTTCTTCAGGAACTCAAGTTTGGGTTGTAGTTTTACTTTCTTAATCATCTAGTGTGATTATTGAGGATTAAGTGCTTGGCAGAATGGATACTACATCATTCTGTCAACACAGAGGATGCTACAAAACTATGTGGAAAAGGTAGTTGTTGGCCAACTGGAATAGCTTTTACATACACAAACACAGTAGGTTTGTTTTGTTTCATTTTATTTTCCTGTGAGTAATGCTTTTATGCTTTTTGAAAGAGGGCCAACGAAAACTTTTAGGATTGTTTCTTTAGGGTAACCTATGCTTTAGGGGACAATAATTTGATGTCCTGTTTAATCCAACACATTGGATATCAATGCCAAGGAGCTGCTCTTCCCTTGGTCTCTTGCAGGATGGTATAACAACTGCCCAGTTCCTGACAGCTAAAGCTAAGGCAGAGTTCAGCTGCTGAAAAGGTCTTGCTTTCTTCTCCTGCATATTTGAGATTGATAATTTCACATTTAGATGGACTTTGAAAGGCAGCTGCCATTTAACAGGAGCAATGCTTCCAGAAGTGCATCAATCCATTTTTATGGCAAGTTCAGGGGGAGGGTCATGGAGTGATATGCTCTGAGGATATGCTTCTGTTGAAATTATGCAGAGCTTCACTTTTAACATCTCTGAAATAGCCTTGGATTCCTTCAAGGTACAATAGGTTTTGACAAGTCATCCTAGTGCTCTTTAGAACATGGCCACTGTGGTAGAATGAATGTTGAGTGGTTTGGAGGAAATGCTTTGGAGCAGGTTGCACACGTCTGGTGTTTCTGGCAACACAAAAAATTTAGGAGTTTTAAGTTTACCTCAGTCCTGGAGACTTGTCCTCCACGGTTGTAGGAAATAGTAAGGAACACTGGAAGCAGTGCCATTTCCATAATGGCATCATCTTTATCTGCTTAAACTAACTCCAGACTTTCACTCACGTGCTGGTATTGGCTAGATAATGGGATGTCTGAAAGCTAGTTTTCTTCACAGCTGAAGAAAAAAATAGTTTAGTCTACTGAGAACAAATTTCTGGAATCCCAATTTTTCATCTAATATGAAAAACTCAATCTAATAACCTCTAAAATTGTACAGGAATAATAAAGGTAAATTTTATATGACCAACATCTGACTCAAAGGAAAGCCATATATATTGAATCACTAAGCATTACTAAATGGCACAATATGGATCTAGATAAAAAGCCCAAGCTTGTTCCAAATGAGCTCACAAGTTTTAAAGTGGTATAGTCATATTAGCATGGTGGCCTGTCTAAGCTGAGATGTTAGTCTGGGGAGTGTGCTATGTTAATATGGCTATTTTGATTTTGGAACCCAAGCAAAGGTACGTATCTCTCCGCAGCACTGCGTTTTGCTGTGCTGTGTCCAGTAACTTTGCACAATAGTATTGCCTAGTATTATATTTGTTGTTCTGTAATCCAAAGAACAGCTCGGTGCTGGTGATACCTGAATGGACTAGAGTGCCTACTGCCCATCTTAAATTATGCTCTCTTTATAGGATAGATTTCAATTCTTAAAAATAAGTAGTAACAAAGTGGTGACCTGGTTGCTGAAAGTTTGTTGTAACCTAACAGCCTCCTTGTGCTGCTTCCAATTAATATTCTTGAAGTAAAAGATTACTGCTTACATATGATCTACCTTCCGTCAGTGAGAAAATACAGTGAATGACTTTCTGAGGTATTGCATGCAGGCAGGGCATTAAGCAGATATTCTCATGTATGATGTTTCTCTGAAATGCTAAAATTTGACTTACCGTCTGCAGTCTGTGATGTTTGCTATGTGTTGTCTCATTTACTTTATTTAAATTGCTATCCAATAAATGTTCCATTGATTTTCAGCATATTGAGGTCTGTATGATTTATAAAGAGTTGGCATGTTCATTGAAATCTTAGTTTTATATGTCTTTATTTTCTTTGAAGATTTTTAAAAGTAAAAGCAACAAAAAATACGGCATTATTTCATTTCCCTGCTTGTGATGCTTTATTGTGTGTTCAGCCTAAGATACACCTCAAGACATTTGAGAAAGCTGTTAGTCTAATTATTTTAGAACTTGGAATCAAATAAGTTTACATTTCTTAAGTGGTCAGACATAACTGAAGAAACTTTCTTTTGTTCTAATGCTATGCTATTTTGATGCAAAGATGAGGTCTAAATAGCATATGTTGGGTCACTGTGATGAATTTAACCACTGAGATTGAAATTCAGAAAATTCTTACATTCAGTCCTCTGGGTTAGTTTGCTTCTCTGTATTGCTGAAATGCCCATGGACAATTGGTTAAACACTAACACAGGCATCTTCTGTCTGATCTGTACAGTAATCTTTAACCCCGTCGAGTGAATTGCTGGGTGCTGAATCAGGAGAGAACAGGGCCACCTCACCTACTGAATTCCCATCACAGACATGTACAATACTCTTAAAAAGTTGGTCGTTGGAAGATTGCAGGATTTGGTCAGATGCATACTAAGCTACTCACAATTTAATTCACTATTTCACTCGATAATGATCCTGTGAGGTAAATAATTATGTTCTTCCAAGCACTGCTTAATATTCCTTTTAATTAAAGCATTTTAAATTTGTTGTTGAAATTGACCTTGAGGATGTTGGCTTCATTGCACACTGTTTTTAGGAGAGATAATATAGATGGTCGAGAAGATAACTACTCCCACTGAAAACAGCGAGCTGTCTTGCATATTCAGATTGAAGAGCAAAATGCCAAAACTATCCCACTGGAAACCAGAAACCTCTTCTTAGGGGGGGATGAAAGTAATACAAACATCTTTGTGCAGCTCTGTCTATGGCTCAGTACTGCTGCTCAGCATGGTATGTCATCATCTGGCTGCTGCTGAATTTCAGATTCACATTTTTAACTTGTGGTTCAGGTTTATTTTAGATTTATTTGCAGTTTTTATCATTCGCAGAATTGCACAGAATCACAGAATGGTTGAGGCTGGCAGGGACCTCTGGAGATCGTCTAAGTCCAACCCCCCTGCTCAAGCACGGTCACCTAGAGCACATTGCACAGGATCGCACCCAGGTGCGTTTTGAATATCTCCAGGGAAGGAGACTCCACAACCCTCTGGGCAAACTGTTCCAGTGCTCTGTCACTCTCACAGTAAAGAAGTTTTTCCTCATATTCAGATGGAACTGCCCGTATTTCAGTTTGTGCCTGTTGCCTCTTGTCCTGTTGCTGGGCACCACTGAAAAGAGTCTGGCCCCAACAGTTAATGTTTTTTGATTTTGCTGTTTGCAACAGGAGCAAGTGCATTGAAATAAAAAGGGTGAAAGTCAATAAAAATCTGACTGTCATCCTTTGTGCCAGGGAGCTGAGAGAGTTAAAGGAATACTGTCAAATCACTAAGACCAAATTATAAGTTACATAAATGAAATGAAAAAGCTTGCTATTGCTATTCATTTCTGAGGTACTGACCTATTTTAGAAATGTTCAAGGCTTGGAAGGCAACTGGATTCTACACCCAAACATTTTCTGTACTAAATATAAAGTACTCTAATGATAGGTTTAAAATTGGATAGTAACAAGATTATAATACTGTTCAAGGTGAAATACAAGAAGGAAGAAAAATACTATTCCTTGCATAGTAAAAAGTAAACAGGATGTTCTTTCAGCTTAAATAGTACAGGATGTGATTAGTAACACAGTTAAGTATTATCTCTTTAAAATCCTTTCTGTTTGAGAGGAATGATTCAAGTGCCCACAGATATTTTATGTATATGTCTTTATGCATATGTATAGAGTCAAACACTATTTCCACTAGACTGAATGAAACTTTACTATTGTCACCAGTGGGAACATGATGAGGCTGTTTGTAAGAATGTAGTCTAAAGGTTACAACGTAGAAGAGTCACAGAAGTGACTTGCCTGTGGTTCACTCACTGCACATTACTGAAACTTGAGGTTTGTGTATGACATTCTCCCCATTTCTAAAATTGTCATTCTCACACTTTAATAACATTTCCAAAATGCTTTGAGATCCTAAGACTGGGGATGCTGTACATTTCCTGTAAATGCCTGGTGCTGTTTTTATGCCTGCACTGCGTTGTACTCCAGATGGTATTGATATATTTTTGGTGTATACATCTTTGTGGCTCTCGTGGGGGCAAAAAATAGGAATGATAACCATGTTCCTGGAAAAGAAGATAGCTTTTCAAGATGAAGCTTGTATGTTAAAGGATATCATGGGAGGTAATATCTCACCTTATTTACATTTTATTTTAAAGAGTTGTTTGTTTCTTTTTAATTGAGTGAGATGGTATCTGACTAAACAAAAATCCATTTTTGTGAATATTTGCACAGCAAGTCTGCCTGAGAGAGCAAACGGACTCTATTCTTTACACTTTTGGTTTATGGCTAAAGATTTTTGTTGTTCTTCAGTACTGTAGAGTTGTCATTAACTAGGATTAGATGAAGGCTTGTTGTGTTTTTTTTTATTTCATCTGGGATAAATCATGTCAGAGTTGGCTGATTATGTGATCTCTGCCTTCTTCATACTAGCTTTAACCAGCAGACAGATGATGTAAAAATGTCCAAGAAAAAAAAATAGAGCAAAAATGGCCTTTATGTATGTGACCTAAATCAACTATATTCTTTGCAAGAGTATCTGTTCAGTCCAAGTGAAGGGCATCACTTCTGTGGATTTTGGGTTGACAGATGTGGTTCTTTGGTGTGTATGAAAGTAGCTTATGTGCTAATATCCGGATAGAGAATGACTTTTAAGCTCTAGTACGTCACGGATCAGAGCAGCATCTGCACTGCCTGCCTGTCTGCTTCTGTGATTTGTGTTTTGTCTTTCCACTTGGTGATACTCTTAGTGTTTTTGGGGGGCTGAGTTTTGTATTTGAATTAATTCTGTTTGTTTCATAGTAAGAGAAATAGATTAGATTAGATTGAGTTATCTTTTTGGAAACATATAAAGGTAAATTTTGCATTATCCTGTGTCCAGTAAAATAAGTCTGCTTCCAAAGAGCAGTTTTGTTAAAGAAAGAACTCTCAGCCATTGATACTGAAAAAAAGAAGGGGAAATGTTTGGCTCTATTTGCTCTTAGTGAATGCTGTAACTGAAGACTTGGACCATAATACTTTTTATGCTCAGTGTTCCTGAAGCTGAAGATACCTAGTCATGATTCCCAGCAAGATTCTAGTCTACCACAACCCTTCTGGGGGCACACGTACAGAGACTTATAAAAGTACTAGAAGGCGTAAAAAGTCTCTTGGAGAGTTGTTTCAAAATGGATATCGTGTCAAAGCTGGACATAATGTCCCTGAAAAGGAAGAGCAGCCTACTTTTCGAAACTCCCTGGTGTCTTGTTATAGGGTCGGCTCCTATTGGGGTAAGGTCCAACTCTAACTTTAAACATTTTCTTCAGAGCTGTAGTTTGTGATTCTGTCTGTGGTGCTAGTGTTGTTCTTTTCTGTGAAGATACTGTATTTAATTTTTCAACTTCAAAATAATACTACAGGATTTCAATTGCCTTATAGGAAAAATACCTTCCCAAATTCACAAGATGTAATGTGCCTGTATCTCTAATATCTCATTAAAGGGGTCCAGTGTTCTAGAATCAAATAATCTGTTCTTTACTGAAGTACGGAATGTAATATTCTGCAATAGTGGTGCTATTAAGAAAATGATTTAGGTTATTTTTAGAACTACTGTAATTATTTCAGCAGGTGTAAACGTAAGCTAAAGAAATGTGCAGCAGAGAGGATTATTAAGGATGGTTTGATATAGTGTTGTTTGAAAGCTATTAGTATACAACCTATGTAGATTATGAACCTGATGTAGTTTTACTCTTCTGAGTCATAGGTTATTTATTTTTGCCCTGTTTGTACACTTGTGTAATACAAATAGGCAGGGAAATGTATCAGAATATTTTGCGTTGCTTCCAAGGAAGGACAGATTCTGTATCTCCTGTCCTATTTCTTCTTGTCTTCCATGTCAGTGTTATTTGAACTGTTATTTTCAAACCTGTCCTGTTCTGTCCACTTCTGGGAGTGGAATCCCAGGTTGCTCTGCTGAGCTGTGTGAAAGCATTCAGGACAGGAGGATTTTTCATCCTTAAAGTCATCTCTTCATTACATATGTCTCAGGAAGGGTTAAAACTGATTTTCAAAAGATGGATTCTTGTTTATTTAATCTTCAGTAAACCATATGGTCTCAATCAAATATAGGGTAGCAATAGCCATTGATAGTTTTGATGAATAATGAAATCATTCACTGAAAATGCCATTCATTTTATTAAAGTGCTTATTGTATTATTACTCTAGATGCTCAAATAATAGAAGTATCTTAAAATGTGTAACAAGACTATTTGGAAATATTTAGACCAGTGCTGGAGTGGTAGTTTAATATGTTGTAATAACATGCTGTTAAAAGAAAAAAAATATTCAGGAAAGAGATTAGTTTAAAAGAATTTGAAGAAACAGCTCAGTTGAAGTGCTCCTGGGTGAATGGTTTGCAAAGAATAGAAATGAAATAAAAATCCCTACAAAATCCCTAGAGATGTGGATTAAATTCTTATCCTAATACTTCTGGATATGCTATTGACAGAAGCAACAACACATGGAAAGATGAAAGGGATCATATATTTCCTTGAGAAATAATGTCATGCTTGATCCTGCAAGCATGCAAGAAAACTCTGTTCAACTAGATTAACCTCTCTCATGTAAAATGAGAAAATGTCCCATCTCCTGTTTCTCTTTTGTAGACTGTCTTTAAGAACAGGTAATAGTTTAGTTGTGCTTTCCTTCTCTTCCATTTTACAGATTTACAATTACAAGTTTCCTTTGCTGGGGTTTGTAACCTATGGGTAATCCTGATTGCTGCTGTATGCTAATCCAGTTGAAAGCATCAATTCAGTAGAAAGACTGCAAAACTGCCTGACAAGCAGGAAGATACCATATTCAAGCAACTTTTAGGACTAAAATGCAGAATAAAGCTTTTTTTTTTTTTTTCTTTCTGTAAACTTCATAGAGAAAACTATTTTCTACTCTTAATTTTAATGCCACTGGTACTTTTATGCTAGCTTAATGTAACCAAATAACTTAGTGCTTGCCTTTTGGTAGTTATCTGCCTTTATAAATATATGCATTATGCAAATAAATAATATTTTTGAAGTAAAATTAAGCCTTTTCTTCAACCCTTCAATCTTTGTCTTAAATTATTAAAGGAATCTGGTTTGATAATCATAATAGTCTAAAAAACCTGTGAATCTCTGCGCTCTATCCTGGGCATGATTTCAGCTCAAAGAAACTAAAGCATACTTTAGTGATCCTTTTAGAAGCTGGAGTCTCCTGATGGCCTGATCCTTCCATCACTGTCTGTTTTACAGCTCTAAGAAATACAGAATCATAGGACTGCAAAATTGCTGGGACAGCAGATAATCTTGCAGAATTCATTTCTCTCCCCCAGGAGGAGGTTCTTATTTGTATGTGCATGCTTGAAGTCTGTGCTTTTTTCGTACTAGTATATGAACATGAGGACTTGAAACATAAGTAGTCTTAGGGCTGTCTACTCTTTGGATGGGAGACCATAGAAATCCCAAGATGTTATGGCTAAACAGTCGTGGATGACTTAGAACATTTTCTTTTGCTGCGTCATCACTGCTGAGTTGGTGGATGGGGAAAAGAGAGATGACCAACTGGTTGCATCAGTAAACCATCAAATTAAGCTACAGTAATTGTAAGGAAAGTTAAATCAGCTTGTATGTGTTAGCGTTAAGTGCATGTATAGTTTGAAAAGAATGAATTTTAAATTGGTTTAGTTAAACCACAGTGACTTTTTGGACAAGGCTACTGTGTTTTAGTAGAGTATCATCATCATAAAACAAAGGAATAGAAATCTTTTATCTTTCTGGCAGTAGTGAGAAGCATAAACGTACTTTTTTCACTACTTTTGCAGATGACTCTGTTAATACACATGGAGCAGAATAAGAGTTTTATAAAAGCACTTTGTTGAGTAGATCAGCAATATCAGGCCCTTGATTGCATGTGTGTATTTTTCTTCTGATCAGAGAGTATTTCTAGCTACATTAAATCTTTTGATGCTTAGTTTTTGTATAAATTGCAATATAGAGAATTAGAGTTTTATTCAAGTCAAATGCCATAAGAAAATTCCAATATAAAATGTGTTGCCAAGAAAAAGGTGAGTGACGGGCTGGAAACAAAAGGGCAAGTAAGGAGCATTTCATTCAGCAGTTCCCTTAATTAATTTAGCAGACAGGATCCCATTGAATGTCAAAATTAGAATGGACTTTACTGAAGTACACATGAAATTGATCCTACCTCAACTATTAATTATATTAACTACAAAATTGTTTTACATTTATTTCATATTAAAAGTAATAATTCTTCCCTGCATTAATAGAATGCATTCCCAAATATTGTTTAGGAAAGAAAGATGACCACATTCCTATCGGTAGATGTAGAGCTGACAGAGCTTTGGGAAAATGAGTGAAATTTTTAATGGTGTTCCTATTACAGAATTTTGATTACTGTTCTTGATGCATAAGCAAATTTAATAAATTTCTAATCTCAGTGAGTTGGTGGGACTGAAAGAGAGACTGTCGTCTTAGTTATAAATGAATCAGATTTGATTTGAGAACAGTGGAAAAAAATAGTCATGGAGCATTGTGTTACTCATTGCATGCAGTTAATTTTCAGAGCTGGGCCACTCTTTATGGACTTTTGCCAATAACTGCTCCTAAGTTAGACTCATCAGAAATTAAACCGACTTAAACAGAAAAGATTTTGATTTTCTGTGGATTCATAGTAATCTAACATAAAAACAAACACTGAAGCATGAATACACACTGAGTAATTTAGGCCATTTTTTATTTTGACAGCAGTCTCAGTGCCACGGGCTTATTGGTGTGAAGATTACTCTGTCATCAGCTTACAGATGCATATATGATTGCAAGTACACTTTGGCATGTCATTAATACTAGCACCAGAATGAAGTGTTCTTTGGGCTTTTCCTCTGGGAAATACTCAGTTCATTCATCATCCCCTTGTGAAGTACAAGATGATACTGATAATCATATATTTAAAGGCAAAGTCATTTCATCCAAGTTTTATGCTTACAGTTTATTCCCAGCAGCTGCTGCTTGCAGTCTGTTTGAAGAATAAGGCCGAAACCTCTGAGTTAACTGCAGTCTTTCAAAATGCATGCAATTTACTGCCGAGGGCTTAGAGAGCCAAGCACATACATACAAAGACGATGCCTCTTACCTCTTTCACAGTCAGCTTTGAAACATAGCTATTCAAGACTGGGAATTCCCCTTTCTTCTTTGTTTTAATTCAGCTAGTGTTAGTGGATGCCCAAAAGGCCACACAAGGTCTTCAAACGGTATAACCTACTGGGGAGATGTGCACATTGTACAGTGTGATTTGCCCCATCCTACTACGTAGAGTTGTTTTGGCTGAGTGACTCTTCACTGTAGTAGCTATGGGGAATAAACACTGCAGTGATCTCAGGTGTAGTGGCTTTTGCTTGCAGACAACCCCCCCCCCCCCAATATTTGCATGCTTAACCCTTGAGAGCAAGGTAGTATGAGTACATGGAAACAGGGTTATTCCAACCTACCATCTGCAGCTCTCACTACCATGGTCCAGTCCTTTTATCGTTTTGTTCGGTCCACTTTTCACAGTTCTTTTTTACACTGTTCTGGAATACCTATTTGTTATGAATATGGCTGATTTTCCTACTTGAAACAGGCTTCTTCCCTGCTGAACTGTCAGCCTTTCAGCCCTGTTTGCAAATTATCTCCGTTTCTTACCGTGGCCAGTGCTGAGAATGCTATTCCCAGCCTCAGCTTTTTTCCTTCTGAGCCAGGTTCTCCTGGTCTCTGACAGTGCCATCAATCAGTGCCAAATGGCTTTTAAAGCCCTCAGACTAGATTTTGTACTGAAGGGAATTACAAAACTCAGAAGGGAACCAGTAGTTTCATTACTAAATCCAGTCCGCTAACACTCCATCCTACTGAGGCAGATTGTAGTCCTTGTTCAGCACTTGGGCAGGAGCAGTGACTGTCAGGGCAAACAAAAGTGTTTTCCTGCGGTGTTCTTTCTGCTGATGAATTTTGTTTGATGTAATGCCTCTACCTAGCTTGAAAAGAATACAATTTTAATGGACATTGAAAATACTTGAAATTCATCATTTTTACAGGCTTCAAAGGTATATTAACATGAAGTGTTTTCAACTCTATCTCATAAGCATACTTATTTAACAGAGGACTTTTTGGAATAATACAAAATGTATTTTATAATAAATACAAAAATTCAGTATTTCTAGCATGTCCAGTTTTTCTCTAAAAGCTAATAAAACATAAAAATGTTTTCTATAAATATGAAGAAATAGCATCAGGTAGAATCATGGTAATTGTCTGTGAAGTTTTTGATATCTCATCTGGAGGATCTGCCCTTTCTTAGTGCCTTTTCATAGGGTCATACACCTTGTAATGTCTTGATACTATGAGCTGCATGGGAACAAATTCCTATGAAATGCTCTGTTGCTGCTAGTATGATGGAATTCCCAGAATATTTGCAAGACAGGAAATACAGATAATCATATAAAACAGCATGGGTAAAGGAACCTGATAACAAAATTGTTCAGGTCTTGAAAAGGGTGGAATACTGAAGGGGATTCATATGCCATCATGATAAGGATAACTGTAATTTTCATCTCATTTTTATTCTTCATATTTGAACCACACAGAGCAGGTGATACGCTGAGGTTTCTGAAGATCAAAATTGGACCCTTTCTGTGTAAGAATTGCTTTAGCTATAAAACACAGTCCCGTAAGTGATCTCCCAGACAAGATAGAGAGGTTAGAAGGTGATTCTACACAGGGCAGTTCTATTTGTAGATCAAGTAAGCTGGCCGTCTGCTTACTTTTCTAAATGTTAGTCTCTGTAGGAAATTTTTTTAAAGTAGTGTAGGCAGTAGCAAATGCAGAACTCAATCTGTAATGATTTTCTTCTTCAGCAAAGAATACATTAAACCCACCCTCTCCTTGGTATGTCATTCGGTTTCTCAGCACTTAAAGTATACCTTAAGCATTGTTAGTGTTTGGAAATAGAGGCTTTATTGTTAATTGTTTTTTTTAATTTAATTTTTAATATTGTTTATTGTTTTTTTTAATCATTGCAACAGGTAACAGCCTTCTCATTAACCTCTCCTTGAATGCTTTGCAATATGTTTGAAATGAGGTATTTTTCCCACCAGTAGTTTCTGAAAAAGTTCCGAGGGAGTGGAGTGAGGGAGGTAGCTGGATGGAACGGATCTGAGAAAAGTCAGCATTGCTGGCAGACTTCTGCTCCATCCCTGCCCTCACCACCTTTCTTTTGAAAGGGAATAAGTAGGAATTGTGGGAACCACTGCAAGTGGAGCAGAGAGATATGTCTCCCACAGATTGAGAACTGTGATCCTAAATGTTCAATCTTTATTTGCAAATGGATGTGAAGTTTAGAATTAAGCACCATTTTATTGCTTTTTTTCTAGGTACCACATCCACTTTTCAAGTGATTAATCCTCAGAGTTCCCCAGTGAGTCATGAATTAAAAATAAACTTTATATCCATTTAGTACACAGACAGGAGTAATTTTCTACTTTGTTAAGACTACTTACGAGCCTTAACAGGAGTAAAAATCTTTTTAAATAAATTTCCTAGAATATTACGGAAATTAAGCCTTGATTCAATAAGCATCTCACAATGAGAGACCTCTGCTCATGAAGAGAACCTCTGGACTCCACTGAGATGAGGCAGTTGTGCACATGTTTAGGTTTGCCAAGATCAGTCTTTACTTAAGTCTCTAGAAATAAAAAGTGTTTTATAGCACTAAAAGTGGGTGAAATAAACATCAAGAAAGAGGATAGATGAGATGAAGCTGCCCTGGACCTAAGCCTAATGGCCACAATACCATGTTACACAATTTTTATGTAACTGTTGGCTCTACTGTCTACTAAAAATTATCCTCAAAGCCTTTCATTTAATTTTATAAGCTGTGTATGGGTATAATACACAATGTACCTTTGTTCATATGCTGAATATCTGCAGCAAAATTATTTACTATCAGCATAAGTATCTCTTAGTGATTTAAGCCCTTAATCTTTTATGGTATTTTCTCTTGCGCACGCACTATCTGTTTCCTCTCCTCCTGTATGACTGGCTGGTTTTGCAGTTGTCTGGCAACTGCTATTCAGGCAACCTGATTTCAACACAAAAATTTTGTTTCTTCATAGAAGTCTTTATGTCATTAGTAGCCAGAGTGTAATCTATTGCTATAATTTTAGCTTGATGGAAAGAATTATGGAAGATTTGTAATTTTTAAGAGAGAATGTGTGGTTCTGCTGTTCTCCTGCCTGAGTTTTTGAAAAGTAGGGTGGGGATAGGGAGCATTATTACAATAAAAGATTTTACCTCATTAAGATTTACCAATTTAATCAGGCATATCCACAATCTAGTTTATCCAGGCTATCAGATCTCCTGACCATAATCTGTTATTTTTCACTAAGCTAAGTGGGAGCTTGGAGAAATGAGGAGTTTCAGATCTGTATGCATCTTTAACAGTCTGGAAGAGAAGGACGTGTACTAGCACTACCAACTGAACCTCAGTGAGGTTTTTTCCCATTAGCTTTCAGCTCATGTCTCTCCTCCCATGGCTTCCTACATAGACTAAGGCTTTCTGGTAGGGTACTTCAGCTATTAAAGAAATAATTTTAAAATAATTTGAAAAAGACCTGGTCAGGATCTTCGAACCATTAAGTATGGAAGAATGCTTCAAAGGTATTTGACATTTTGTATGCTACTTATGTTGATTTCATCGATCACTGTCCTTGTGAATCAAATGTTATTACTATAATATGGATTATTCTGTACTAGAGCTAATTTGCTATTTTTTTATTTATTTTTTGTATACAGGCTTAAGATTTTTAAGAGCCCTTAGACTGATACAGTTTTCAGAAATTTTGCAGTTTCTGAATATCCTTAAAACAAGGTAAGAGTTTTGCATGCCCTTTCCTTATGTTCTGAGTAGTTGCAGTAGTGACAGAACATGAATGGCTTAAGTCTCTGGTCCTACTAATATACGTTTTTCTTTTCTCAGAAAAGCACTTGCTATCTTTTCTTTAAACCTTTTTCTTCTAATGAAAGATTTATCAATTTAAGCATCTTTTTTCATATAATCAGTAGATATTTTACTTGATAGATTTTTACATCTGAAATATCTGAGTGCGACCAAGTGCTGAATGAATTACAGAACTCCACACTGGTTAAATATTCCTTCTTTCTGCATTATCAGTCAATAATCTGTTGTCTTGGAAAAAAAACAAATTACAATTCACTGAACAGATTACAGCTAAACTCAACAGAATATAGCTAAAAAGCATTTTGAGAAATAATCATAGTGGCTCTATTTCAGTCCATTTGAACAGAACATCCTTCTTCACACATGAAAAACACATTAAAAACTAATTTTACACTCAGCTATCTTTTTTCTTGTGTTCATTGTCATAGCATTCCTTTAAAATAATATTTAAAATATTCTACGTAACTTTCTTGCTTTCACTGAATCTATATGGTATTTATGGAGAAAAAGGAGTAGGTGCTACAGTACTTACAAGTACATCACTTTGAACAAAAAAAAGAACTTTGCCATGCCTCACAGTTGCAGAGGTTTTGTCTTTTATCATTCCCTAAAATACCTCAGCTGAAGTATTGAACCTATCTTCCAATATTTATTTTTCAATTACTGTGAGCTCAGTTCCATTCTAAAATCCTTTGCTCTTTCTCCCTATTTCTCCATCATTCCCCAGTTGAAGATGCATGTGTGAAGGCTTTATATGCCAGTAACACCAGTTATTTGCTACATTAATTAGGAGTGATGGGCAAATAGATTCTTGAGATGTGTACAGACTTGTGGTATATAGCTGTTTCCTTCAACCCTTAACCTTAAAACTATTCTCCTTGATGTAAAATTCTCATATCACCTGCCTTTAGCTTTGTGACTGAAAGGAATGCAGTTCCTGTCAAGTAAAGAAATTACTTTATGAACATGCAGGAAAGATACAGCCCCGAAGCTTAGAATACTATCCGTTTGATAAGGAAGGAGAATAATTTTACAGATGCTCATAGTATCTGATAAATTTGCATTACAACACAAAAAACAACTTCACTATAAGTCATGGTAGTCAGTGGAAGACTCCCACAAACTCAGAGAATTTTGGATAAATGTTAAAAAACCCTTCAAGAGTGGTGGATTTGTAAATTTCCAGATCCATAAATGAAGGGATACTTCATTAACCACATTCATATTATTCAAAGCTGGCTTATTCAAGATAGACCTGTTTGTTCAAATAGCATTTGTCTGGTGTCAAAATTTATTCTCAGATTAGATATCATCATTTATGTGAATGTCCAAGCATCCATAAATCCCAAATTCTGATTATTAGAAAGCTTGTAAAGCAGAACTTGCTTACATGGCTGCCTGTCAGCTTTACTCAGCTGCTTAACCCCTAGCAGTTTGTCACTGCACTATTTATTTAATTTAAAAACCATCAATGACTCAAAATGATTTTGCATGTACCTCCTTGTTCCTAGTCCTGCAATAGTCAGACACATTTGCTTTCTTGCATATCTTAACTTAATACACTTGAAATGAAGTAAATAATTTGGAATACTATTGATGTCCACAAAGTCTTATTTTGTAAAATTAATGAGTGAAACTGCAACATAACATAATTACAACATAAGAAGAGCCTTGTTTTTTATTTATTGTCTTATGTGAATTTAACTTCTAAAAAGTGGTACAACTAACTACAATGAGAAATTTTCATATTTTCAGTGTCTTAAGTACTATCACCAACAAGACCTATTTAGCATGGATGTTTCATGTGGTGGGTACATGTTTGCTGTTACAGTAGCAAAGTAATATTTTATTGGGAGTTTCTACTTCTGAATTATTAATCCTTCTGAGAAAAATGTAAAAGCAAAGTGCTTAGCACTTGTGCTAAACGACAATCTTTAGCAGTTCTACAAGAGTTAGAACAGTTAAGGTAGTGCCCTCAATAAATTTCTGTTTAATTAAATAAAATCCACTTCTCTGAATTCTGGTAGTGATTTCAATTACATACACTGGTATTCACCACTCTCTAGCTTAAACAATTATTTTGTATTATATGTTTTCAACTAGCTACTTTAAAGTAATAGAGGTGGTTTTGCTTGGGAATGGTCAAAAAATTTCTAGTGTTAAGATAGTTTAGCATTTCTTTCAATCCAAGGTTTTAATGAAATTTTCAACATTTTTGTTAATTTGTAAATATGAAAACAAAGGATTAATAACAGAACCTGAGCTGTTGAACTGAAATAGCAAAATTCAGTATATCATTACTAGCTCTGAAATGATAGTTTAGAAATAATTAGCACTTCTATTCAAAAATTATGCAAATAATAAAGTCCTCTGTTTAAAGTGATATGTGTTCATGTGAAAAAAATTATGCAACAAATTCCACTTCAGGCATTTCAGTGTGCTTCGCATTAATTGTCAGTATCTACTGAGAAGATGAGAAACTGATAGCATATGAAGAGCACTGATGTGTCTTTAATATTTGGTACAATAATAGAAGAAGAAATTCTGTCCTCTTTTTTCTCTCCCCACCCCTGCAATGAAAGAAAGGGTTTACTCTAACTTCTAAATTAAAATTACTACTGGAAGTAGTGACTGAGATATAAGGGTTAAAGGAAGCAATCCCATTCATGAGGTGGACAGAAAGGCCATTCAAGACAATAGAATCCAAAGGAAGAAGCTAAACACTTCACAAATAGAGACAGTGAGAAGACTAGTGTCTTCTAGTTTCTAGTTCTTCTAGTAGTAGTGTGGACATGTTAGATAATTGTTAGAATGTCTGCAAAATTATTAATTGTATTTGTAAAGAAACTTTAAGGCAAAGCAAAGGTTTACAGCAGCCTATTAAAAGCTTATACCAAAGATCTATTTGTGTCCCAAATTTGAAATTAAATACATCTTATTCAGAATATTTTTTTCCTGTATTTTAGGAAATAGAATAAGTTGTGCAATGTTTGACTGAAAATTTCTCTTCTTCTCTTGACTCTTTTCTAACACATTTCAACAAAACTACAGAAGCTTAGGCAAGGCTCACAGTAAGGGATTTTACACAGATGTTGAAAAGAGCTTAAAGAGCAGGAAAATGTTTGTGACTAATCCTTCATCTATATTTAGACTCTGGCAGAAATACAAGTGCGTTTCATAGAGGACAGATAAGGTACAATTTTTAATAAACCTCCAAAAATAAAATGTACCAATTAAGTCATGTAAATAGTTGATTGTTAATGACTGCTGTCATTTACTTGTATTACAGTAATAGATGACCAGATGATAGGTTTTTGCATCAGGAGTTTCTCCTGTCCTAAACTGAAGTGAAGGATGATATTCAGCTTTTCATAATGGAGCTTAGCATCAGCATGAATGCTACCATTTTGTTTAATCTAAGAATTTATGGGCTATGTCTGAGTGCCATCACTAACAAAATATGAACATTAATCAACCATAACTTTAGAAAGAGAGAAACAGGGAATATGTTTTAATGTACATCAACATTAATTGCAAAACTGCAGGTTTAACATCTTAATTTTGAGTACAGTAATTATTACAAATGTTATACATTACCCTTTCCTAGTCCCCACAGATGCCCATTTCATTAACTGTAACTCTTAAAAAAATTTTTTTAGTGGAACTGATGTCTGATTGACTTTCCAAGATCATTTCTCAACTTTTAGAAATTTATTGCACCTTTATTGTCCTCAAAGTAATTATGAACAGAAGTATTAGTTACATTACTGTAAAACTACTACTACTGAGAGGTTTTTTTTCCAATTTTTATTTAACTTTCAGTTGTTCAGTAATCAGATTGCTTAGTATATCCATGTAGAGTCATAAGATATCTTGTCTAAATGTTTTGAAATATATAGTATGAAATAAACCAATGCTTCTATCTAATTAAGTATGTAAGTTAATTCTCTGTGTCTCACTAGAATAAGTGGGCCTATAGCTGTTTTTGAAGTTCACACACAAGTACATGTTTTACTGGATTCGATTTCTAGTCTTCAGATCTTGTCATAATTAAACTCTTTGCTTTGTGAGTAAATGCAGAGGTTGGTATAGGACCAGTGAAAAGAACGAATTTGAATATTGATATTCTTCATGTTGCCTTAGAGATTAGGTCCACTAAACTTACTTGAAGAGAACTTATTTTCCTGGAGCAACTTAATTTATATATATATACACACCACACACACACCCCTATATCTATCATATCTTCTGTGTACTTCAATACAGATAGCTAATTTGTGGATGAATACAGTTCAAATTGCTGTACTCATTTTGTGCATGTCTTGCAAGATACTTTATGCAGAGTGCCTCTGGACATAGTTACACAGCAAAGTATGGGGGTGGTATAGCACAGATGGGCACGGTTATGTTAATTCTAATTCTAAGTTTGGAATTGACCTGGTTTGGTGGGCAATAGCAATGAAGGGGTAGTGGCATGGTGTGCAGCACAGAGTAGCATCAGGCTTCTGGAGACCTGGTATTTATAACCTCAGTGAAAACAACACACCTATACTACCGTTGTTATTCATGTTACATCGGTGAAGGCTAATAGGAGTGTACTGATCTGATCATGATCTCATCTTTGTTTACAGCATAGCGATATCCATTGATCCTTAGGATCTACCAGAGTGTGTCGTCTTGCAGGATTCAAGCTTTGATTTCACCAACAAGGATTTCAGTACCTTGGCTGGTGAAGCTGTGATGTGATGTTTCTTGAGGAAACTATTTTGCTTAATCTAATTTGCATGAAAATTGTACTTTGGTCTTCTCTTTTAGAGCATGTTGCTTTAGGAATAATTGTAATTTTTCTAAGGCATAGTGCTTTGTTAGAAATGTGCTCTTTAAAGAAAACCAGATCAATTTTCAGTATAGTTCCAGGAGCGGGTAAGATCATTCAGACACCAGTAATATATAGACTTCAATTCCTTGTAATTTGTTGAACTTCCATGTTAGCTTTTCCAATTTTACTGATTTTTGTAAGGACACACTGAACAAGCTTTACTTACACCTCTTCTGCAAGCTCTTAAGTATGGCATTTTCCCGCTGAACTCAGAGTGAAGGGAACTCAGGGGAAACTGAATTATTTGTGAAAAAGAATAAAGAAAAACTGTGTTTCTACTATTTATTTCTACTTATTTGATTATGAGTACAAATGTAGTTTAGGTTTCCATTTGTCATCTGTCTTTCTGCTCTCAAATGCATGGGAACTTTTCTAGATTGCTGCTCTTTAACTCCATTTGGTAGCTCTTTCAAGGTATCTAAATTATGCAAATGCAAACTGTGTAAAGACAAAATAATACATATTTTGCATAGGCCTTAGATTATGCTTTCTTATGGATCTAGTTCCTGTTCAGAAATCATCATCAGGCTCTTTCAGTTGTGTAGAGATACATATTAAAAATGTGTAGTACATCAGTGATGTCTTGAAAAAATCTGTTACATGTTCCCCCCTCCTTTTTTTTCTTCTTACAGTAATTCCATCAAGCTAGTGAATCTGTGCTCTATATTTATCAGCACATGGCTGACAGCAGCTGGGTTCATACATTTGGTAAGTATATTTGAAAATACTTCATTGTTTTTTTTTTCATGGATCGTCTGCTACTATATTACCTGAAATTACCTTGCTCCAGATAATCCCTTAACGCATCTACAGAGTACAATAAAAAAGACATCACAGCTGCCTGACTTTTCAGTCTTCTACTCAAAACTAATTCTGAATAGTAAGTAATATTCACATCATTAACCTCTATATGTAGGCTTAGCAATAGTTAAATATGTCTGAGACTTGAACTGATGTAACTTCTTCAGCGATTACAATTTACCAGTAGGTGGCGATGTTTCCTTAATAACTGCCACGAGCCCTACTTGGAAGGGGTTCATAGAGCATGAAATAATAATGACGACCTGGGAAATCAGTGGTTTTGCCAGAAAAAGCAGTACTGTGTTTCCACAGGAAGTAATGAGTTTACTAACATTCAGAGTAGCAATCTTCAGAGGTTATTTTCTTATTTCTTGTTTTTAAATTTCAAAACTTTTGATGTGTCTGTTAGTCACTAATAACATATGGTTTTTTCTTGCACATCATACACAAACACAAAATCTGTTTATTTGAAACACCTGACAAACTTAAGATATTTAATAAAGAAGTATATACGATTTTATGATGATATATATGTATATGTATGGTATATATATATGTCAATTGTATATTTCAGACATTTTAAACTAATGGCTTTTACTGCTATATTTGGTAAATATAATTAAATATGGTTAAATATAAATATAATTAATATGGTTAAGTGTTCATCCTTTAAGTACATTTTATGATCAACTTAAAATCAGGAAAATACCAGATTGTTAGTGGTAACAAGCTATTCAGCAATGGCTTTGGAGTAATATTCCAATTTCAATGATACTAGTGTTAATCCAGCGTAATTTAATTAACTTCATTTGAATTACCCTTAACTACATTCAGATACATAAGATTAAATTCAGAACATTTATCTTTTTGTTATGCCATTTGATTTCCACCCTGTGGAAAAAAAAAAAAAGAGCTGTAAGAACTGTAAGGCTATAATTAGGACAGAATTAGGTCCTGTATTTGTTCAGATTAAAACACAGGAAAGAATATAGAGTTCACCAGATAGATAAAAACAAATAACATCAATAGAGCTAATTTATGGTACTACTTTATTAATTCATTCTGTGTTTTCTTGTACATTGTAGGTGGAGAACTCAGGGGATCCATGGGAAAATTTCCAAAATAACCAACCGCTTACATATTGGGAATGTGTTTATTTACTAATGGTTACTATGTCCACTGTTGGTTATGGAGATGTTTATGCAAAAACAACCCTTGGTCGCCTTTTCATGGTCTTCTTCATCCTTGGGGGATTGGTAAAAACTTTTTTATCATCATCATATAGCTTCTTACCTTACTGCTTGACCCTATATATCTCAATGCTGTAATTAAATCAATAATAATTTCGGGCTTAGCTTTATGTATAGATAAATATTTTGCTGGAGCTTGTCAAATTTGTGATTTAGTACAATTAGAAATTTTCTAATCCATTTAAGTAGTGCATGTGAATACATGAAATGTCTTAGCATTTTCGCTTAGAGTGTTAGTCCTAGCCCTTTACTTTTAAGTGATAGTGACTGTAGTGCAATTTTGAGGATGTTATTGATATTTCAAGGCAGTTTGCGGTTTCAAGAGTTTTACCCACCCTTCTGTGTTCCTTCCCAGAATTCCAACAAACACTGTGGCTTTGGACTGCCTTAAAGAGCAGCTTGCCTAATCCAGATGATGGCAAACCACATTATCTTTAATTTCAAACATCTTTTCACGTCATGTAACACAATTTTAACTCACAGTTAATCACATGAAGTGTGGCCATAACCAGTATCCCTGTATGTCAGCAAATTCTGGTGTTCTTTGTCCTCTGTGCACAACACTGAACTTACTAATTGTCTTATGTCAAGTTTCCTGTTATTTATCAATGCTAGCAATATTATAGCACCTGTAGCCATATTATTTTTTAAAACAATAGAGTTTATTTTAATATTTACACTGTGCAAGGTAAGTGCTTTACAGACCACTCACAATATGTTATGTATATACATACATGTATGTACTGTTATGTTCCACCCATATATTGATTTCATATATACATACACCTTACAGAGGTATGTATATAATAAATACATTTTGAATGCTATATGTGTAACATGCACAGATATATATATATATATGAATATATATATGATTGTAAATACATATTCATTCCCATCTCTAAGATATGGTTGTTGTCATATGAATGCAGAGACCATGTCAACTGTCAGTAGCTCTTCAAAGTATCCAGCCACAAGGAAGATGTTTGTTGGACAAAACATGGCAGAATAATTTTTATTTTCTCCTTATAACCCTTTTTCTATCATGTGTTATTTCAAAACTTTAAAAAACAAAAACTTTTGAAAACAATTTTTTTTTTGGAGGGGGAGGTGGAGAGGGTGACACCATTTTGTTTCTTGATGGGAGGGGAATAACCCCGGATTCCGTCTTGTTTTTGTCTTCTTTTGAATCCTAACCATGGGGGGAAAAAGTCTGTCTTTTAAAATAGAAATGTAACAATAGTGATAATACTTGTTTTCATTTTTTGCAGTGGAGTTGGATAGTTTTTTTCCCCTCCCCTCTGCAGGAAGAATTAGACACAACTTTATTTTATGATTAGATACCAGTTTGAATTAATTTTGTTCTTGTTTTGTTTTGTGTGCCTATTTCTCCTATTTTGACTATTTCCTTATTTTATCAGGTGTGCGTCTTCTCCAAGACCAACTTTTACATTGAACCCTCTTGTTTTGTTTTATAAGAACTTACTTTTACATTTTTTTAAATTTTCTTTTTAAATACCTTCATAGCTCTAATTCTTTTGCATTTTCAGATCTTAAAGATATATATCTTCTGAAAATATTCATCATCCCCCTTTCTTTGGCCTGTCTTTTTAGTCTTTTCTTCTGTCTCCTATCTTCTTCTTAGGCCATGTTTGCCAGCTACGTCCCTGAAATCATAGAGTTAATAGGAAACCGCAAGAAATATGGTGGTTCCTATAGTGCGGTTAGTGGAAGAAAGTAAGTATCCCAAGAGGCTCTGCTGCCTCTGCTGCAGTAGAACACTCTCTGCATGCCATTTTCTTTTTTTTTTTTTGTGTTTTTGTTTCATGCATGTAGGCAATGTTTGCTCGCTACGTGCCAGAAATTGCTGCTCTCATCCTTAATCGGAAGAAATACGGCGGGACTTTTAACTCAACCCGAGGCAGAAAGTAAGTCAAAAAAGACCAGGTGTGGCTGTGTGACGTTCAAGAGCCCATGAAGGTGGTAATAGCTGACTCACAGCTTTAAACACTGTATACTGTGACTTCAGATATTACCACTGAAGAGTTGTCACACTATGATTAGAGACCTGGGCCATGCTATGGTACAAGTCACAACATTTTGTCCCTGCTTTAAGAGAATCTGAATATCATTAGGACTAAATTGACACAACAGGTAAATAGCTCAGCTATTGCATATGCAGGTAGCTTCTGGATCAGGGTTGTCATATCACTTCACAATTTTGGGCTTCAGTTTGTTAGATTATCATGTGGCTATCTCTTAACTAAGTTACAATAATAATTCATATGACTTTGAAATAACTCAGTTCTTTAGAAAACTGGGTTTACTGGAGCGCAAGATGAGTTTTATGTTGATCAGGTTATTCCATTACTCTAACTACATGAGAAGACTGGTACTGATGTTTCTTGTTGTCCGAATAGCATATTCAGATCTCATGCAGCTCCTATTGACTTCATTTGAATTTTACAAACACTCAAGTTTTTAGGATCTAAGACATTTTTTTAAAGTGATTGTCTCCCACGAACCCTGGACAGTCTATCCTAAGAAGAGCAAATAGTAGTTTTAGCATCAATGTAGTGCTATAAATGGACATAAAAATTATTCTGTTTGGCTGGTAGCAACAGTTGGATCTCATTAGTCCATATTAATTCATTATATTTGTAATGAAAGCCTGATTGTTTTCTTGACCAAGTTAAAACCAGCTCTTTCTGGCATTGCCAGCCTCTAGATCTACTGGGATATTGCCTTCAATGAACTAAATGTACTTGGAGATACAGTAGTTTCTCCTCTATATCCACATTAGCGTTCCTGCCTTTTGCTTCATTGCATATCACTATACCATTTGCTGCTAGAGATATATTGGCCTTAATAGATGAGTCATATAAAATCCTTTCCATAGAGCCTAAAGAAGATACTACAGACAACCTATCTAATTAATTGTCCTTACTTCAGGAATGTTTTTTTCACTTTGTTCCTTTCAAACCGTCACCTATGCCATCATCATTTTATAGACATAGATATGATTTTATCAATTGTTTCTCCTCTTAGTGGGGCAGGAACGGTTAAATGTCCTACAGGGCTAATTCTAGAGTACTGATTTACATCACTGGATAGATAAATCAAAGATGTTCCTTTAGTTGTATCTTACATGATAGGCTATTCAAGAATACTCAAGCAATTAGGTGACTCCTTCAGTACTTTTATTTTTTAAGATAGTCTCAAATGTCTGAAGTTATTTTTTACTGCAAACACTAATGCTGAAAACTTGCATCATAACTGACTTATTTAGATTAACAAAATGCCTTCATCTTCATATATTTCTGAGAGAGAGCAATATCAGTAACTTCCCAAAGTGTTTATTTCTAATAGAAGCCAACTCAGTTTCATACTAGTTTCATACTAGTTTCATACTAGTTTCATACTGGTTTTCTCAAAGACAAAAGTCTTTCAGACACAGAACTAATGCTTCTGTTTTTGAGGCTCCAAAAGTGTTATGGCAGAGGAGAATATGCTTAACAAAAATAAATTTTATATAGAGTCTTAGTCTCTCCCCTTCCATTTTGTCACTAGTACCCAGCATTGCTCAGATGTCTCTAAACTTGGACCTGATCTTCAGTCAGAACTCCACATCCTGAAAGCCTCAGCCCACATCACAGGCTTCCTGCTAGCTTTGGAGCGTGCTTCTTTTTATTTTCTCGCTTTATTTTTTTGGCTTTATTTATATGCACTATCTGTTTGTTTTTGTTCACTGTCTTCAATGCTTTTCTCTGCTGATCTCTGCTGCCCATATAACTTGTTGGTTAAAACTCAGCTCTGTCATCAGCACGCAGACTGTTCAGTTTACTTTATGCATTGTTTTCTCCTTCAAATATTAATTACTAAGTACTTTAAAGAAGTCCTTTGCTCATGTGGATCTTTCATCAGAGAATCTAAGCTTGGGAACTGCACAGTAAAAAGCCATTAGCACCCCTTGTTTGATGTTGCTTTTGCAGTCAGTAGAACAAGATTGATGAAATGTTATGTTTGGCCAAAATTTAAGTTTTCATTTGGAATTCAGTGTTGAGAGAATGGGCTGTCAGAACCAATAAGTTTTTCTTTGCTTGGGTTATGGGCATGTGGTAGTAATTAACGATATAAGGTCTTTAGTTGAGCAACCAGGCATAGATTCTGGCAGCAAACATAATGAGAAACTACAGTTGTTCTATTTCTAACGTCAGAAAGTTTCCAGTTAAAATTAAATGCATGTACAAAATGAAAGCAGCTAAATTTTGTTGAAAGATGTTGTTTCAACTCTTAAAATAGCATATGTGTATACTTCTGATTCTTTCTCCAAGATAGATAAATACATGAAGTCTGCTATGTAGCATTTCTGTATATGTTTATACGTGGCCTCATGGACTACTTCTATGGAATAACATGCTTCTATATGACAACTAAACATTAGATGGGGAGTTAAAATCAGCATATGAGTATGTATGTTTTGAGGTTTACACTACTTGACTTTACTACTAAGGAGAGCCTTGCTAAAGAATTGTAACTATTGAAGCAGCTGGAATGTGTGCATACAAACTATTTCTACTAGCTCCACTTATTAAAGACCTCCTCCCCACACCCCGGGATTTTGATTGTTCATTTCATTTTGCTTTTCAGACAAAGTTCCCAAAGGTCTCATAAACTATATAGGAATCATTGTGCCCAATAAAGAAACATATTTCTGTCTTAGGCAAGACACATAAACAGTTTGGAAACAGGAGGAGTTTATAGACAGAATGCAATTATCACTGGTTAAATTTAGTAGGGATAAAAGTCCACAGGGATTTTTTAAATTTTTAATTTAATTTTTAATTTCTGCTTTGTAATGGATTCCTGTAATGAGACCTCTTAAGGTCTTGCAGAACACAAAGCAGGAAAAGTATGAATGAATGAGTCTTACCTGTTGAATAAGCAACAGTACTCACTATTACGTGTATCGCAAAATGCATACTAATAGATCTATACAAAAGGACAGGTAGGATAATTACTCTGACATGATTACAGCCTACTGCAAAAAATATTTTAAAATTTTCCAAAAAAGGTAATAATCCTTGTCCTGAATTTCAGATTTGTAAGCACTGTGATGTGTTCCGTAGGCAAGGAGAATAGTGCTAAACAGCTGTTTTGCTACTGATCACATATCAGCTCATCAGAACACTCAGTAGTGTTTTTACTATTGTGTCCTGCTGCACCAGAATCAGATGGTCTGTAGACAAGAAAAACTGTCTTTCCAAGTTTAATTATGCTCAGAACAAACAAACAATTGTTTCTTTCTATAATCACTGCTGAACATGAGTGACTAAAGAGAAAGTCAGACTGCAATTACAAAGACAGAAAATAGTTTGATATTTCAAAAAAATAAAATTTTCAAAATAAAAATTTCAAAAAAATTATCTAAGATGTGAGTGAAAAATAAAATTCAGGCATGAGAAGCAATTAGAATGGCAAAAACTATTATTTTCTAACCTTGCTAAGAGAAATCTTAGGATAAAAATGTTGTTGCTTCCTTTATTTTCTCCATAGTTTTCTACAGTTTTTCTGTTCCATCGCATGCACAATTCAGTCACTGGTTTTCCTTCCTGTGCTTTTCCATCGATGAACTGTAGTACGTGGTTTTTACATTTTGGGGAAATACTTTTTGCAAAGTAGATATTACATACAATATTCTCTACTTTTTCTTGTTAGACAATGTTCTATTGATTTCTGTAGAAGTCACTCCATAGTCTGAGTTCTGGTTCCTATAGTAGTCCACCTATATCTATTAAGTAGAAGGAAATTGTACAGTGTATTAAATGGAACATTGGCAATTGCAGTACCTTAGTCCTGTATTTTTCTGTCAGTGACTTGTTTTTTTGGCATTGGGTAACAACGTGACTTACTTTCTCTGTGGATCTGTTGGCATATTTTTATTGTTAACAGAGTAATAACTACCTGACAGAGTTATTGTGAGACTAAATTGAGTTCTGTGTATGCTTTCTGAAGATGAGAAATGCTTTTAAAGTGCAAAGTAGACAGAAATTTAAAATGAAGGTTAACTGTTATAAATTGCTTCATAGCTCAACATTATGTCATCACACTGAAAAATGCCTGCAACATGGTTTAGGATTTATCTCACTATATGTGAAACTTACTAGATTTCTTAATAAATAAATAATGAGAACATATACTTGAAAGTAATTGTATTCAGGTTATTTCATGGGCAGATTTCTAAATACAAAATGTTCATCAGCCAACAGTGATAGAATACGAATAAATAATGTATTCTATTAAATATCACACTAGAACATACAGCCGAGTTAAACAAGTTATTGATAATTGCAGAGGCTGAGGAAATAAAAGTAAATGTTAGGTAAATTAGTGACAAACCAGCATCATCAAGAACAGATAAAGTAGTTTGTAATGTCAAAATACTGGATACAAATGGAGAAAAAAGCTAGGTGTAATGTGTTAGTGGGTGGGGAAGGATGAAAAGCTCTTATCGACTGATTACAATAATAAAAAAAGGCCTATAGATAAGGGAAGGAGAACAGTATATATTGTAAACACCAGAAAGCAGTGGAGTTTTTTTGTTTTTTGGGTTTTTTTTAACCTTTGCTTTCATCAGTTACAAATTGATATGGTATATATCTTGAGCATTAATGACATTTCCCCTTGGTCATCCATCTTCTTCTGAATAATTTTGAGACCATCAGCCAGTTCTGTATATCCTATCTGCATTTAGCTCTCCTCAATTTAGGACATTCAAATTGGCTCTGTTTAGGCTCTTTCTATAACCTTTCTGTAACACTCATGAATTAGTCCTCAGGGAATCATTTTGAAGTAAATACCATAGAAAGATGAAAAAGTGTCTGCCATGCCATCACTAATTTCATTGTATTGATTGACTATTTTTAGAATATGAGCAGTAAGCTTCCAGGTCGGTTCATTCATGCATACCTCTGGAAGGCTGGAAGAGGCAGTGATTGCTTTGGGTTTAGATGCTTTTCTTAAGTGTTCCAACGAGCATCTTAACTATGAAGTTCAGGTTTTAAGTCTTACAAGATCAGGGTTTTCTTCAAGAAATTCTTGGTTTTGATAAGTAAGATTCTGTTAATGCATTCTTTTTGTGGTCCCAGCCAAAATAGGAATTACAAAATCATCTTTTTTTTTTTTTAAGCCAAAAATTCAAGCGTTTGTTTTATTTTATTTCATTTTAAACCTTCATAATGTTATGATCTGAGATTTGGTTAAAGATACAGGTTTGCTGTACCTTTGCTAATTAATAATTAACCTTTTATTCTGCATTTACTCATGTATTTGAGGATCAAGATTTTCTTATTCAGTTGTTTTCTTTCTGTATGCATATGTTCATATGATCAGCCTGGCTTTTAATTCCATGAAGTATTTTCCAGTTGGAGACAGTAGCTTATTTTAATTTAGTCTGGACAGAGCTCTAGGAAGCAGATGAGAAAAACATTTGTAAATAGATGGACTGAAAGGGGGACTGAATACGTTAATGAATTTTTTAAGCCATTCCTCTACATTGAATTATTACCTTTTATTTCCCTGGGCTAAATTCTTTTTGCCTTTTTCGTGCAAAACTTGCATCAACTTTAATGAAAAATCTTTGTGAGGGCAGCCAGCGTAACCTGGCTTCACATGAATAGATATAGGCAGACTGGGATTATTATTATTTTATCTGTATATGTTTATATAAGTTGCTTATCTTGCCCCGATAGTAAATATTTCTGCTAAACTCTGTTAATTTTCAAAAGAAAAACATTTTTAATCATCCTGAGACAGTACTGTATTTAAGACATAAGATTAAAATTTGTATTTTAGTCCAGTCATAGTTCTTTACTGCATAAGCTATTAAAAACTCTCATTTCTCTTCTCTCATGATCTGCTCTGCTTCCCAGAGATTTCTTCAGATTTCTTAAATTTACAAGCCATAAATTAACAAATCATCAACATATCAATGGGAAGAATCATCTGTTAGAGATTCCTTCCAGAAGGAAACATGGGATTCAGTAACTAAACTTCACAGAGAAAAATAAAAACTGTGGACAGATAGATATGGTAAACAGAAAGACAAACAGATAATTTAAGTTGACAGGCCATCTTGGACTCATTAGACATTTGAAATTGATTAGAAATTAGAACAATTTTTGTAAGGCCTACCCAAATATTTTGGCAAAGGTCCATTTGCTGCAGTAATGAGAGGCATAGCTCCAAAGAAAGTGACATTAGATTATTATATTAAATAATTTGATACAATATGTAAGATATTATTTTTCAGTGGGATGAGAATGTAATACGAGAATGTGACATGGATTGCATTATGATCCCAAGGGGTGTCTCTATTTTCCATCTGCTAGCCATTCTTCTAATCCCACTATTTCAAATGAAGTTCCACTTAGTGATAAAGAAAATCTGACAAGTGTTAAGTAGACTGCCAGACAGAACTAATACGACAGAGTTTTTTCTCAATTTTGCTTGCTTATTAAAATATATCCATTGTTATGAAAGGAAGAAAGGAAATGTGGGAAATGGTATGTAACAATATTAAGACTATAAAAAAAAGTTGTATTCTAGATCTCAAATCATGTTAAATTCCTAGAACAGCAGCAGTAATGTCATATTTCTAGTTAAAAGTACAAAAATGTCAACTTTTTCCCTCTGCCTAAACTTTTGGCATCAAAATAAAGGGTTGTTTCTGTCCAAATTTTGACCCAAGAAAGACTGAATCTGGCTGATCATAGTGACTTACAATGTTCCACAAAATATACAGTTCATGATTTTCAGTGTGGACATTCCAGGAAGTGCAATGTGAGATGGCAGAAGTGCTGAATTAAACAGCAAGTTTTAGTGACTTATGGCTTTTCATTTTCACTCAGGTTCTCTTGCAGAAAATTAGTCATGACATTTAGGTGATTTTAGTGGTAAGAAATGCATGGGATCTGGTCATGGATAAAATGCTCAAAAATATGAAAGCCTTTGGTAACTCCTGCAATTCTTACAAAGGATTTAATTGTCTTTTGACTCATGAAGCATTTAAAAAAAAATGCATAAGGCAATTTTGAAAATGAATAATGGTGAGGACATAGCAAGCAACTTAGTTTTTTTTTAAAATTTAAAATATTTATTTATTTTTTAATAATTTCAGGTGATTGCAAAAGTAATAGCAGGGTGAGTTCTGCATATGATATCTACTGCACAGCTAGTACAAGAAGGAAGCTTATGATTTGGAGGGATTAGAGCAGTAGATTGAAGTCTGCCTGCAACTGAGATGCTAATGTTAGATGTGTGGTTTACTCCTGTTGTCCTGTAAGCCTTCTAGCATGCTCTCCTTGTGCATGTCACAGCATTTAACTGTTTCTACTTCTACTTACGCTAAATTGTGAACCTTTTATGATGATATAGTTGTGTTTTGTCTAAATGTTGCAGCATATTATATGAAAGCCAAAATACTCTAGGTGGAGATGATAATGCTACTATCAAGAGTGAATGAAAGGATGACTATTCATCCCTTGCTTTAAGCTACAGTAGAAGCCTCTTATGTAATGCACACCTTGGGGGAAACAAATCACTGTGTATTCTTTTTCTTATTGCAGTTTCATAGGTATTCACCATGCTAGAGATATTAAGTTTTATTTCTTAACTTGCTTTAAATATAAGCAATGTACAATTCCTTAGATCATAAAAGGGTAAGATAAACTCATTTAGCCGTAACTCAGCAAGGAAGCTGAAATAAATAAAACTCATATTGAATCATTTATGGTAGCACACTATGGCAAACAGACTTAGATGCAAGCTCACATGCAATTTAAACAAAGGAGCGTGCCATTTATCCAAGGTTACAGTCACTGAAAGACACTCCATTCAGCCTGTTGTTCCCTAGTAAGAGTCTCACTTAAGTGGGCATAACATATTTGAGGATCAGCATAAATGAATTCTTCTATATTAAAAAAATATTCTGTCTGGTTCAAGAACACTTTCCTATGTTTAAAGATTGTTAGTGACAAACACCGCTGATATTCACTATGCAAAACTGAAACCTGGAGATATATATACATATATGTGTGTGTGTGTGAAAATATGATCTGCTGTATTTTAGTAGCACTCATAATTCACAGCTAATCAATCAGCATCTTATATGTAGCTGTACATTTATCATGCACATAAAAGTTTTGAGTTTGAAATAATTCCTTTTGGTTCTTAATTTTACATAGATATATTGATCATGAAATTAATATCTGCATCGGAGTTAACTTTTCAAATAAGTGATGTTAACTTTTTCCATTTATTTTAATCTGATATATGATCCAGTGCAGTTCCACTGATCTGTACTGTATAGCATATACTGAATGTAGCTTTTTACACTTTGAATGTTTTCTGATATTAACTAATTCCTTTTTCTTCACTCACAATATAAAGAAGAGTCCAAAGAGTGTGATACCTGTTGGAAAGAACTGATAGTTTCTGTCAGAATTAATCACTGCAGCTTCAGTGCAAGTTGCACAGGCTCAGTCTAGTTCCTAAACAGTCGGCAGCTGAAGCTATCAGGTCCAAACTACAGAAATTAAAGGCGTCTCAGACATGTCCTCACATACAGCAATCACATCTTCAGTCACAGTGTAGTCATACTCTTAAACTTTTATATAGTTAAAAATGATACATATTTGAAAAATCAGTGCCTTTGGCTTTGACACTTTGGAAATTTTAATTCCTCAGCAGTAGAGAAAGCATGTTTTTAGAGGAGAAAGAAAGACCTGGTAACATTCATAGGTATAAGAATTGCTTAATATTGTTTTTTATGGGGGGTGGAACATTATCTACTGTATCAACTTCTCAGATGTGATGGATCACTTTACCAGTATCTTTCACAAGTGTATACATAAATATTTCAAGGAGAAAAGTTGGTATCTGTGTTGAATAGAAAAGACTGTGACTAACAATGCTTTTGAAAAAGTACATTGAGAAAGTGATGCTCATATCTACAGTAAAAAAAAATTGTAAGCACTGAGGGCATGAAAGTAGCTCTCTGTCAAACCACTTGTGGAGAACAGTAGACATTACATTCTCTGAGCAGTAATCAACTTTGTGTATAAGTGAACTCTGTGTCAAAACATGGAAAATGCTTTGAAATAATTTGGAATCCAAAGGCTCATCTTTTCTATCACATTCTTGTCAAAAGGAAAGCTCAGATTGGAAAAGATTGTGATGAGACTCTTAATACAAGAAGAAATAAATTTTGGAGACTGTCTTCCACAAAGATGTTCTCCATTCTCTCAGATTTTGTCCACTAAAAGGGACCAATAACTTATTGTAGCCATTACCTGTTATTTTAAATGATGCAGCAATCCCAAGGACATCTTGCCTAGACCAACAAGAAACAGGACAGATTGAGATTGAACCAGAGAAGGTGTTCTCTTGATTGCCTCTCTTCCTCTCTAGACATGTATTCACTATTATGGGTACTAGCCAGTCAAAATCCAATCAAAATACGTTAAGGTGGGAAACTAGACACAAAGGGAAGTGTACATTGTTTTTTCAAGACTACCTTGTTTCCCCAAACTGTCAGATATTCAAAAGTATTTGATGTGATGATATTCACCACATCATCAAACATTTTGAGTCTGGATCCCTGTAAGTAATTGGATATTAAAGGTAGTGTTGCTAATGATTCAGTCATCATATAGAGGGACATCAATATTTCCAGCTAATCGAATTTTCAGGGTAATTATACAATGCTTATTGATGCTAGCTAGGCTATTGGTGCTGTCCTACGCAAGACTTACAATATGTGAGTTAGCAGTTGTCTGTTTTAACAAAGTGACAGTGCATGACACAATGTGAAAAATGTGAAGCATACATGGAAAAGAGCCTGTGTAGCTTTATGGTAAAACTTTGTATTTAGGTTGTACTGAATGAAGTTCAACCGAACAAGACTGACTTTAAATTTAAAAGTAATTCCTATAGCTATAGCAGTGGAGGTGCTTTAACTTACTTCAGAAGGTAATACTTTCTGGTCAGGAGATTGGGCACTACTGCAGATGGGAGAGTATAATGAAAATATACTTTCTAACAAACAAGTGAAGGAGAATGAAAGTAAAAAAAAAACCCTTTACATGCGTGCAATAAAAATCAGTTAAGCTGGAATATAAAAGTATCAGCATATAGTGTTTTTAAAAAATAGCATTTGAGCTTTGGCTGTCAGGAGGTAGGGTATTGTATACCAGAGCCATATCTATGGAGAATGAGTTAGTGAATGTTTCAACAGCAGCTTGGAAGTTGCCATTATGTTTGGTACAGTTGTATTTCCTTTTTAGTTCTGATTGCATTAACATGTAGTGTATAAACCTGTTCTGGAAGCCCTGATGCAGGCAAAATTGGGCAGGACTGCCACTTTTGATTCAAAATAATGTCAGCCATGTTGCTATCTCCCTATACATCTTTCATTTGTCTCCTTTGTATTGGAGGCTTTCTAGGGCCTGATTTGGGAATCAGACACATAGAGTGAATAGAGAGTTTACAGGTGAATTTTTAAAAAAAGTCACGTTTTGATTTCACAGCATTTTATGCCCTTTCCTCACAGATACTAGTGACTAATGTAAGAAGGCAAGTTTGGAAGTAAAACTTTTTAGTGTCATATCCACTACAGTTACTATAGTGTGCCCAAGTAGCTCATTTTTGTCCAGAGGTGTCCATTTTAGATAAGTGGTTCTCAAAGGAATCTTTGCAATTTTCATATATGCAATACACGGCCAAGTTTTTTGATGGTTAAAATATTATACATGTTGTTATAGTTATTTGAAAGTCTCACTATATGCATTGGCTAAATATGTAGTCTTTAGAAGTCCGTCCTTGGGTCCAAGTCTTCTGTGAAGGAAGAGAAAAACGTGAAACTATGACTCTGTAACACCTATTACTGTATCTATATTAATCTGAGAGGGGATATTATATTAAAATAATGTACATATTTAACTGAATGATAACAGAGAGGAACATAAGTACGTGTGTAAAATCTTCACTTAATTGAACTGAATTAATAGAATCTTGAGTAAGTTATGTAAGTCATCAAAAGCCTAAGCAGCTAGAAATGTAGTGTAGTCTGGTATATTTAAAGAAGGCATTCCATTAGTCTAATAGATAAACAAGGAGACCGTGTGCACAGTTTCCATTGAGATTTATTGACTTTTATTAGTAAGACAAAGTGACTGAGATGCATCCTTTGATGAAAACCAGGCAGACTTTATAAGAACCAGTAACAATAGATTTCAACCCCAGCAGCCTGCTACTAATATACAAAGAAAGAAGAATTTGGATGGTCAGTAGATGAGGGCATGATCAGAATACTGAGCAGGAAGACAGTAAAGAGATTTGAGCATATGTATTTGGTATAAATATTACAGTCTTATAGAGACATCTAGACCAATATATGCCACACTTCATTTAGTTACTTGACAAGTGAACACCATGTATCCCGCTGAATACTGAACAGAATTTTCTATTTATTACCTTTGATTTGTTATGACAGACTAGTTAGAGTGATTTTTTCAAGTTCTTTATACTTGTTCCAACAAAATGGCTATAATTTCTTTCAAAATAAACAGACAAAAGATTTGTCTTTGGTATTGTGTCCTCTGGAGGAAGAACACTGTAAAGATCCTTTTTGAAGAATCCTGTTCACAATGGATCTGTTTTCATTTACAGTGCAATTTACATGGATTAAGTATATGTTCTCAATTATCTCATGTCAGAATTCTAGCTGTTTTAGCTTTTGCTTATTTCTTTTTTTCTTCCTGAAACTGTTTGTGTTTATGGTGGCTAGGAACCTATTATCAGCATTTTTGCTTACTTGATAAAGAGCCAGGGCCTCTTTAGAAGAAGATGTATCACTTGATCCTTGAGTGAAAAAAACCATTTAGGTACTGCAGAGAATTTCACCAGTGTAGAAATATTTCTTCAGGTAACTGTTAACTACTAATTTTCTGTATTTTGTCCCTGTAATTTTGAGACTGATAAGTGGATGTGAGAAAGTATGGATCAGTCTGTCTATATTGTTTGATAGACTATGAGTCCAGATAAGCTTTGGATTCTCTGTAAAAGGATTCTTTTTGCAGGATCACAGTCTTGTGTGATGCAGATTTTGGCACTGGTCTATTAAACCAATTTCACCACTGATACAGTACCACTGAGAGCTATAGCTTTACTGAAACCTTTGTTCTCCTGAATATTTGTCAGCAATAAAAATGTCTACTTCCCTGATATTCAGTACTGTAAAGGAATGCCCAAATTTCGTTTATTTTTTTAATAAAAAATTTGGAATATCATACTAAATCAGGCTGATATTATATTACTTCTGAAGTTTTTCTAAACAAAAGCTTAGTGCTGAGGTTAGCCATTTCTGTTGACCCAAAATTATTAATACAGTATTTTACTACAAGCCAACTGTAGCTGAAAGCAGAAGATATCCAATATGTTGGCTTTACTTTAAACTCTTAGTGTGTGGAAAAAATGGGTGGGGCATGGGAAGGGAATGATTATTGGCACAAATAGAGGAAGTTATAGATCTTTAGATCATATACAGGACAGATTGGAGCAATATAAGCTCTCCAAGTTTTCTAAGATAATGTATCTAATAACTGTCTCCGGGCAAGTAGGAAATCTGTTTTCAGTTTCTCCCACTTCTAAGCAAAAATATAATTTACGTTAAAAGGAGATTTTTGTGGGAGTTCTCAACCAAAAATTAATGGGAGTTTCTCATCGGAAAATATTGGTTGAAAACCAGGAGATTTTTGTCACAATCGCTGCTATATAAGAATAGCAAGGACATGAAGATAGATAATGTCCAGCCCAAAATCAGAGTGCTAAAGTGAAAACATGGTGCAGATGCCTTCTGAAACTTCCAGAAGAATCAGTCCTTATGCTCAAATGTGAGACTACTTGACAGGCAAATGTTTTTCTTTTCACCAGAGCACACTGGTATGAAACCCTATTGAATGAGAGTGGTAGCAGGGTTGAGTAATTGTACCAAATGCATCTGCTTTGAGCATGAGGTGTTTGGACTAGATGACCTCCAGAGGTCTCTTCCATCCTGAATTATCCTGTAATCCTATGATCCAATGAACATTTCTACTGTAGTAGAATAACTTGGGTTGTGGGTTGCAACCTCTATCTGGCTTACAGTTTTGCTCTAAGTTTACATGTATTTTATAAAATGTGGATTCCTACTAATGACTGAAAAAAGCCTAATGAATTGACAATTTCCAGGATGGATTTAACTTTTCTGCACAGGAATACAGTATACCACAGCGGCATTCAAGAAAAGACCCTGCTAAATCTAACAGCAAAGGAATTGTGCAAAATGTTTGCTTACAAGCAGAAAGATTGCCGTTATTAAAAATAATCATCTAAGACAGAAAGTTCAATTCCTAGTTATGAATAGGTGGAAACATTTGAAGAACATTTTCCCCATAATTTTAAATCAATCCTCTTAGAGAACCTGTATGAACAGTGTGGGGAACAGAATCAAATATTTTTTAGCCATTATTTATCATTTTCTTGGGCCTTTGCAGTTCTCAATGCTAGCTGGGTTTACACTCAAGAATAGCACTGAATACCACAGGACAGAAACCCTAGATATATTAGTGTAGTGTGTCTGACTCAGTCTGCTCAGAATTTAGATCTGGTAAAGTAGCTGAATTTAAACATTTCTTCAGAATCAGAACTTTCTTGAAGTTTTCTAGTTACGTTAATGTACTGGATAAAGATTATCCATCTATTACTCGGTAGGATGAATTTTTTAGGGAATTGACTTTGGTGTTTTAGTGATGGTACTTTACACCTCCCAGAGTAAATATCGACTATCGTAAACATTAACACTTTTTTCTCTGTTCAGTAATTCTCCTTGTACATCTAAGAAAGGATTATTGTCTAAACTTTCTCCTCAGATGACTTGGAGAAATAGCAATGCAAGAGAGATATGGCTTAGTCAGCCATGATAATCTAGTGCTTGAAATTATATTTTACCCTTCTGTGTTGAAGATCTTTATCCTCTGACCTAGTTGAATGTGCAGTAGCACATACATAGATAGTATATGCAGCTCAGGGGATTGACCACTGGGGAAACTGAGGAAGAGTGCTTCTGAAGGGTATGCTTTTGTCTAGGACAGAGGCTGCTACAAACTCTACAAACTAAGATTCAAAGGTCCCACAGAAAAGCCTTTAAGGACCCTTTGCAAGAAAAAGGGATGAACTAATATATGTTATGTCTTATTTTCTAGTATTGCGTTTGTCACCTCATAAAAGAGGAAAGCTTTAAGCTAGTGATTTTTTGAAGAGTTTACAGTCTGAGAACTCAGTGCTTTGTACACTTATTGCACCAAAAATCTTAGGTTAAAATTTGGCAAAAACTTGTTGAAGCCAAAGCAGACACTCTGGAGAGCTAGTTTAGCAATAGAAGTTCATAGTATTGAATTCTAAGTTAAATACAGAACAGTGTGATCAGAATCTCTTAAACATTTAAAAAGCATGGAAAAAAACCATTGAAGTTTTTGATTGTTGCTACTTCTAAAACTATGTGGGATTCTAAAACAAGAGGCTTGGTGCTGCCACTAAGAGGTAATACAAAAGAAGCATTCAGGATGATCATATTCCTAAATACAGCTTTAAGCCTCTGTACTATACTATTTATGAAAGTGGTAATAGTAGAAGTATCATAAAGTGTGCTGGATTAGTGTCAGATTTTACTCTGTTTTGCTTTCCTAGCGACCACCTGAACCACTGCAAAAATAACAGTACGTGATGGTGATATTATTAACTGCATGATGCATATTATTGATTTATTCTTTGTTCTGCACCATTACCCCTTTACCAATGCATTCTCTGCATTTTTCTCACGTACTTAGTCAAGAACCAAATTATGAAGCAAGAACAGGCTCCTATAATAGCCCCTAATGGAACCATACATAAGCAATTATTGCTGCCACCTATTATTTGTTGCTTCCAGCCAATGAGGTTTCTGCAGTACTGGATTGTCCACAGAACAATTATGAAGTAGGTGAGACTTGGACAGTCTAATTTTTACCCTTGAAATTAATTTGCTTCATATTTGGCTACTCAAGTGCTGAATAGATTTGCAAAATTGTTTCTTTGTAGCATTTGTGCATTGTAACTGTAATGAAGTTGACTTTCTGTTAGTTCAGAAATTGCATCTATACCACCTTGTCCCTCCTCCTGATGGCTGCAAGTGGCGTGATAATTGGAAATGTTAACAATAGGCATATCGTCAAAATCATCATCTGTCATAAACTGATGACAGTAATGGAAACTGTGGTAGAGTTTATTCCATGAAGAAAATTGTGAGACAGGGTAGGGTATTCTGATAACAAATTCTTGGACTTTGCTTTACAATAATAAAGGAACAATGATCCATTAAGTCGGGAAGAATGCAGTTTCCCAGGCCTTTTCTTCAGCCTCTAAGAACTGAAGTTGTAGAATTCAAGAGGTGTATGTAGGTGTATATTCCGCTTCTGTGTTATATGGTTGGATTCTTCTACTGACCATTAATGGAAAAATGTGGAGCGGAAGGAACCTTTGCAATGCACCATCTGTATCACCAAACTTGGATTCTCTAGGCAATCCATTGCAATGGGGCATTAAATAATGATTTCTTATTGTAAAGAATGTTCACCATAGGTGGTGAGGTAGGAAAAACAGATTTCTCTTTTACCGCTCATGGCCTATAAAGTAGCAAACTTTGTGCTGTCTTCACTGGCTTAACTGTCTGCTTTCAACTATGGAAAAATGTGGAATAATTTCAGGGGGATTTGCTGTTTTGTTATGTGATAAGCAATGTGTCATAAACAAAAATGTAAACAGTAAATCTCAGTAGATGAGGTAGAGTTGTGGAGAAAGATGTGTAAAATAGAGAAATATGACTTTGAAAGGGACTGGTTAATACCACATCTAAACATACAAATAAAAAATGCCACTTACTGTTAAATATAATACTATTTGGCCAAATGGTTTGTTTATAATAGTCTTTACAGGTGAGAGAGTATATGTATTTGCAGTTGCAAAGCACCTTTTGGAATTGATGCATTCCTTTTCTGACTTCATGAAATAGGTGCTAGAGAAAAATCAAGAAGAGACTAATACTCTTTTGGGAACAATAAATTACCATTTCCATCTTTGCTTTCTAGCTTGTTTGTTCTACCTTTGCAAGATTAACTCTGATTTTTCTGTAACAGGCACATAGTTGTCTGTGGTCACATAACACTGGAAAGTGTGTCCAACTTCCTGAAGGACTTCCTGCACAAGGATAGGGATGATGTGAACGTAGAAATTGTCTTTCTGCATAAGTGAGTAATCTTTCAAGATTCATTTTTTCAAATGTTCTTTCAACCTCTGAACAGCTATAAGATTAATGTATGCAATTACTTTTTTTAACAATATAAAGTGAATATTTTCTTTGAAAAAAGAGTTGTTTTCTGCAATTGTTTTACAAACCACTGTTAAGCCCACAAGTATGTGTATTTCAAGTTAACAGATTTCAAATCCAATTATGTCAATTGTGATACAGATAGCTAAGCAAATTTTTGAATGGCATTATGAAATAAAAGCCATTAAAATATTAATAAATAAATGTAAGAGTTTAGTGGCAAATATTTCTAGTGAAACTAGCAAAATTGGTGAAACCAGTAGTAATAGTGAAAAATGCTGTATGTCATGTGAACTTTATGCTATCTGAAAGCACTTTTTCACCCTTGATTTCACTAAGAAAAATATTGGTTTCAGATTGCAAAATATTTATATAAAGAAAAATGTAGGTACAGATGTAGTTTTAATTTAAATGATCTGGAACTTGATTGTTTACAGATCTAGTGTAAATACAAAACAAATTCCACTGTGATAATTAGCACTGTTATTTTACCCATATATATGCACCTCCATACACAGTCTCTTGAACTTTCTTCATGTGGGATTTGGGAAGGTTTCTCTTTCTTTAATCTGTTTTAAACATATTGAAAATAATTCAAACGTATTTAGCAGGAGTGTTACAAAAAAGACAGCTACTGTGTGAAATATAGTGGCACATCTGAATGAACCATTTCATTCTACTGAATTCTTGCAGTTATGCCAAAGTTCAGGGATTTATAGGTTTATATATACTATTACCAAAAAAGCAAAATGTTGGAGCACAAAGCTAGAGACACTACAAGCAAAAAGAAGAGGGAATGGCAACTTATTTTTGAAAAATGAAATTTCTGATAATAGTGACAATATTTGAGTCAAACTTTTCCTGGCAGTCCATGACCAGCTGGGGCTGGTTTAGTCATTAGCTTCTTAGGAATGCCCTTTCCAATGGTCTTTATTGCTGTAAGGTGGTTGCTGTTTGTTGCTGGTTCTTCCTTACACATGACAACATCAAATTGGCATCTCTGTAAGAGAAGCTGTTAGAAATAGCCATGTGCTTGAGAGAGATACAGTATGAAGGGTCTTTTATGATCTGGAACAGCATGCATTTAGAAGTGCTGCAAGCAGTGCTGGGTCCTTAAGGGGTTCTTTTTGTCTTTTAACCTATTTTAGTGATTTGGCATTGAACTTCGTCGTTTGATGCAACCAACTGTTTGAGAGTGGTGGGTATGCGCAGGGGATGATTGTCTGAGCAGATAGGACTGTAGTTTTCTGTGGAGAATGCCATGCAAGGACATTGTTTTCAAATGTTGACACAAATTTTTCTGAACTCATGCCTCTGTGAACGTAACAAATGATGCATATGCAGCACAGCACGATTAAGTGGGCTAGACATGCTGTAGATAAAAGTAAGAAAGTGAAAGCAGTATAGTATTTGCCTTTTAAGTACTGCACGCTGTTTCCACATCATAGGAAAAGCATCAGCAGAAATCTGAATACCTTAAGTAAATAAATAAATGGGTCATAAATAAATGAGAGAAATGGGATGGCTGATTCTGGATACTAACTTCTTGTTTGCTCTTGTTTTGTTTTCTTCCTCTTCCCAATGCAGTATCTCCCCTAACCTTGAGCTGGAAGCTCTTTTTAAACGACACTTCACTCAGGTGGAATTTTATCAGGGTTCAGTCCTTAATCCCCATGACCTGGCAAGAGTAAAGGTAACAGCTTTATTGCATCTCCTGCTAATTGTCTGTCTTAAAATACTCATTGGATTTGGAAAAACCAGAAAGCTTTTCTTCAGGAGATCGGAAAAGATTGTTTTTCCATCTCTATTAGCTGTCCTAATAAAGTATATTATTTGTCATTATAACTCTTGTTTTCCTTGTATCTTTAGACTTTCAAAACTACTGTAACACTGCAACCATAGATACATTGTCTGCCATTCTACTGAAGTCTTTATGAATTTTTCAGTGAGGTTAATTCAGGAGTCTATTTAACATTAATGTTTGATATAATAGAACATTGTCTTACTGTAATTGCTTAAAATGCTATTGTCTTACCTTCATGAGAATGATTAGAAAATAATTTTTTATCTGTCATACCCTTTTCCTCTTGCTAGAATCCTGAAAAAAAAGAAAATACAATTTGAGATATTTGGTAGCTAAAATGAGATGGTTTTATTGTCTTGAATCCTCTATGGTAAATAATTTTGTGCTCTTCAAAAGCAAGAAATTTAAAGGAAATAAAAGAAGAAGAGATGGCAAGCTGTCATATATGCAGCTTTATTTCCTGCCCGCCCACCCCTTTTATAATGAAACATGAACTAGCCACTTAAGCCAAGGAGATTTTAGTGCAATGTTAACACTTCCTGGAGCAGAAATCCTGTTGTCTGCCCCTTCTGGCTGCAGAAGTTGCTTAACCTTTTGTAGCACAACACACACTGTTTCAGTTCAGCAGAACAAAATGTTCTCATTATGACCATAAAATTGCATGTTGGTGTTTTGTGTTCTTCTCTATTCCATTCTTCTTTGTGTTGGTATTTGGTCATATACACTGAAAAATGTTTTTGTCATCTGCTTTGAGTTTACTAGGTCTAAGGCTTGTGTGTTTGAAGTCCTGTAAACAGATTAGCTCTCCTCCTCATGCTTTCTAAAAACTGGTGCTCAGATTCTAAATCATCAGTGCAGCCATCTCTTTTAGTTTCTAGTATGTTAGTACTTAAATTCCCAAACAAAACTACAGGACTTGTGGAAACATGTACTGATGTAACAGCAACTTCCTGGAGATTCAGGGGTCTAAATTTCAGTATCCAATTATGAAAGTTATGTTCATTAACACTTTCATGCCTCAACTTATACAAAGCAGTTAATGTCTGAATTACCAACCTGGTGTGAGAACCATGAGCAAGATCTAAGAAGTTGCTATGTCTATAAGAGAACTGTTATCATCACCCATATTACCTGCAAGGTCTTCTAACATTTCTGTTCAGCAGTACTGCAAACTGACATTCACATTCATGATGGAAGTGTTGGATTCCCTTATAAATTATTAATGAAATAAGATACAGAACCAAAGTTGCTATTTATGTTTGCTTTTTCTTTGGTGTCTCAGATAGAGTCAGCAGATGCGTGCCTAATCCTTGCCAATAAATACTGCGCTGACCCAGATGCTGAAGATGCCTCCAACATTATGAGGTAAACTCATTAGTTTTGAGTAGGTTTTGTGTTCTTAATTCTGATTAGCTAGCTTCTGGTGTCTAGATATTATGTCGGCTTTATATTTGCTGATCTGTTGCACTTGATCATTGCCACAATTTTTTGGGAGGGGAGGTGTTACAAGGCTGTCTCAAAAGTTCAGGGATGAGGATACCTTGAATTCTTGGCTAAACTACTTTAATTTAAGTGCTTTTGAAATAGTGTCAGAAGAGAAAATGATGAAAAGAGGAAGGAGTGGCCCAAAAATGAACTTTGAAATTAATATATTTCAGTTTGGGCCTGATGTACAGGCTTTTTATCTCATTTGCAGTATCCTTCCTTCATCAGATATATGGATTGCACTTCCTCCAAGAAATTGCATTTTAATAGTATAAACTACAAAAATGTATGCATTCAGATTTCTGCTTTTTCAGAAACTGACTTTAGAACTTCATTTACGTAGAGTAAGAGATGCCTTCTAAAAACTCTTTCAAAAGAGACATGAACCTTTCCTGTTTCTTTGTTAGAACAACTGACAGACCAAGTTAACAACACTAATTCTCCAAGAGCACCCAGAGCAGAGTCCTGCTGCATTTATTTGCCACGTGACTAGTGTTGTGTTCGTATCATGTAGTAATTTGTTAGTGTTCTCCAAGCCCACTGATAGGCACCATCTTTGGTGCCTATTACTCAATAATTCATTTTTTTTAAGACATCAGGAAAAGGATGATGTGGCCATGTGAAACACAGGCTTTAGTACTCTCAATCATTCTGTCAGCCCTAGAGTTGAAATATGCTTAACTGGACACAATCCCAATAAAAATAAGGGGAAAGGAAGTGCAGTTATGTTGCTGCAACAATGTTGTGTTGGGCTGGTGTTAACAATGGACCTGAAGGCCCCTTAATCACCTCATACCTCACTGCTCCTCAGTAACTCTGCTCCTGCAAGTAATTACACTGCTTAACGGAAGGTTACGCAGACGCTGCTTATCTGCATGTGTGTCATGATGGTAAAGATCCTTTGGTCTCCTAGTGCCATCCTCCTTTTTTACACTGAAGACCAAAAACTGGTTGTGTTCGTTTGGCACATACCACATTAGGGAGCACAAGATCTTGTCCTTGCTTTTCTTTCTACATCCTCTGAAGGATGGAGAAAGTTGGTAAGTTGGAGGGTAAGTTGGTGGATGACAAATACAGAGTTACAGTGAAGCTGAGCTGTTCCATTTTTTGAGTTCTGTTCATACAACCTTAGTTTTAATGAGATCAGTCTGCCCTTTTGAAAATTAAAATGTCAAAGATCTGTTAAAAATTCGCTAATGCTGCATTGGCCAAGTGTTATGAACCAATTTTATTGGGCTGTCAGATGTTTGCATTCTGTGAACTGAAGGTACAAGCGAAATAAAAAAAAATAAGTAGAATCACTTTCTGGAAAAAGTTCAGCGTGCGCAAGAGCTCTGGGGGCCTGTGGAAGGTGCAGGGCTTAAACATGCCTAATTCATTTTCCAAGTGCACTTTTGGGATTCAATGCAAGAAACCTTGTTTTATCTTTAACTGCATAAATACATTAAAAGTGTTCCAGTTGCAGATTATTGTGCTCTTAATAGATTCAATATGTTTAATGTAATAAAGTGCATTTAAATATGAGCTCACATTTAAATGAATTTGATTGAACAAAATTAAATGTTTAATTGAATAATTCAGTAAGAAATAGAAAATTAGTAGGAAGAGAAGCTTCGTGTTTTCTCCTTCCAAAAGATAACATAAATTAAAACAGTGCGTACGCCTCTCTGTATCAGTTTCATGCTCTAACCTTTGGTATACTTGGAAGTGCAAAACAGGCCAGCAAGATACTTCCTACAGAACACTACTGCAAACAGTTGTGACGCCTTAGTCTGATGAGATTGTTGATTCCATAATAACTCAGATTTTTCTTTTCCTTTTGATTGTTTTCTTTTCTTTTTCTTCCTTTAGTTTGTAAATACAGAACTGAATTTTTGACCTGTTTCTCTCAATCTTTAATTTTGCTATATGCTTTTTTCATTTTTAAATTAGGTATTCCTCTCTTCATAACATATGCTATCAAGCCACTCATTTTTAAAACATGTTTCTTTCCAGTCCATTTTAATCTCTACACAGCTGAATCTATCTTAGCCTCATTAAATAATGAAGAATACAGACAAACCGCAGATTGCAGAATTAGCTCTGTATTTTTTAAATTCGGAGTTCAGATACCAGTTTGGTTATGAGCTTTGGAGTAATCTATAAAAATTAAGATGAGTTTGCATGTGGATTTATGTCAAATAAGTTATTATTCAAGGTGTTTAAATATGATAAATTCCTAGCAACTATAAATAAATAAAGAGAAAAAATAAAAAAAGGATTTCTTTCACATATTTATCATTGGAAAATTGATCAATTACATTGATTCAAGGAAACAAGGAATCACTTAAGACACAAGGATAATTGCTAGTGTATTATTTGCTTAACACAATGAGTGGGGTATCTGAACAGAACTTCTGAAAAAGGGAAAAAAAAAGAGCTTTTTTCTATACATTCCATCAGAGGAATTTGCAGAAAGAGGATTCAGCCTGGTCATTCACATGAATAATTCCTGAAGTTTGGTGTTTCTAGTGTAACTTAATTTGACTAGATGTAAAATTTGCATTCGTCTGTCTTCAGTCACTGTGTTTCACAGCAAGATGAATAAAAGAGTACAGTTTTAACTGTGGTACTTGACAAGACAGTGAAGTAGAGGCACTATGATACAATATCCAAATGTTCCACTAGCTAAAATGTTATTTTAATTGTTTTTTTTCTTTTATTTCTAGAGTAATTTCCATAAAGAATTATCATCCGAAGATAAGAATTATCACTCAGATGTTGCAGTATCACAATAAGGTAATGTGAAGACTGACAGGATCTCTCCCCAGACCTTTTTCCTGCATTGCATTTGCTGATGCACATTTTTTTCTAGATATGCTGATGGGAAGCATTTTTCTTCCCAAACAGAAACATCCTTATAAGTTTTCTGTCATGTAATTCAGTTACAGGTTAATTCAGTTGTATTTATATTTGCAAGGGACCTTATCAAAATCTTGTGGCATTTATTAACCACCTAGGATCTAATTCTCAAAGCTGCAGACTGTCCACAGTTCCCATTGAACTGTGAACAGTTCCAGATGAGCTTTAACCACTCAGCTACTATAAATTTTGCCCAACTTAGTTCAATAGAGCTATCCAGGATGAATTTGTGGCCTCTTAGGCAAGTCACCTGAAGTCAATTTTTTGTGGATACCTAAGAAAATACACAGAGTTATTGCTTTATTGGTGATTGACTGAAATGCATGAAAATGTAGACCTGAAATTACCAGGTAGCAAGTACAAAATAAATAGAGTGTTTTTTTCACATAAAACATATTTCAGTTGTGGAGTTTGTTGCTACAAAATATTATTGAGATCAAAGTTATGAATCCACTTAAGGAATTGGGCAAATTTGTGACTGTTAAATCCGAGGCCATTAAACACAATGAAGTCAATGCATTCAATCCTTTAGATGAGGAAGTTCATAAACTGCAGATTAACAGGGCTAGGGAGAATATATCAAAGGACAGATTACTCATATACGATCTACTTCTTGTATTGTTTCTAAAAGTATCAACTACTGCCCAGTGTTAGAGCAAAGGGTTGGCTGGGTAGACCTTCCTTAAATGAGGTATGATAATCTAGTTTCAGAAGTTTTTCACTGCCAGCAGCTCCTTGCACCTGTAACCTCTGGCTAGAACAAGAGCAATTACTGTTGCTTGTGATGTCCTCTTCCTGTACATGAATGGAATAGCTTATGTTTTTACAGAATAAAAGCAAAGTGTTTCTATGCTTTAAATGGTGTCAGAGGAAAAGATCTTTTAAATATGGCATTTTTACTTTATTTCTAATGAAATGTGTTTTCAAGAACTAATGTTTTTCAAAGAGCTGAACAGTGATACTAACCTGTGAAGAGAAACAAGAGCATGAAGGCTTCTGTATGCTTATGTGTGTGCATTTTTACAAGGAAGATGAGAGAGTCCAAAAGAACTATACCAATAACTGAAAATTATTAATACCTAATGAACTGAACAATGTAGACACTGGAAGACTGTTTTGATTAGCTATTTTTCTTTGTGCTATCCTTATAAATAGCAGTTTGAGGAAAGAGTTTAGATTTTCAGTGAGTCAAGTGTTTTTCCTTCAGGGCCAAAGGAATTAAAAAAAAAAGACAAATGTTATATGCCTTAGTATATGACAGTGTCTTATATAGGCTGCAGCATCATATGCATTGTAATCTAAGTTATATTAGATTTCTATGTATTATGCATGTGCCTTATCCGTCAGAGAGTAGGTTGAACTGCTGTAAAAGGAATATGTGAAAGGAAGGAAAACTTCATAACATTCTGTGGTTCATTCAGGTGTGATGATGGGCCTAGCAGAGTGTCACAGCCAGCTCTATGCAGCTGGAATATGGCATGAAAAAATAGGTAAGATTGGAACAGTTTTCAACATAGAATTATATTCTTAAATATTTGGGGTGCTTTTCCCTACTCAGAAAAAATCAAGGCAGTAACAAAGAAAATCATTAACTGCTATCTCCTTGAATACTGTGTACTGTATCTATTTGCAAAAGTATTTGTGGGTCTTCACCTGTGGGTTTGTTTTCTTTTCTTTTTTTTCAGGCCCATCTGCTAAATATTCCAAGCTGGAATTGGAAAGAAGGGGATGATGCAATTTGTCTTGCAGAGCTCAAGCTGGGTTTCATAGCTCAGAGCTGCCTGGCACCAGGCCTTTCAACAATGTTAGCCAACCTCTTCTCTATGAGGTCATTCATAAAGGTAATGTCTTGTCTCATTAGAATGTATTATTACACAATTCAGTTTGTCAGAGGGTTAAATAGAGAGCGTGGCTCAAATGTGAAACAGATAGGAACACATTAACAACTTTTGTAAGACAAAAAAGACAGTGCACACTTGCACACAAAAGTTCTCTGCTACAAATTGGGCAGTGAGCCAGGTTCTATCAAAACTATGTTATTTTTATTTGGCAGGTACTTGGCCATTAAATGATTGTTCAAAGCATCATCCGTTTCTAGGGAGATTTTTCTGGTGTTTTGTGTTTTGTTTTGTTTTAGACAAACCACATGTTTATCAGTCAAGAAAGCCCCACTGTTAAAACAAAGATATAATTTATATATATCCCATATGGCAACAAAGTGCCCAGGAAAAAAAAAAGATCATTTTACTCTTTTACATCAAGTGGCTAGTGGACTTCTGACTGTGAGTAAATAAGGACCATGTGTTTGAACTGAAGCCTAAACATCCTACAACATCATTGATGTATTTGTTTCTCCTCGGTCAAAGAGCTCTTTTGGGCTTACATGGCAAAATTGTAAACCAATTATTCCTAGACTTATATAGCAACTGTACTAATTCAGTGGACCAAGGCCTTGACTGCAGCAATCAGTGCTTCCTTCATCATTGTTTTTTGGGACACTGATTCCAAACATAAAGGAGGTTCAGTTTCCAATCCCATGAGAGTTATTAGGGGACAGAAAGCACTGGAATATGAGGTAGGCCATGGTCGAGTTCAAGTTCATTGTGCAAGTGGGTAAAGAAAGAAGCCTAATGTCATTGGGTGAGAAAGACAGGACTGTGCCTGTAGAGGTGTACATATCAACAAAGGGCAGTGAGTCTTTATTTACTTCTCATGAAGTAAGTCCTGGCAGTCCTAAAATTCTAACTGAGGGATCCTTCAGAGTCCCCAAAGACTTGGAGACCACAGACTCTTGTGTGTCAAAAATATCCTTGACTACCATATATTGTCAAAAAATGCCCATTTTAAATACGGAAACATGCCTAGGCTTTTCACTTTAATGTCTGCAGTTAGGCTGTTTGCATCTTTATTCATCTTATGAAAAAAAAGCCATTTTATTTTAGTAAAGCCAAACTTGGGAACTGCCTATGATTCATCAGCGTATGCTCACTTTGATGTTAATCCTCTCTACTTATATCCCAAAGGAAAACTGTATCTCTAGTGATCTGCATTCTTCCTGAAGGTCATTTTGATTTCCCTCCTCTTACCTAATATGGTAATATGACATTCTCAGGGGTCTCAGGCATTTGTAACAGTCACACTCATGTATCCAAATGACTGAAGCAACCTTTTCTATGGACTCGCTCTTGACCTCAGAAGTAGACCTGAAACTTCTATTCAGCTTCTGTCTTTCCAAAATCAGAAGCGATCATTTTTCTCTCAGGAAGACAGACAAGTATTAGATCTTAATGCAAGTTATTGTAATATTGAATGTAAAATTGCAGTGAGAAATTTGAGAGATTCAAAAGTGATAAAATGTACAAATGCAGGACTTGCAGGGTACCATACCAGAGAGAGACCTGTTTATGGCCTGGAACTTGTAGATAAGATGATTGGACAAACTTAAAGGTAGCATCTTTTCAGAAAATGTATCTAAAGGTTCTGACCACTTTTATGCCTTTATCTTGTCCATCTTTAACTCCATGCTTTCTATACTTCCATTTGATAAGGTAATAAACTGTTAATCTAATATTTTTAGTAAAGTGAAGGACTGGACTAACTCACTAACTGGTGAACAGTTTTCAGCTGCAGGCCCAGCTTTGCAAGGCACTTTGCCCCTTCACTAAGGTGGAAAACATTCTGATCTTCTATTGGAATCCAGATGGGCTTTGAAATATTCTGCAGTTTATTGATTCCATCTGTGTATTTCTATCTATACAGAAGAAACATGAGATTAGCAGTGAATCTGATTTAGAGGAGGATATGTGATCGTATACATGATGTTTTTCAAAATAGGGTGAGCATACACCATAACTTGTATTACTTCAAATGCCATCTTCAGATGGCACTGAAAAACAGTCAGACACTGCATTGGGAGAATACAAGACTGCTAGTTAAAAAAGATGTCTGCTATCTTACTAAGAAAGGATTGTCCAGATGAGTCAAATGGATGTCATCATTTCCAAGGAACTAATAATTCTGAGTATGTTAAAATCTAAAGCAAAATAAACATACAAGAATTGAGGCATGTTTCTTATCATGAAAATCCAACTCTATTGGTGACAGCAAGAGGTTTGTTTCTTTAACTGAAATGATGTCCTTTCTCCAAATTAGAGAGAATCTCACTCTAGAAACTCTATCTGAAAGAGGAAGCTATTAATAAGTGGTGGTCGTGAACCAACAGTGTATTTAGTAGGAGAGCAGCTGTGACTGTGCTGCATTGATTGGAGTTGTTAAAGAGGACTCTATTGAAAAGAAAGATGTGCTTCCACTAAGAGAAGTTCCAGCTCTTTTCATTAGAGTGCAGAATTTAAATACTGTCAGACTTTCATAAATTCCTTAGGCAAACATTATTAGTGGAGTCTCATATACAAGTTAGAAGATTATCAGGAAAACTTATGGAATTTCTGTTTTTTTTTGTTTTTTTTTAAAAAAAAGCTTGAAATAGGTGTTTGTTCCTCCTCCATCCTAACGTGATTAGAAAGTCGTTTGATGTGCCATAAATGTTTCATAAGTCAAACACAAATGAACATAATTAATGGTGACATTGCACACATTTAACTCATTATGTGTTACTTTACATCAAAATGATTTGTGTAAACTCTCTGCCCAGTATTAAAGGTAAAACAAACTAAGAAACCTCAAAATATTATACTTGTGTCTAATATTTTCCTTTTGGTTTTAGAGATGTCATCTCATATGGAATCTTTTATGTTCCTTTTGCGCCAAATTGAACAAAAAGAGAATCAGCTCAAAAAGGTTGCGTAACATACAATTTCAAGAACACAAAAAGTGTTCTGTAAACACTTAAAGGAAGAAGGAAAGATTGCACAATACAGTGATGTGTTAAGGAAAAAGCCTCCACACCTCCACACCTTAAACATATTTTAATAGTCTATTGTTTTTATAGCACAGAATGTTGTCAATGTTGTATTAATAAAGGACCTCAGACTCTTGCATAGTCTCAGCACAGGATTGAAATACTATACTGTAGTGCAATTTTTTGTATTGTTTGGATTTGCAAATGTATACCAGAAGTCTATCCATATGAAAAATACTGCAAAGAGTAAGTAAATAGAATAAAAGGCAGACATAGCTAAATTTGTCCCTGTGTACAACCATGCAGTCCAGCATGACTTAGTATTGTTACATAAATTAATAAAATACAGAATGTGGTCCTTGAATGTAAGGCAAGTTCACAAAACAAGTTAGTTTTGTGTTCGCACTGTTGGTAAGACAGTAGGCATCATTCCAGAGCTGAAAAATGATCCAGAGCACTCTCAGTTCTTCTCTAAGCTATTTTGAGAGTAGGAATGTTCTGTGGGCTCTTTTGGCAGCTGTTGCTCACAACATGTACTCAATGCCCGCTTCTTCCACTACACTGCTTCCTAGTCCAGGCTGAGAGAGGCATAATAAAGGCACACAAATTTACACCAGTTAGGTGCTTACATATACTCATGGAACACACCAGATAACTTTCTATTTGTTTTTGGCCACCTAGGCAGCATTGACCAGTGTTGAAGTATGAGACTAAGTTTTTCTTGTCGAATTTCTTCAAATGAAAGAGAACTTGAAAATGTAGAAAAAACACTGGCAACATCTCAGTTTATGGTGAGGTCTTTTAAGACACGGCATAATAAGCAGAATACCCGATACTTAACAATTTTCTTACTGGGCCAGTTTCTCCCCACAGGCCTTAGATCAAAAATTAACATAGCCTGTTTCCAAAGATGATGTATTCTCTAAAAATGTCTGCATAAATTTAATCTTTCTAATCACACAGTCTAGCAATTAAAAACTGGTGTGGTTCAAAACCGTGTACTAATTACAAATAAAACATCACTCCTTGTGAGCCAGAGTAATACATTTGTCTTGGCCTGAAGTCTACAGCAGAGTGTATTTTTCAGCCTCTCATTTAAATAGATTGACACCAATCTACCTTTTGCATTATGTTTGGTTAGGAATACTGCCTTGTTTCATAAACTTGAGAGTTAATTACTTAAAAAAGAACCTGTATACCTTTGAGTCCGTACGCATCAAGGGCAGTATCTCAAGAAAAATTGGATGTTACAGTATTTCAAAAATGCTAGTTCTCTTATTTGACCTACTACAAGACTGTATATTAGCATATACCATGAAAAAGCACATCTCATCTCAGAAATCAGAGCTAATCTTAATTCACATATTTGATGTTTTATAACATATTCTTTTTTATCAATTTTGAAAAAGATTCTTGCATACAGAAAGAACTGTGGAAATAGTTGGCTCAGGTTGTAGAATTTTTATACCACTAAGGATACTTGTTAGCTTTGATTTAAGGAGACAATGCATTTGAGTAAAAAGGTAGTTGATAATTTATAATACTTAAGGAAATTCAATTATAAGACTGTAAATCTAAGAAGCTTCACATTTGCTAGGAATGTATGAATTGCTTTCAGCCAATTACTTATCTGTCAGATTTTGATATCCATGTCTAAAGGTATAATAAAACCAGACACCCACACAAGCAATTTGGGTAGTCTAAAAGGATGTTATGGGAGGAAATGTTTAAAACACATTGCACTACTTTTTTCAACTACCAGTCAAGAATATAGTGGAATATATTCCACTAAAGTGGAATGGATTGCTCTAAAATTTCCCAGTGTAGTTGGTTTTGTTTTGTTTTGTTTTGTTTTCAGTATCCTTACACAAAGACGGATGTTCCACTTGTACTTCCTCCTTCTCATACATAGGTACAGTTAGAAAAGAACAGTGCTAAGGAAGAGGAGAAGAGAATTGTAAAATTACACATGAAGAGACCCTGGAAGCTTTCAGAGCTTAGGTGGAAGCAGGAGTCCCTGTCTTGGAAGCTACAAAAAAGATTCCATCATGCTCCACAATGAGGCAGTGGTTCCCACACCTGCAAGAACTCATGCCTTCCTGAAAAATTTAACACACACACACACGTGCACACGCATCCATCATTCCCCTTAAGGGCCCATTCCCAGAACACTTTTCATGTTCTTGAAAGACAACGTAGCATGATTGAAAGAACACCTCGATTAGGGCTCAAGAAAATTGCACTTGTGAAGATGTTACATTCTAGGCAATTCTTCCAAAACATTTCTCCATCTAGCCTTCTGGACATTTTTGAAGAACAAGTTATATATCTATTATAAAAAGCAAATAGATAACAACTTTCCCAAGGTTTTTACAATGCTTTGTTCATTTTTTTTCATATGACCCTTCTAATTTTGGAAAGACCATTCAAACTTTCTCACTGTGTGCTCTCAGATAAAATACTGCATGCTTGGACATGTATGTTGAACAAAAAAATTAGTCCACTTGAGTAAAGCATATTCACTTTAATAACAGAACTACGATGTTCAAGTACTGTCTTGGAGATATAATAATTGGAATCAACTCATTAATTTACTATGCTTCTTTCTTGTGACTTTTTTATTCAGTAAAATTGGGTTTATCAATGGAAATGTATTTCAAAATATCAGATGTACAGTCTTCTTCCAAACATCTGAAATTATTCTCAATGGCATTACTGCTTTATGCTCTTTCCTGGATGGTGATGAGCTGAGCTCAGTCAATGCTAGGGAACAGACATTACAACTGCTTTCATTGTGCTCTAAAGGAGTTTTTCATGTCACTTCCTTAATATTTATAAAGACACTCCACCATCTTCGCTGTGCTTTTCCCACTAAATGCATGCAATATAATATTCCAAGTGACACTGCAACTCTAGCCTTAGTTCTCTGTCTTAGCAGTGAATCTTAGACCTTCACAGTAGAGATGATATAGCATCCTCAGGTTCAGATATACTCAATTTCTTTCATGTTACTGTTTACGTCATTGCATTGAGAAGTGAATGCTGTGGATAAGATTGATCAGTTAGGGCTACATAGCTGCTGATAATTACACTGCCAAGGGTTGGGCTGGATGTATTGAGGATTTAGGGGTTTTCTTGACAATATTAATGTTTGTGCTTGTGAGATGTGTATCATTTTTTCATCTCTCTGTCACCATGTATCACTGGAAAATGATTGTATTATTTAAATGTATTTGCTGATGTCAGTATTGTATCTATATACAGATAGAAAAGAGGATAGGAGCATTGCCACTTGATAAAAAAGATACAGATGAAAATTAAATTTCTTTTCTTGGGGTATACTCTGTCATTTTCCAACCATTCTTTGTATAGACTATTGAATCAGTGGGTAATTTGCTTTATGAGTATTCAGGAGACCAGAGTCACAGTATAATATAATCAGGATAAGATAGACTTGTCCTTACAGTACAAGAGGAGAACTTGGGAGATCTGTGTTCAAACCACTGTGGTGGTGTGGCATATTCTCTGTGAGCTCCTCAGTTGTCTAAACTCACTTTACCGTACTTTCCAGCTGTGATCTGAATAACTGTTTTGTCACTGTTAAAATGTTCTCCAGAGTTTGCAAGGTTTCTGAAGACAAATTACTACTTACTGTTTGTACCAACAGAGCACCCTGTGATAATATTTTACAATGATTTAAGTTCAAAAGTGAAAGAGAAGGCTATACACTTATTCTACATAATTTGTCATGTGTTCACTAGTATAAGACTGTGAATGATTCCATGTTGCTGTATCAGAAACCACCAATACTTTCTAGAATATTACATTTGTGTGTGTTGCTACAGTAGGTATTTGAAGTATGTTAGCTGCTTCAGGGATAAAAATAACAGAATGACCTGCAAAGCCTTCTCATTAGGATCATGCAGGGAAAAGTCTTTCACAAAAAAAGATGCTCATTCTCTGCAAGGAAAGGGATATAGCACAGTGCCTTTTGTTGCTGCATGGTCATGTACATGAGATGTACAGTGTTTGCATGACTAAAGGAGGAGGTTCAAGTTCAAAAAGGGAATACATCAAATGAGAATCACCCTTGAAAAACTGTTGTACCTTCATTAGTTCCAGTTAGGAATGGCAAACAAGCATGTGAGCTCTGATTTCAAAACATTCTGCTTCTCCAGTTGAAATAGTTTCTGCTTAATTGACAAAAGTTTTAATACAGTAGAAACTGATTTTCTCTTAAATTAGCTGCTCCTGAAGAATGAATGGAGCATTGCTCTTCCTCATCATTTGAGTTTTGCTAGCTTGATTAGCTGTCCAGGACATATTGGTTATGTTACAGAGGAGAATATTATGCTACAACTCTATGAAGAAAATTATCCAATTCTAGATATTATGGAAATGAAAAGCTACTTTTCAATTCAAGAGGATTTCTGATCCTATGGACCTGAAAGTTTGGTCTGTTACTGGTGCATACAGAAACAAGTCAAGGTAGCCTTTCGGAATGCAGCTGTCTGTCATCTGCATCAGTCAAGGGAAGAGGTTCTCTCATTTCATCTAACTAGTTAGGAGGATTTCTTTTTCTCCAGTTCACCTCTTTTGGTCCATTTCTGCTGCTCCTAGTTGCGTATTTTATTGCAGCTTGTTGGGAGAAAAGGCCGTGCTAATTCTTAGGCTGTCAGTTTCATAAGGAAGGAAAAAAAGTGGTGGTATGGCACCTGAGTCTCCTAGCCAAAAAGCAAGCCATAAATGTTAAAGACAGCTTGATTTCAGGCAGATTCTCTGCACAGCTTCTTAATTAATCTTTGGAATATATTTGTTGGGAAACCAGAGTTCAGATACTTTAAGAAAAGTGAAATTAGCTCATCTGAAAATGCACACAAGAACAAATTGCATCTGTTTGGCTTGATCTAAAACTAAGCAAATAATGGCAGTAGTAGTAAACCTTACCAAAGGAACAGATTATGTAAAATAAATATTCTCCTCCATAATCTGGAACATCAAAAAATATAGCTTTAAGGACAAAAGAGTACAAATGCAAGAGCGGATAAAGGGCAAATTAAAGGAGACTTTATATAAAAATTACTCAGATGCTGTTCTGAGGTGGATTATGTGGTCTCCATAATGTTCTGGCTTTTGAAAAATGCGAATCTATCGTCATGAAACTAGTGCACACAAGGACATACTTTAGGAGAGATATTTCCTAAACATTGTGCGCTAGAAACAGAATATGTGTGAAGAGAGTTGAGTTTTATTTTTGATTCAGCTGAGACTGAGATTTTGAACAATGGTGCCTGGTCTAACTCCGTTCTGAAAAATTTAATGATGGGCAATGGCAGAGAGAAGTAGATCTTACCCACAAAGAATGTGATTACGCTCTGTAGAAATGATGCAGTATGAAGGAGAGCTTTTTATAAACAATATGCAGTATAGTAGAGTTTGATTTTAAAATCTCTCCTGAAAATATTTTTCTATAATTTCAATAAAAAGAATAGGCTGAAGAAAATTGCCTGGGTTCTGCTTAACTCCAGAGGTCTGAGATATAAACACGCAAAGCATGTAAGCATGACTTTAAACCAAAACTGATATATTAAATAACTGATTTAAAAAGACACAGGAGACTTCAGTACCTGACAAAAAAATTAAAAATTTTTCTTCCCTATTCAACTGCAGTCGGAAGTGGTGTCAGTGATTATAGGAATTGCCTGTTTCCCTGAATTATAAGCTAAACCAAAGTCTAGAGCCTTATATCAAGCATAGTTGGACATTTTTAATGTATGCATGACTATTTTTCTCATGTTCTCATGTAGATATTTTATGTGCTGAAGGTTAAATACTTACAGGCTTTGGTGTTTTAGAAGTCTGTTTCTGAAGCATACTTCATTCAAAAATCTGAAAAAAGTCTCTGCATTTTTGCTGATTTAGAGAAAAAAAGATTCAGAATTTTTTCTTCACTCCTCCCTCAAAATGTGGGACTAACAGTTATACTTTACATAAGATCTGAATAAGGCCCGAACATTTTATTCTAGAGGCGTATGACAGAGAGATTAAAAGAAAAGGAAAATAATGAGAGAAACGAGAGAAGCAAAAAGGGAAGAGAATAAATCATAGCAGGATCCAGTACTATCAAGGTGATTTTCTTCTGTGCAGAAATGGTTCACTGCTATTGCGTTTGTATATTTTGGGCCTTATGGTGTTCCTCACTGCAGGTTTTCTGCTACATTTTCTTCTATTTTAAACATTGGGTGGCTTTAACTTCTGCATTAGTTACTCTGCTAGCAAAGACTCTAAAGTATTTGCATGCTTTACCGATCACCAACCATTTGGCTACCAAGAAAGCATTTTCCAGTGGATCTCTGAGATTCTTAGTCAAGAATAACACAAGGTTTTATCTAAATTCCTAACTTCTCAAACTTGCAGTTGTCCACAGAGATAACTACAAATAGGAAATAAAGCCTTTCGTCAGTTTTTGATATCAGAAGCAAACTAACGTATTTGGCTTCCTGGAACCCTTAATACTTAATAGAGAGAGATGTATGCTTTCTGCTGGAATGTGTTTGTACAAGATAACAAGCAAAGGTTTGCTGCGGGAAACTTTGCTCTGAAATTAAATCTATTCTCTTTGTCTCAACTTTATTAGCTCATATTATACAAAGGTAGACAACAGAAGTATCCAGAGTCTGCTCTGAGGCGAGCTGAAATAGGATAGAGCAGTTCTGTTTGCAGTAACAATTCTTTTTATAACCATAAAGTTAAAATGTCTGTAGTTTTTTTTCTTTGTTTTTCAAGTTAAAATCAGCACAGTAACATTTTCAGATAAGCTAGAATTAAGGTGTTAATTTCAATAATGAAATAGCTTTCATAGTTTTAGTAACTGAGATTTGTGATATGTGCTAGTAACCTTGATTAGTAGCATCTTGAACCAAAGTTACCCCAAAGTCACCTCTGTTTCCTTCTGTAGAGTTTGCCTAATGTTCAATTATTCCTCGTTATTTTCAGCCCACTGACATATGAGGCACCTATTTTTTAGCTGTATATGGGACAGAGTTTTGCATCTCTGCATTAACAGTTCAGTTTTGACAACTTACTGTTAATGTCTAGATAAGTATAGATAAGAAGTAATTAGTACTAGATAAGGATCAGTAAGTCCAGATATGGACTGGATGACACACTGGATGATGCTCTTTCTTTTCCTAGCATCCCAAATATCAGCAATTCTTTAAATTCATTAATCAAAATTTCATGTTAGCCTAAGCTCCAAAACTATAATCACTTCAAGAAGGTGAATTCAACACTACCAGTATCTAAGAAGCTTGATCCATTGCAGTGCTTTTTGAATCAGTTTGGTTTTGGTAGTCCTTGCTTGGATCCTTGACTGAGAGTGAGCACCTAAATATGATTCTGACCTGCAGTTGCTCCAAATCAAAACCAGAGACTTAAAGGGAAGAAAATAAGGGAAAAAAATAGAAAGTAGAAACAAGCAGAAAAGCAGAGTACAGCCTTATTTGATTTTCTTTATGCTTTTCTTTTTTCTCCTTGTGTATTTTTTCCAACCCCAGGTGGTGTCGATCTAAGAAAAAGCCACAAAATAGAGCACAAGTCACAAACATGTCATTGCTATCATTATTCTGTTTTTTACCCTGCCTGCACTGTATCTGTTTTGTGTATATAAAGAACTGCTGATCAGCAACATTTGCAAGCCTCACGTAAATAAAAGGGTTACAAAAAATGTGATATGACTACTCTGTGTGTGGTGAAGAGTAACACAATGCAAATCCATTTTAGCATCCCACATGGTATACAAATGATGAAACTATTTTTATGGAAGAAATTTCTCTTGATTGTTTGCAGTCCACTTGTCAGGAAGCATATGATTTGGATCATCTCCATATTGAAATTTATACTTGAAATGGATTGTTTACTTTTCCAGAACTGAAGTAACTGGTTACCTGGCAGCCCATCAACAGGAGAGGAAAAAGAAAAAAGAATAGATTTGCTGCAATCCTTCTGTTCTTCTGAACTTTTTTTTTTTTTGAACATTCTTTTGAAAGAGTGCCCTTTGAATAATTTGGTAAATCCCAAATTAGTATTGAGCCTGTAGGATAAAAATGTAAACTTGTGTAAAATACCATAAGTTATGTTATAATAGCTGTGCAATTCAGATTTGTTTTTTTAAATCCTGGAAAATTGTGTGTGTACAAGAGAGAAATTTATGTCACACCAGTAAATAATTTATTTTTATTAACTATTAAATTGCTATGTCAGAATACACTGTGATGTCTTTCTACTTTGTTCTGTTCAGGCAGTGATCCTAAAGCTTGTCAGAATCAGTAGAGATGCTTCCAGTGGTTTAAACGAGCTGTAGATCAGGTTGTTATAGGGAAGAGATGCTTCTAAGTTGTGAAAGAGGTTAACAAGGTCAGCGTTATCATGATCATATTTCAATAAAAGCCATGTGTGGACATGTTATGAAAATGCTTCTTCAAGTTAGACAATTAGCACAGCTGTCACTGTCATTTATACTGCTAGGACACTGCACTCAACACATGCTTCTGCAACCACAGAGGCTCAGCTGTAATTCCCTTTCTGAAGTCTTTCACTGGGGCCGTTGCTTTACTTGCTAGTAATGAATAATGCAATCCTGACTTTGCTCACTGAGCTTCGCGTCTACGACAGTACTGTATCTCTGAGGTTTTTTTGTACTAGTTATCCATAAATTACTAGTTTGACACTGAATTGATCTTACTGTTTCTTGAAACTTTTAAAAGTGAAAACTTTTCTAACATGATTTAGACAATTTCTGTCCCTGCTTGAGCAGGGTTGGACCGAATGATCTCCAACCTCAACTCTTCTGTGAATTTTTCGCAGATTATCCTGGTGTGCTTTTGTTTAATGGGATAACAAGAGCACAGATTAAGCATAGAATAGGTGACTGGGCTTGGAAAAGAAGTTAAAGTAGGCAAAGAAGATACCTATGTTATGAGCTTTAAAGATAGGCACAATGGTGCTGGTGTGCAAATTGGTTGAAAGAGGAGGTGTTAAGACTGATGGAGGGGAAGTGAGATGATGAGGTCTCCATCAAAGCACTTATGAGTTGGTGGCTGTACTCATAGATGCCAATAAGAGATTTCAAAGATGATGAGATTTCAGTTTGGATAAAGAAGTTGAGAGTGAAATAAAAAGCAAGATATGCAGATCATTAACATAGAGAAACAGTTCATTTGGTATTTTGGATGATGTTAGCTAATGATATGGTAGAGAATAGAAAGAAAGAAGGATCAAGTCCAGAGTCTTGGGGAACTCCACAGGCAAGTGGAGCAGGGATGAAGAGAGCACTCCAAAGGAGCAAATATAGCAGTAGGAAGAAGAACATCACTGTATTTCTTTAGGTTTCTGATTTTATGGGTTTTTGAGAGTTTCATGATTTGGAACTAGAGTAAGCATATGGAACACAGAAGAAAAGCTTAAATGTTTTAGAAAATATTAAGTGTTTATAAAAATGTATAAGGAGGTATAAGAAAAATGTAATTGTTCTAGAGTTTTATAAAATGAGTAGGATTCAGTAACAAGTATTGCTTTTGTTTTTACATGTAGTTTACTTTTAAAATTTCTGCTCATATTATTTTATTTTCTACAGAATGTGAGATTTAAAAAGCAAAGGTAAAATTTTTCAGTTCCTAAATACTTAATGGTCAGATTTTAGATACTTAGCTTAAAAGTGTTGTTACACAATTAGCATTTTCGTCTGATTGTAAATTGGTTTAGAAGCATAATTTAGAATTGAATAATGTGAAGTACAATTAATGAAACAACAATATAAATGAATTAGTTAAAAAATAGGATTAATATCCATAAAAGTCACAAATGACATTTATGTAGGCATGAGTTTGTTTTTCAAGTTAAGAGGTAGAAAGCCAGTTGTTTGATACATTAAAAATGCATACAGTGTGTTGTAGGTCATAGTCCTGAATTGGCTGGGGTTTGGAGTATGTGCTTTAATTTTTTCTGTCTTAAATGTTTATGCTTTTTTGAGTCTACATAGAAACTTAGTTTCTAAGTCCTACATCTTATGCACAAGCCTCTTGTTTTAATGCTGTTCAAAAACAGATGTAGTTTGATAGAACAAAGATAAATTGTTGCTTGCTTAAAGATGCTTTTCTCCTTATGATTAATTGCTGAATGGCTGAAAATTTGATTTGGACACTTTTACCCAAGTCACTTACTTTCCATGTATTAATTTCTTTGCTTGAATACCAACAGAGATGTACATTTATATTGCAATATGGAGTATATATTCATAACAAAAAACAGACTCTTCCTAACATACTGTAATGCATTTACCATAAAGAATATACAAGCCTGTATGACTTGCTGCCATAAGGTGTTTCATAAAATCACTGACTGGATATTAGCCCAGATATTTGACATAGTGGACACTAATGTAGCTGTACAAGATTTTAAAGCAGTGAAAAGTTGTTTATCTTATTGGACTGACTTCTTTGATAAGGATTTCTGTAATGCTGAGAGTTCTGCATGTATTGGACAGAAAATCTGGCTCGTATTTATTTGGGTGCAATTACACTGGCTCAGGGACTTTAGACGAGCAAGATCAGCAGTGTAGATTAAAGCACTTGAGCCTCATGTGCTGTAATTTACATCAAGGACAGATGGTTTCCAAAACATTCTTTTGTCATGTCATTGGCCCTGAGTACAGCTCTATTTATTGTAGAATCATCATTGTCATCTTTTTACACAGTGTAGACTGAACTTTGAGAAAAGCTGGGGATATCGGAAAAAGACAAATTTTGAAATGTTTAAGAGGGAGAGTTATCTAAGTCCATCTCAAATCAAGCAGTATTTGGTACTTCAGCCTCTGAAGTAGTTTAATCTCTACCGATAGCTTTCTAAAAAGAATATCTTCTCATTCATCACGCAGGTTTTCATTACTCACTCTCTTGACCTTTACATCTAAACTCATTATCTTTTCACTTTCTGCTCAGTAAGAAAAGACCATAATGAGGCTACCTAAAAAGTGGAACTAGGTGTTTCCTTATTTTTATTGAAAAGAATAAAATACAGCTTTTAGGCATAAGCTTTTAAGATATTAGGCATTTTAGCTTTTAAGATAAATATTTCCATGCTCTATAGGAATGTGCCTTAGTTCAGAAAATAATCTCTCAATCTCTCTCTTTCCTTCTGTTTCCTTATTTACTGCCTAGTCAAACTGTGGCTAATGAAAATGTGGTAACATAAAAAAGCAATATATCACATTATTTTTGCCAGTCTACTGTAATTGGCATGTTTTTGGCTACTCTTATACATACATACTGTTCATCATACATACCTTTTCTTGTGCTGTGTATAGTTCTTGCAAATATGAAGTTCTCTGTTCCCATATAACACAATTTGCTCATAAAGTCAAAGAGGTCAAATATTCAGGAATGTCCCCTTGTGGTTGAAATTCTTCTATTTTAGTGTGATATGATAAATTTGGAAGCAAATGTTTCACGGAAGATATGTCAGGCTGCATGTTTGTGGTGGTTACCCCAGTTTGCCTAAGAAGGCCGCATCTCCATTCACATCAGTTAGCTTTGTATTTGCACTTTGGATTGCAGAGCTATTCCTGCAGATGGATCCTGAGAGGCTCAGTTCGGATACCCTAATATAGGTGTTTGGTGCCATTTGAGAGGCCTTAGAGTGGCTGAGCTATAAGCCTTGTAGTAATGTTATGGGATCTGTAGATCCCAAGGCATCAGGCAGAAGCTTGATGGGATTGCCTGGCTGTCTCAAATATCACTAGAAACTCCTGTTTAGGCAAATACATTGGGCTTTTGATGGTAGTTCAGTAGCACGTCTGACTGTTGTTTTCCTTGATATCTTCAAAAGTAATTCAGCAGCAAAAGTTTTCCTCTGCTGCTGTCCCAAAGCACTGACAGCTCTTGAAAAAATAATTTCAGTGTATCCATTTCTCATATTTCCATAGTAGTTACATAGATACCGAGAAGAGCAGATTTTTAGAATTTCAGATGTTTTTCGAATGCTGTCCAATATTAAACAAGGTGAAAACAATTGAGACATTTCTAGAGAGACTCAGTTAACAATGTAAGTCAACCATTTTAAAGGAGAATTTTCAGAAAGAGAAAATTGAGACATTTTTTCCTCACACTTTCCACAACCTTATTTCACCTCATGCTGAATGTGCTTGCCAAGAACTGAAGTATGTTATTTTTACATAGGATATTTAATCTGCTGATTACGTGGGCTCTCTTTTTTTGGCATTCCATGAAATCCTGTAAAAATAAGCAATATTAATTGCCGTAATATTGGAGTGGTCTACTAATTTATATTTGTTAAAGGTTGATTCATGTTTAAGCAGTTGTTTATATATTTCAAAGAAGCTTTTGGTTTTACTCAGAACTCTGCATCTGTGTTTCTTTCTCTTAGATTGAGGAGGATACGTGGCAGAAATACTATCTGGAAGGAGTTGCAAATGAAATGTATACAGAATATCTATCCAGTGCCTTTGTGGGTTTGTCATTCCCTGCAGTTTGTGAGTAAGTATAAATATATATTAATAGACATAATTATTTGCCTGTTCTCAAGTGAAATAAAAGGTTTCCATAGGAGACATTCTCACTCTGCTACAGTCCTAATATTGCGCTGCATCAGATGGGATCCAATAAAATAAACATTAAAGCAATCACTGCATGGAACTTTTCCAAACATTTTAATGCCTGTTTTTAGAAGTGATTTGGAACTAAGTGATAATAAATGAAAGCCTAAATGTTTTCAGTGTTGAACAAATTAATCAGCAATCCATTTAAATTGAGTTATTTATTTGTAAGTGCTATCTTATTGTTTCTTCTAATGATTCCCATTCTTTGAATGGTATTTGGCAGTGTCACCATCTTGGCTTATGTCCTATTTCAGGGAAATTATTCATTAATTGAAGCAGATGTAATGGAGTTATATATACTGTAAGTGGTGTGACATCCAGCGCTCTATGGAACTGGTTACAATACACTTTTAACAAATGAAACATATGTCAGAGAAAATATATCTGTTCTGTTCTGTAGTGAAAAGGGAATACTTGAAGCATATAGTGTATAGCCATAGCATAACCCATAGTACAGTTTTATTTCCAGAAAATCCTTATTTGTCCTCAAAGCATTCTCTTAAAGAGAGATTCATGTGCACAGTGTTTCTAGGACAAATATCTTTGTCACAAACATAGTCAGGACAGTTTAGCACGGTCAGATTTCCTCTTCTGTTGATATTGTTCTCTATTACAGCCATACCAAGAGGTCCCAGCAGAGACTGTGGACCACTTTTCCTAGGGCCTGTTCAGAACAGAGTCTGTTTCTTATTAGGCATTTGAAGAGATTGATGTCTAACTAGATAACACAGAAAAACTTCTGTAGACTCCATTCTTAGAGCAGGAAATAGAGGAGGAAGTAAGATAGTATCTCTTATGTAAAGGAGAACGGCTTTGTTTTAACTCCTCTCACTTGTCCCCTTTCCTGATTTTTGCAGTATAGTATAGGTTATGGCATAAGAATGAGGAAAAAACAACTGTTAGGCGAATGTTAGCAATTAGAAAATCTGGCTTTTTCTGTAGTATAGCTAGCCCAGAGCCCAGTCTTCAGTTTGCTAGTGGAATGAAGGGGCTCACAGTCCATCCCTCCGCTGTGTTAACTAGACTGTGACTAGGTAATTGAGGGAAAATGTTTGTTAATGTAAGCAGAAGCCTGGGTATCAGTAAACAGAAAATCTCAAAAGATATTCTAGAATTGTGTGTTATACTCAGAATAAATGGTAGTATGTGCTGTTTGCACCAACCAGAATCATGAAAATGATGAGCGCAGCGAACAGAGGCAGCGAACAGAGGCAGCAGTTTGCGCAGCAGTTCGCGCAGGAGGGCGCGCGAAGGAACCTTTGTTTCTGTTCCCTGTGGTGTAGGTTTCCTCAGGTATGGTTGTGACACGCCGCACAGCACGTTCCCCAGTAGCTGTTGGAGTTGCTGTGTCAGAGGCTGGGACCCAGACTGACCCTCTGACAGTAGATGCGGCTCTACAGGTCTCAGGCTCCAGGAAGTGCTTGGGGCCTCTCCGGGAGGCCTGGGCTGGCAGTCAGCTCTCCTGCAGGAGGTGTGCTGCTGTTGACGAGCTGTGTCGTCAGGTAAGGGAGTTACRGGAGGARGTCAGTAGGCTGCRCAGCATCCGRGAAGMKGAGCAAGMGATAGACAGGGTATTCTCGGAGACCGTGCAGCTTCGGGAGTCCCAACCCCCCGCAGCAGTGGAGTTGCCAGAGGGCTCTGTGCCGTGTGAAACGGTACATCATAACATCRTAGAAGAAGGCTGGAAACTGGTCACTGCTCATGGGAGGAGAGAGACTCCTACTCCTCCTGAAGACCTGAAGCTGATGAACAGGTTTAGTGCCCTCCAGGATGAGGAGGAGATGGGCATGGCTGCAAGGGAAGTACCTGGGACAACAGACCCTGTGCCYTGCCGGAACRCCYRGAAAAAGCGGCGGGTGATTGTTGTGGGGGACTCCCTGCTGCAGGGGACGGAGGCATCTATCTGTCGACCTGACCTCTTGTCTAGAGAGGTTTGTGGCCTGCCAGGGGCTCGTGTGAGAGATGTCATGCAAAGACTGCCAAGGCTTGTCCACGCTTCAGACTATTACCCACTGCTGCTCTTCCCTGTGGGCGCTAATGACACCAAGGGCAAACTGGAGACCATCAAGCAGGATTTCAGAGCTCTGGGGATGGTGGTCAAGGGTCTGGGAGCCCAGGTCATCYTCTCCTCAATCTTGCCAGTGAGGGGATGGAYGAGAGGAGGAGGAGACGGACTTTCCARGTTAACGACTGGCTGTGCCGCTGCTGTTGGCAACAGGSTTTTCRTTTCTACGACCATGGKACCCTATTTGAAGATCGACAACTTCTGGGGAGAGATGGGATCCRCCTCACTAAGYGGGGCATGYGCGTCTTTGCCAACAGGTTGGCCAACCTGGTAAGGAGGGCTTTAAACTAGGAAAGACAGGGGAAGGGGAGAGTTATAGTGCCAGGGTAGCCGGCAAAAGACAGCTCAAGTTGGGACGTCTCCAGCAGGTGAATGCAGCCAGGGAAGCGCACATGGGATGTGGCTATGGAGGATCCTCTTTTACCCCTCCT